>NW_017729011.1:1503018-1508265 GCF_001723915.1 Gavialis gangeticus
GAAAAAAAAAAAAGCCAAGAAAAGCCCTGGGACTGGCTGCTACTGGTGCAGCCTTGGGGCTTTGGGGGCTCCTGCAGAGCCCCCACATGGCAGGGGGGGGTGTTCTTAAAGGGCTGGAGCTGGCCCATGTGGGGCACCCGTGGGGGGGCTGGGGGAGGGAGGTTTGGGGGCTCGTGCAGAGCCCCCCATGAAGAGGGGTTTAGCAGGGATCGCCCCTCCCCGGCAGCACCTGCTGAACTGGGCTTTTTTTCCTCAAGTGCCGGGAGCTGGGGCAGGCGGGGCAGCCATTGCCGGGCTGGGAGAGGGACAAGGGAGAGGCCTGGCCTCGCTGATTTGGAGATTCTGCAGGAGCCAAATCTCTGAATCAAGTCACTGAATCAAATCACTGTCCCCCGAATCTGAAGCGAATACTAACTGCTTCACACAGGCCTACTAATTACAGAACCAGCGGTATTTTGGCAGGGAGCCAGGCCCCCACGCTGCACCCAGCGCTGCAGAAGTGGTTTGCTTTTCTCATACCAGCACAGTGCTTCATAGATTTCATAGACATTAGAGCTGGAAGGGACCTCGGCAGATCATCGAGTCCAGCCCCCCGCCCCAGGCGCAGGAAGTCAGCTGGGGTCATAGGATCCCAGTCAGATAAACATCCAAATTTCTCTTGTAAGTACCACAGAAAGGTGGGTGTCGCTGAGAGCCATGGACCCTTGGCTCCATCTGACCCAGAGGAAACCTCCCCTCAAACATGAAGCTAATGCCACTCTCAGGCACTTCTGTTACTGAAGCCTGTTGTCAGGTGGGTGCTGCCGCGGCTTCTGCATTTCACACAGCTGCCTTGTGAGCACAGGGCTTCTGCAGTGCTGCAAGGGAGTAAAGTCACAGCATGGGCTTACTGCTGTAATTCATCTGCCATTTCACCATGGCAACAATGCCTGCTGTGGAATCCCAAGAATCTTCCTTCTCATGATTATTATTACTGAGGGGTTAGAGATCCACAGAGCTGCCCATTGCCTCACAGGGCCATAGAGAAACATGTCAAAGACATCAAAATACACTATAAACACTTCATACAAAAGATGGTGTTAGGAGACCCCTCGGTTTGCAAAGTGAAGTACTCAAAAATCAAGAGTGAAGCTCAGTTCTGCTGCTGTGCATATGTAGGATCCAGTTTTTACTTGCGTGGCCACATGCTATTACTTCTGCAGAATCCTGCCTCTGGATACACACTTCCCTTGGTACACAGAGACAGAAGCAATCATCTAACTTTTATGTTGATTTATCCTCCCGCTTTTTTCCTATACAGCATCCATCCCATTGATTAACAGATCAATTTTTATCTCATCCCCACTGTATACGTAGTGGATTCATTTCAGACCTACGCTAAACCAACTGCAAATAGAATTTGGACAAAAGTAAGATACACAGGTATCAGACCGGAGCTTTATTTACTAAGTAACTCTTTTTGTGCAGAGAGTATTTCACGTGCATCTTCAGATATCAGAAACTCCATTGTTCACATTACTCGTGTGCATGAGCATGCAGTGCCAGTAGACCGTTCGTAACACAAGTGGTGTGTATGAAATACATTTTGAATCCCTTAACTCTTGGCCAAATCAGAACTTAATTTTCAGTGGATCAGTTAAAGATATATTTACAGTTCAGGACAGCCTTCCTTCCAAAGCACTCATTTCTACCCCCTCCGCCTTGCCTCCAGAAAAGGCAACATTTATGATCTAATGGCAAAAACACTGTCTCCCTTCACTGCCCCTCCATCTTCAAAATCCCATCTCCATTTTATTACTGAAGCATTCCTCCTAAATCCATCATTACTAGACAGCAGAATGAGTCAGAGACAAATCTAAGGAACAGCAGAAGGCATATACAGTTCTGCAATACGCTTGCTCCAACCAGTCCCTGCAGGATGGACTCCCCATCGGCACATGTTTCTGAGGAATCGGACAGCAGACAAGGAGCTAAGCTATTGCACTGACTTTGTGACTTGTTCTCTGGCTTTTGTTCCACAAGTGCAGGGCCAATGGGATGTTATGGGGTGGGGGTAGATGAACAGAGGAAAGGAAATGGGAGAAGAGTGACAGCTAGATGCTCAGTGTCCCACGTAGGCAGGCAAGGTTCTTTGGTTAGATGTGATATCTTTTATTAGACCAACTGAGTAGTTGGAAAAAAGTTTTTAGCAAGCTTTAGGGCACAGTCACCCTCCTTCAGGTATAATCACCTTTGGCTTTTCTTTCTCCTGCTTTTTCCCCTCTCCCTCTCCTGCTTTACCTTTTGTTTTCCTAATGTCTACCTATTTACATTCTTAGTGACATCCTGGCACAATCCTGGGAGTCTCAGAACAGCAGAGACTTCCTATGCCTGAAGAAGGGTGATTGAACCTGAAAGCTTGCTAAGAACTTTTTTCCAGCTACTCAGTTTGTCTAATAAAAGGTATCACATCTACTAAAAGAACCCTGCCTGCCTATGTCCTTAGACCAACATGGCTGCAACCAAAAACCCTGCAATCCCCTGCATGTTCTTCATCTATTAACAATAGGGTAGAAGGGAACTTTAAGGGATAGGATGCAAAACGCATCAGGGAAGCCTACCAGTGTTATGTTCCCCTTCTTCTTACACCCTGAAAGAGGAAATTAAATTCCTTTGCAATCAGCATTTAAGGAATCAGCCTGAGGGTGTCTGGTTACTCAGTCTCCATGAATCACCCACCTGCCGCCTGAAAGACTGGCTCATTCCTCCCTCAGCACAGCACCTGGAGAAGAATAGTTCTGGCTCCAGTTTGAGGCTTCACAGAGCATCCTGATGGGCAGGGCTGGGGGACAGGTGGGAACTTGGGCTGTCTGAGTCAGGGACTGAGCAGAAGGGCAAGCCCAATGAAGAAGGGCAAAGTGTCCTTGGCTCCACACCATCAGGAAGCAAGCTCGAGTCCAGCAGAACTTGTTCTAATGAGCTATTGTTTTATGGAACCTGGGACTTCCTTTCTCTATGCACCTCTGAGTCACAGAGCATTGTCTGATGAGACTGACTGGCTCTGGCCTCTGTACCTTTATCCTAGCTGCACTCACTTTCAGGTGTCCAGGCCAGGGTGCACCTTTTGAAGCAGGAGTTTTACAGTTTCTGGCAAGGACAGGCCTGGACCCTAAATATGCCATTCACCCCAGGACAGCTTCTGTGATTGTTCTCACCATCACTTTTTTACAAGGTCCCCTAGATAAACTATTAAGCAAGAGCTAAGGGTGTGAATATTGGTCAGACATTTCTGGGAATAAAGAACCCAAATTGAAAATTGGTGTTCTCACCAAAACCCTCATGAAACAGAGGGCTTGGAAACTCATACAGGATGATTTCACTGATCTACGTCACCTCCCCAGTGTTGGGAAAGAGGGTAAGATTGTGAGGTGAACGTGTGCTAGAACTGTAGATTTCCGAATCATCTGTAAGTG
Source organism: Gavialis gangeticus (assembly GCF_001723915.1). Classification (NCBI taxonomy): domain Eukaryota; kingdom Metazoa; phylum Chordata; order Crocodylia; family Gavialidae; genus Gavialis; species Gavialis gangeticus. The sequence continues at coordinate 1,506,471 of NW_017729011.1, forward strand.
CTTTTAAATTGAGTTATAAATTAACAGATACATAAGTGTTGTGACAGGGATGCCCAGCTGCCACCACTTTGTCATCACTGTGTTGATGGATGTCAGAATGGAGGGGAGAATTATGGACTAATATCGAGCATCTCTCATATACAGTATTTCATATGAAGGGGTTTGTGTGGAAGATTGTGTGTAGAGCTCTGCTATGGCAGACCAAGTAGGTGGGGTCAAAGCTGGCCCCACTGGTTGAGTGGAGGGGTAGGCCAACATATGTTGGAGTCTCCCAGTGTTGGAGACTCTCTGGGTCAAAATCTGTGGTGAACAAGGCAGAGGGGACACAATGGCAGGGGTCTACTACAGACCTAGCCAGGATCAAGAGCTTGATCTATAATTCACCAGGGAACTAGCTGAGGCTGCATGTTCCCGGTGCATGGTTGTCATGGGATGTCAACTACCCAGACATCTCATGGGAGGGGCACTCGGCCACATCCAAACAGTCACAAAGCTTCCTCGTGTGTGTAGATGAGCTCTATCTGACTCAAGAAGTCTATGGACCGACAAGAGGCAAAGCGCTGCTCAGCCTGGTACTGGCAACGGGGATGACCTAATCAGCGACCTAATGGTTGAAAGGAAACTGGGAGACAGCAACCACGAGCTCATCACCTTCACCATCCACTGTAAAGCAGGCAAGTCAGTCAGCAAAGCAGAAGTCCTTGACTTCAGGGAAGCAGACTTTGACAAGCTCAGGAGGGGACCATGACCCAAAGGGGAGGGCTGTTCAGAAAGAGTGGTTGCTTCTCAAGGGAGCGACCCTGAAAGCACAAGCAATATCTATCCCATCTTGGAGGAAAGGCAGCAAAAGGGCACCGCAGCCCCCTTGGCTCTGCAGGGTACTAATGGATCTCCTGCATCTAAAAAGAAAGGCCTATAATGGATAGAAGGCCGGATCCACCCCAAAGGAGGAATATTTTGCACTGGTCCGGACCTGCAGGGAGCAAACCAGGAAAGCCAAGACTGACTGAGCTCCAACTGGCTACATGTAGCAAGGACAATAAAAAGTATTTTTTTAGATATGTGGGGAGCTGAAGAAAAAGCAAGGGTAACATGGGACCCCTGCTACACCATAGGGGTCAACTGACAACCGATGCCTAGGAAAAAGCCAACCTGCTCAACAGGTATTTTGTGTTGGTTTTTCACCAGCCCCAAGGGACGGCCCTGCCCAGTAAGGTATGGGACAGCCCAGGTGAGGGAGAATTATTACCCTACATCAATGTTGACTATGTGAAGGAACACCTTGAGAGGTTGGACACCTTCAAGTCAGCTGGCCCAGACAGCTTACACCCCAGGGTACTTAAGGAGCTGGCAGGCATCATAGCTCGGCCACTGGCATGGATCTTCGAAAACTCGTGGAGGAGAGTGCAGTGGAGGAGATGGCATGAGAGGAGCTCCAATCCATCCCCAAGCAAGCTGAGGGCCAGACAAGGTACTGGAGGAACAGGAGACGTGTCATTGTAGTGGGTGACTCCCTGCTGAGAGGAGCAGAGGAAAACATCTGCTGCCCAGATCCCATGGTGCGTGAAGGGTGTTGCCTGCCAGGGGCCAAGACCTGGGATGTCATGACAAGGATTTCTGACCTGATCCGGCCCTCGGACTACTATCCCATGGTCCTCATCCATGTGGGAACCAATGACGCAGCCAGGAGTAGTCCTGACCATGTCACGGGTGACTACAGGAGGCGGTAGTCATGGGGGACCTAAACTACCCTGACATCTGCTGGGAGACACAGACAGCAAATTCCCACCATTCA
>NW_017729011.1:1511292-1516385 GCF_001723915.1 Gavialis gangeticus
CTCTCCCCTACCCTGCGGGTCTTCAAGAGGAGGTTAGATAGGCATTTGGGTGGGGTCATCTGAACCCTGCACTCTTTCCTGCCTAGGGCAAGGGGTTGGACTCAGTGATCTATTGAGGTCCCTTCTGACCCTAACATCTATAAATCTATGAATCTATGAAAAGCAAAATCAAGATGGGGACCAAGAGTCTTGTGGTCATGTCACACATCCCTAGCAAAATCCAGCAAACTATTCCACACATGACCACAGGGAAATTCATCACAGGCAGAGGGGTAAAAGATTAACTGCCTGATGAAGGCACAAAGGAAGTCTATCCTGCAAGGAACATCCAGAAGGAAAAAGAGGATGGGGGAGACTCAACAAAGGGCCACAGTTTTCATCAATACATAGTGTTCACTTTCTCCCTGTTGACGAAATGGTGACTGATGTTTTGTCCACGTCTGATCCCTTCCATCTGGGATGCCGGTGTGATTTACAAATAATGGAGCATTTGAGCAAGTTCTGTGTCATGATCCCCACTTCAGTGAGTCACTGCCTGTCTCTGAGCCTCTCTAAAGGTCATCCAGTGATATCATGGTAAAATCCAAGTGGAAAAAGGTCACCTGGTTCCCAGTGCTCCAGCCACTAAACCAACACAAATAGGGGAAGGAGGAAATGGCAAGGACAGCTGGGTATGGTTCAGAGCTTTCATAACAGAAGAAGCAGGATCTGGGCTTAAATCCACACAAGCAAAGAATTTCACAGTTTAGGTGAAAAATGAAGATTGAGCTCTGTCTGCCAGGCAAATATTGCCTGAGCTGCATTATGAATCCAGGTTTCAAGTTTGCATCCTGTGAAATTGATTCAGCCTGGATTTGTACATCTGAATTTCCCAGGCACCTCTTGTTAGGACAGACTCAGCTATCCAGTACTCTCCCCCTAAACTGCTAAGTCACAATCTCTCTTTCTCTGGCCCTCTTTCTTCTTTAGCTACTAACTGCCCTTCTCTACAAGGTAGGGTTTCACAATGCTGCGGGTCAAATATGAGCCCATCCCCAACACACCACAATATGGAGGAGTACTATGCTCAGCTAGCAATGCCAGGACTTGGATCATTTGTGTCCAGAGAATGGCAATATCTCTCTTAGCAGAGAACTTTAGCATCTGTCTCCTTTAAGAATGATATTATAATACTAACAGCAAGTACCTGAATAGTCCAGTTGGTTCTGTGCATGAAAAACCGGGACAAGGTTCACTCACAGGCAGCAACATGTTCCCCCATGCTGCATTCACCCATGTGTCTCTATAGTCTGGAACATCAATAAATCTCTGGCATGCACCAGAGAAGAGACAGCCCTCCTTTTTCCTCTCCTTTCCCAATCCTTTGTGTTCAAACCACTGATTTCTATTCAGAAGCTCTGCTTTCTGCAGCTCCTTCATAGCATCTGATGAAGTAGACTGTTGCTTATGAACACTTATGTATCTCTGATTTAGTTAGTCTATAAGGTACAACTCTGCCCTACCATGTGCCAGGGAATCCAATGAGCACCGTTTCACAGCATTTCTGCAGCATCTTCAATGAGAAACGTGGGAGGGAAACCAGGTTAGAAAGAAGCCTAGAAAATGAGCATTCAAGGGTTTTATTGGTGGTATTCTGGTTTTTGCTCTGGCACCAGTTCTGATGATGGAAGTCTTTGGGACCCAGGATTAGTGAGAGGCAAACATCACCCCTGACACAGATCTTCCCATTTCTCATGGATTGATTCATAGCCAACATGTCTAAAGGGATCTAGTCACGCACACAAACCATAACGAAGCAAATGCTACAGGTGGCTGAGCAACATGGCCCATGCAAACCAAAGTTCTTTCAAAGGTGCTTCTAGGCAACAAATACACATGATACCTCATTCCCTCCCACTGGCATCAGCGGCAAGAAACTGCTTGTTCGGCATCAAAGGACCAAGAATAATGCCTTACAACCCACTAAATTCAAGTCAAACAAGACTGTGTCCACAGTTCCTAATGTCATCCACCCACTTTGCTTCATTACACTTCCTTCCAGTCTAACTAGTATGTACGTGTTTAAGGAAATGTAACCATGGGGGAAATTTGACAGCAATGGGCTGATTTTGTGCAATTAGGAGACACAGAAAAGCTAGACTACAATCAGTGTTTCCAGTTAGGATTTAATGGCCCACACCAAAGCAGGTGTATACATTTCTCTCAAACTCTGCAAAAAACAAACTTCTGAGCCAGAAATGTTATAGAAGAAAAAAAAAAGAAATAGAAATTCATCATGGAAGCTGGAAGTTACTCTCACTATAAGAATGGCAGTATAATTTTTTCAGTGGTGTATAACTCCTCTCACATTCCTCTTGGAACCTGCATTTTTTTCATGTTTTTCACCATCCCTGCACACAGAGCAGTGGCTTCACTGAGCTCTCCGCAGTGAGGTCACTTAGGTTTTTTCCCCAAGAGTGGTTGGTTTAGACTTCAGCGGCATGCATAAACAGGTCAAACTGGCTTTTCTGATGTGCATTACCTGACCTCTGTCGATAGCCAGTTAGGATTTTCCAGATAACAAACCATGAATTTGCACCCTTAAGAAAAGAAGCAGCAGAGTTCATGCAAAAGGTGATTTCAGTAAAACCCTTTAGTTAAGCAGATAGCTGCATGCTGCACTAGCTAATGTGCCCAAGTAATCTTCAGGGCTAACTCTAGGAAAATTGTATTGCAGGACTCTAACCTAGAAGTGACAAAGATTAGGTTACTAATGGTTCTGAAGGGCTACAGCTTCCAAGCTGATCAAATATGGGAAAACACATTCCAGGAGACTCCCGTCTCCTGGGAATCAAAGACTGCAGAGCACTGGGATTAAGGGTGTTTGAGCAACAGTCTCATTCTTCAGTTATTTCAGATGTTCCTCCTGTCTACCAGTTTCATCTCCACCCATTTAGCCTATATATGAGACCCAGGTAGTAGAAAAGCAAAGGGGCTGCAGAATTTGAGTTTGAGGAAAGAGGGAGATCTAACTAAGTATGCTGAGTCCAAATATCCCACCATCTCCCATATGCCAATTTGCATCCTCCCTATACATGCTCTGTGGGGTTTATTCTCACCTTCTAGGCATCCTAACACAACAGCAATAAATACTGGAGAGCTACTCTGGACTTAGTTAACAGGGGCTTATTTATAGAATTGTGGGAATTCAGTGGATAAGCCCCAATGCACGAATAGGAGAACAGAGTTTAGCCACAGAAGAGGTGATTGGACTCTTCTGTTTCATGGAACCCACCTACGTGCTCAGTGGGACAATGTCATATCTACCTGCTTGCGGAAAAGCAGCATGAGCCAAATTCTGCTGTCATTGGCAGCACAACAAGTCTCGAATGTCTCAGTTGATTGCAAATTACTCAGAGCAGGATTTGACTTCTTATTTATTCAGGTTGCTGCAGTAGACTGACTTTGGTCCCAACATGCTTGCAGCCATTTTTGGAGTACTGCCGGCCCCCTGTAGTGTTATAACAGAGCTGACTTGCTAAATTTTCTATATGGCTCTCATTAAGATACAGTCCCTCCCTCCTTATCTCCTCCATGAAGCATTCTATGACATGACTCTTCTCCAACAAAACAAAGGGGATGATATCAGCAGAATGCCAAAGAGGATGGATGTGGATCAGTAAAGGCTGGATGAGAGTTGGGAGTTCTTTGCTGAGCGAATCCTCAGTGGAAACGTTCTGAGTGACAAACTTAGTGATTTCACTATCCCCTATATTGCTTATTAAAATGTAGATGGCATTGAGGAACTCATTGGTCTGGTTGGGTTCAAAGAATCTGCTGAGTGTGTCTAATAGGACTGGAGGTATATGCTCAACCTCATCCAGAATAAAAAGTGGTATTTTCTCCTCTGTTTCTGCTCTGGTTACCATGTCAGAAATCTTTTTAGACAAATCCAGTTGGCAACCAAGAGTAGCCTCCTTATTTGGGCAATGGTGCATCACAAAGTACTGAAGCACAAAGTCACTGTCCATGACTGATCGAAAATGTTTGGCCAGCAACCATCCAACATGACTCTTCCCAACCCCAGTAGGGCCATTTAAAGAGATTACTAGGGGCTTGTTGTGTATGTGAGTTGCCAGATAGTCCTTCAACAGTTCCATAATTTTCTCCACTGCCAGCTTTTGCCCAAACACTTCCCGGTGCATGGTTTTCTCCAGTCCATCTAGGTCATACTTTTGGAGGTTGTCATCCAGATTCTCAATAGCATTTAGAATCTGCAAGAAGATGATACCAATGAGCAGGAAAAGACAACGCTTTGCTTTACTCTTCTCTGCTGTGGGAAGGTACTTTCTGGAGCTTTCTGGGTACAGAACTACCTTGGATTTTCTGCGTTGCTTCTTGCGTTTGTATTTATTCAGAGTACGTTGGTCACTAGAGGTGTCAAAGGTGAAGTACCTGGAATTTTCAAAGGTGGCTTGATTAAAGAGGGATATAGAAGAACTGCACAAGTTTGTTCGATTCAGGGAAATCTGCCTTTGAAGCAGCCTAGTTTGGACCAGCTCTGGAGATTTGTCTTTGCTGAGATCCACTTGTAAGCGGTTTTTCTTCTGGATCCGGACTTTTCGTCGCAAGCGGATGACTGCCCTCATGGGAGAGGAAACGAGAGAGATCTTGTAAGGAGGGGTGGGAGGCTTGGTGCAGGGTGGCTCTCCATCCATGCTGCTGCCTTCTCTGAACCATTCAGACCGTCTTCTCTGAAAAACACAAGGACAATGTGAAAATAAGCTAAAACAATGGGAGATCCAGAGATGAGGTGATCATAGTCCATCTGTGCCTTTGCAGAGAGGCAATAGCATGCTCATTAATCTAGCAAAGAAAGTAAAACAAGAATCAATGGCTGGCAAGGAAAAGTAAACAAATTCAAATTAGGAATATGGGGTCAATTTTTAACCGTGAAGGTGATCAACTGTTAGATAAGCTGGCAAAGGGAAGTAGTGGATTTTATATCTCTCGAAGGATAATGGCTGCCTTTCTGGAAGATAGATTCATAGATTCATAGATTCATAGATTCATAGATTAAGGGTCGGAAGGGACCTAGTAGATCTTCTAGCCCG
>NW_017729011.1:1517091-1523678 GCF_001723915.1 Gavialis gangeticus
CCTAGTTTTTTAACTAGGATGGGGTGAGAGACGGTGTCAAAGGCCTTGCTGAAGTCCAGAAAGACTACATCCACCGCGACACCTGCATCCATGGCCTTTGTGACCTGATCATAGAAGGCAATCAGGTTGGTCTGACATGATCTCCCCCTAATAAAGATAAGTCCAGGGGGTGGCAACCTGTGGCCAGTCAGCTGGATTCAACGTGCAGAGCTCTTGGATCTGGCCCTTGAACATGGAGCTTTGATGGTGAGGGGCTTGAGCTGGTTTGCTTTTACCACCAAAGGGAGAAGTGCGGGCTGTGGGCAGGTCCTAGTACCCACCTACCCTTACACCTGTCTCTGACTCAAGGTGGGTCATTCCAGTCCACAGCTGGAAACGGTGGCTTACTATTGTACCAGTCAGTTACAACTTACTGGACTCTGGGCAGGAGTAACTATGGCCTTGGTGGTCAAATTAAATGATCAAATGGTTTTACAATCTAGTAATGATGTAAAGCAGTTGCTCCTAGTATCCATGCCTGCTGAGAAGGGAAGCCCGGAGTAATTGTAGCTACCCAAGTGAAAGTAGAATCTAAAAATTGGGTTGAAGCAGTGCTAAGACAAGTAGTAGTAAAATAGGATTTGGGTCAGATGACCTGTCCATTATTAATTTTTATTTAAAAATACTAATTGATTGTGATTAACAATGAATTTTTTATTTTATGATTGTTAATAATTTACAAGATAGAGGTCAGACAGGCTTCAGAGGTTTCTTGCACCATATAGAAACTATCAGCTATAAATAAATAGCATTCAAATTTAGATAGTCTAATCTAGCCCCTTCTCGTTTATGGAAACCCAGGCCACAGCTCCAACAACCGATCACATTTATCAACAGGTGAAAAGCAAAACTGGATTGATTTCCAATGCTGATCAGCACACAGAAAAGACTACTCAACTTCTGGTGCTGCCTTACAACAAACACTGCCACCCACCACAAAGTACTAGAGTAGGCAGCAGCCTAAACCAAAGCGGAAAAAGGATCCAGCCCTACATAGTGCAGTCTGAGTTCAACAGCTCCAGCCTCTGGGTCACCTAATCAAACACTGCGGCTCCACACCAGAACACGCAAGACTCTAGATCAGTGATTCTCAACCCTGGGGTGCCTTGAGAGCCTTTCAAGGGTGCTGCAGGGTGCCACACAATATCAGCACTGTTAGGCTCACAAACACGACTCACAAAACAAACCAAGAGATCTCAAATAGAAATCCACAGCTGTGGTCTTTCTGAGTTCTTTGCAATACAAAAACTACTTTATTATTTTTCTGTAGTCAAAATAAGAGTAAAAAACTAATAACTAGTGTTTGCCTCAAGTCTATCGGGGGTGTCTTGAGTCTAAAAAGGTTGAGAATCACTGCTCTAGATATTACAGGAGAACCCTACATGTATGTATAGATAACCACCAAGCGAATAGATAGGAGCCAATTGACAGTACTCAAGGAGACCACAGTTCTGGGTGTACTGGGACTAGTAAAACTTGTGCACTGCAAATGGCTTCTTCTGATAGCTCTATGCACTAGACCAGAACCTAAAGTACCAATCTAGGCTTTCTAGGAACAATAACTATAACATAGTAGTAAACCTGACTGCTGGCATCCCCCCCAGACCTGTCCTGCTGGCAAAAACCTCCCCACAGGGGCACATGCAAAGTTCAGGCAGCCTTTCTCCCCAGACAGGCACAGAACTCCCTCTAAACCCCAGAAAACAGCAGCTGCTCAGTCAGCAGGAGTGGAGTGGGGCAGGACATTTCTCCTGAAGTGCCCTGAGTATGAGGAAGTGAGAGAGACTCCTCCAGACTATCAGGAACCAGAGAAAGCATTTCAGCAAAGAGCAAGTCAGGAAGCTGGTGCCTGACCCTGGGAGACAGGAACAACTTGTGTACTCCATTGACACTGGCCACCAAGTGAAGGAGATAGTGCTTCTACTGCCTGCTGATGTGTAGCTCCAGGGGTGGATCCAGAGGGGCTGCAGTTGCACCCTCCACCCATGCCCCAAAGTGATTCCTGGTCCACCCAAAGTTTAAAACCAACTGCCCAGCAGTGGCAGCAGCATTTCTATTCAGGCAGCAGTGAGGGAGTCTCTTGACTTCAGGGCCATTACTTGATTCCTTCTGAGCTCTTTATTCCATAGGTGATAACAACCCTCTGTCCTTTCTAATGGGCTTGATGTCCTACTAATTAAGCTATCCTTTCTTCTGCAATTCTGCTGTCTCTTAGCTACTGCTCTTAAGGTAGCTCCTATTTCACAGCCCTGCAGACTGTTTTTACCTCTAGCTAAAAACATTGTCAGGTGAACATTAACTCAGGTGTGAAAATACTTTCAGTGAAGCATTAGATGCACTGTCAAGATGCGCAGAAAGGCTAGATTTTGTTTTATGAATGGGAAAGAGATGTACATTTAATTCAATGGCAACAGGACCAAAGAAATCTCTTTTGAGACTTTTGGCATCATCTGTTGTGTTCTAATACATAATGTATGATATAGCAAATTAATTCACATTCCAATAAAGTTAATTTTCATAGAAACATAGGGCTGGAAGGGACCTCAAAAGATCATTGGGTTCAGCCCCCTGCATGAGCAGGAAAGACATCTGGGATCAGACAACTCCAGCCAGGTGACCGTCCAGTCTTCTCTTGAAGACCTCTAGGGTAGATGATTGCACCACCTCTGGGGGGAGCTTGTTCCACCCCAGTCTGGACACCCCAGTTGTAAAGAAGTTTTCCCTAATGTTCAGCCTGAAACTATCTTCCAGGAGATTGTGACCGTTGTTTCTAGTTTTCCCCCAGGGCGCCCTGGTGAACAGCTGTTCACCGAGCCCCTGGTGTATGCCTCTGATATAGCAGTAAGTCACAATCAGGTCCTCTCTCAGCCTTCTTTTCTTTAGGCTGAAGAGTCTGAGATCCCTCAGCCTCTCCTTGTATGGCTTGCCATGCAACTCCCTGATCATACAGGTGGCCCTTCTCTGGACTCTCTTGAGCTTTAGCAGGTCCTTGTTGAAGTACGGCACCCAGAACTGGATGCAATACTCCAGCTGTGGCTGCACCGATGTTGAGTAAAGCAGGAGAATCACTTCTTTGGATTTACTGGAGATGCATCGATTGATGCATGCCAGAGTTTTATTGGCCCTAGCAGCAAATGCATCACATTGCCAGCTCATATTCATGCTGGGGTCTGTTGTTACCCCCAGATCCCTTTCATTTGTAGTGCTAGTCAGGTTAGCGATGCCCAGCCTGTAGGTGTGCTGGGGGTTCTCCCTTCCCAGATGCAGCACTTCGCATTTCTCTACGCTGAACCTCATCTTGTGCTGCCCAACATGCCAGCCTGTCTAGGTCTGCTTGTATCTGCAGCCTATCTGCGGGTGTGTCTGCGCAACTCCATACCTTGGTGTTGTCCGTGAACTTGGTCAATGGGCTTTTCACCCCCTCAGCCAGGTCATTGATAAAGATATTGAACAGCACCTGGCCAAGTACTGACCCCTGGGGTATGCTGCTGCCCACATCTTGCCAGGACAACACTGATCCATTCATTCGGACTCTCTGCATCCTACCCGACAACCAGTTTCACACCCACTTAACTGTCCCACAGTTGATCTCGATATCTTCCAGTTTTCTGATCAGTACCTCGTGGGATACCAGGTCAAAGGCTTTCTGGAAGTTGAGGTATATGATGTCAACCGCTTTTCTCTCATCCAGGTGATGAGTCACCTGATCATAGAAAGAAATGGGGTTGGTCAGACAAGACAATCTCTCAGGGCATTCTCTACTAGTGACCTGAGCTTATTAAAATTTTCATTTTTAAAGTCTAAGACTTTGAGTTTGGTATCTGTTTTGTCAGCCTTGCAACGGACCGTAAACGTAATGATTTCATGGTCACTATTGCCTAGGCTGCCCTCTATGTTTAAGTTGGTCACCAGGTCATCCCCTTTGGCCAAGACCAGGTCAAGAACTGCATTGCCTCTAGATGGCCTGTGCACCTCCCAAGTCAAAAAAAGCTCTTCGGTGCTGGTCAGGAAGGATCGTGATTGATCCGAGCTGGCCAAGCATTCCTCTCAGGTTATGTCTGGGTAGCTGAAGTCACCCATGACAGCCACGTGCCATGCACGCACGGCCTCTGTTAGTTCACGGGCAAACGCTAGATCAAGTTCCTCCCCTTGGTTAGGCAGCCTCTAGTATACACCTACAGTCAGGCCTCTCTTGCCACATCTCCCCTGAAGCTTGACCCAGAGGGTTTCTGTCATATTGAATGTAATAGTTTGAATTCTTGTGATAACTGCCTATTAGCCAGTTTAGACAAAAGGCAGGGTTTATCTTCTTATCTAGGCCATTGCTTGCTTCGCCTGGCCCTGCAACAAGTTTGTTTAAAAGTCTTAGGTTCTCAATCTTATCTTTAGAGGCCTTTGACAAGTTAACCTAGGAACAAGAAAAACGACCCTTAGGCAAATATTCCCAGAGATCAAACCCTAGAAGCCTTTGAAAGGGGGTTGGGAAAGAGAAGTCACCGCAGTGTTGTGGAAAATCTCCCAAAAGCACCCAGTAAAAATCTGTTGAGTAAGATCCAAGCCCAATTTGGGAGTAGTGACAGGTTTGAGTAGGAGGGCCCCAAGATGGTAACTCACCCAGTATATAACCTGTAACCTATAGTCCCAATTTGGAGGTAACCTCACTTGCAGAACACCAAAGGAAGAATCGCAAGTGTAGGCCAGATCAAACTGATCACCTGAACCACCCTCTCCGTGAACAAGAGCTTCTGTTCACACTGAAGCCACGGAGTGCCCGAGTGGGACCAAAGGAAGGGGACTTGTTCCTATCACTGCTGAGACCAACCCTAAAACCATAACTAAAGAATGAAAGTATCCCTGGGGATTTGGTTTCTCGGAATTCTAGGATTGTATCTGTTTTTGTAATACTAATTCTTATAGCCTTGTTTGGGAAGGAAGTGTGTTTGGAGCATTGTTTCTAATATATGTAGTTGCTGTGTTTTTAATGTTTGTGGTATTTGTTAAAGCTAAGTGTCATATGCGTAGTAAGGAGTTTTAATAAACATATTAAAGGAAGAAAAATTGTGATCATTGTGAAAACAAACAGGGCTCAACCTCACCCCACCAGCGCACTGATTTGAACCAATACATCATGTGGGACTTCTCTCTATCCTGTAAACCCATAAGAGATAGTTTCAAGCTCCTCTTCTTTGGGGCCAACTTCGGCCTGTAGGGAGGCGTACTGCTCCTTCACATAGAGGGCAACACCCCCACCTCTCTTCACTACCCGATCCCTTCTGTGAAGGATGTAGCCCTTTATGGCTACGCTCCAGTCATTGGTCAGACCGCAGTTGGAGTACTGTGTCCAGCTTTGGGTGCCGTACTTCAAGAAGGATGTTGATAGACTGAGAGGGTCCAGAGGAGGCCACTCGTATGGTTACGGGCTTACAGGACAAACCCTATGAGGAGAGACTGAGGGACCTGGACCTCTTCAGCCTCCGCAAGAGAAGGCTGAGAGGTGATCTTGTGGCCACCTACAGATTCATTAGGGGGACGCAGCAAGGGATTGGAGACGCTCTGTTCACCAGGGCGCCTCTTGGGGTAACAAGGACCAATGGTCACAAACTGACAGAGAACAGATTTAGGCTAGACATCAGGAAAAGCTTCTTCACGGTAAGGGTGGCCAAAACTTGGAATGGGCTCCCAAGGGAGGTGGTGCTCTCCCCTACCTTGGGGGTCTTGAAGAGAAGGCTGGATGGGCATCTGGCTGGGGTCATCTGACCTCATCACTTTCCTGCCCAGAGCAGGGGGTCAGACTCGATGATCTGTTGAGGTCCTTTCCAACCCTAGCATCTATGAATCTATGAATGAGAGGAGTCCCACCAGGTCTCCATGATCCCTACTAGATCGTAGTGCCCAGTGGAAAGCAAGAGGACTAGTTCCTCCTGCTTGTTCCCCATGCTTCTGGCACTGGTGTACAGGCACCTAAGTCCTTCTACTGAGGTCACTGGCCGCCTGTTGCATTGAAGGGGAGTTTTGTTTTTGCTTACATCATGAACTAAGTAGTGTAGCCCTAGCCCCCTAGCACAGTAGTAAAAGTAAAGCTCTGGTTTCTTTTTACCTGGAGAAAAAAACTGTGTTGTGTCATATGTGCTGCACTTCACCATCTGCACTCCCCTTTTCAAAATCCTAGGTTTGCCTATGTGTAGCCCTCCTCTAGCTGGCACTTAGCAGCCCCTGGGAGATGGCATATGTGCAGCTACTCATGCAAGTGAAACCTTGTTGAATTCAGCTTTTATAGGACTTCTAGGCTGTAAGGCTCCTAGATCCAGCTGAAATGCAACTCTCCTGGAATGAGATGGCAGCAGTTCAATCCAGCAGCAAGGAATAAAGCATCCATGTAGCACTACTAAGAAACACCCAGGCTGCCAGGTCACAAAGTTCATGGCATCTCCAAGAAAGGAGGACTTGAATTCTCATTCCACTGCAAAGCTGACTCCACTACACCCCAACTCATGGCAACAGCTCAGTGACACCTCTAAAGGGGAAGGCCTGCTTGAACTGAGTCCTCT
>NW_017729011.1:1528678-1537772 GCF_001723915.1 Gavialis gangeticus
ACAGCTCAGTGACACCTCTAAAGGGGAAGGCCTGCTTGAACTGAGTCCGCTCTGCATCTTCAGAACAGGCATTAAAGCACACTCAGCTCTTTGCTGTTCCAGTGTGCTAAGAGCAGCTCTGACCCTACAGTGCCATAATGGCTGTTTCCAAGACAGACCTCCAGTCCTCCATCCAAGCTCAACCACAGAGAGCAGAGTGCAGGCAACTGTGGCACGTTGCCTATAAATGCTTTGCGTCAACATGGCCCAGTGGCCAGAAATTTTTATGCAGCCACCTCTCCAACCAGGTCAGAAGACCACTGCTTCTGCAGGTGGCTAACTCTGCTTTCCGCACGTGGGAAGCGAGTTCTGTGCCCCTGCTGGAAGCAGCAAGGAGCATGGAGAGGTTGTTGAACTCTGTCCCAGGTATGAAGCAGCTAACTCCTGCGGTCTCTCTCAGCCAGGAGCTACTCACCACCTCCAGTCCAGAGGGGCATGTGAGGGCGAACAGCCAGCACCCCAGGTGTGGTGTTGGGAAAGGGAAGGAACCATGGGGAGGGGGTACTGAGAAAACTATTCAGGAAATGGCCAGAACTGAGCATTGCAGTGAGCTGAAGGCCAGAATGCACCCACGTGAACCATTGTCTAAACAGTTTTGCCCTCACAGTGAACAGACAAGATGCTGGAGTTGGTCTTCTCTCTCTCCAGCCTGTTTTTCCAGTGTAAGCCTGATGTCCTGATTCACCTGGAGAGGAAGCTCAAGGGGAAAGGCGCACTGGTGAAAGAGTGAGTGCAGGTCTACAACAGTTGCAGCAGCGAGGAAAGTGCTGGTGAGCAGCCGTGCATGGCACAGGGGGGAGCAGGCAGATGGCTGGAGGGAGTCCCAAGTCAGAGAGGAGCAGCAGGGAGGTGGAAGCAGGGAGCTGTTAGTGCAGCTCAGCTGGCAGCAGCAGAGCATGAGGGTCAGAGGAACAGCAGCACCAAAGGCAGGACCCAGGAGGAGGAAGAGGAGGAGGAAAGTGAGCAGATTGCTCAGTGTCACTCGGTGTCCAGTGTCCAGGTCTGGCGTAGACTTCCCCCAATGGCGGTACAATCACCTACTCTGGATATCTTCAAAAAATGTCTGCACGCTCACCTTGCTGAGGTCATCTGACCCCAGCAGCCTTTCCTGCCCAAGCACAGTGGGGCTGGACCTGAGGATCTCAAGAGCTCTCTTCCAGCCCCTAACATCTATGAACCACCCAAGAAAGCTCAAGCCCAGGCAGCAGCCCAGGTAGCAGGGAGCTACCCCTCTTCATCTGACCTACTTCGATTGTGGAGCAATGGCAGGAGTGAGAGAACCTTTTCCCAGCCTTCCCAAACCTTTGTTCCTGGAGGCAGCAGCTCCACGGTGGGCTGTCATTTCAATCTCCATAACGCACCATTCAGAGGCTGGTTAGTGCTAGCAAGGAAATCTGGCTGGAAGCAACTGTATGCAGGTCAGACCTGCAGTGGAGACAGCTCAACACTCACCTGCTACTCCATCGGCTGACCCAGAAATATTTGCCGATAGGTATGAAGTTCACAGGGCAGAAATGCTTTTCAAGATTTGTGCCTGCCTTTCAGTTTCACTTGGGGAAGCAGAAAACAGTGAAGCACCTCTCACAAAATGTTTGACTTGTGGGAGAGTTTTGCTTTGCTCATGGGAGGCTAGTCATGAGTCAGTCACCACAAAGTAGAGCAAAAGACAGACAGAAACTGCACGTCGCTCAACAGGCATTGAAAAAATGTGCTGCTCTCCTCTTCCACAGGGCAGTCCACCTTCCAGGAACTTTGCTGCATCATTCCAGCTTAGAGATCATGTGGACTAGGTACAGAAAGCAAGGAAGAGGGAAGATGTCGTAAAGACTGGGTCACGGGCAGTCTAGCTTAGTGGTTAGGTCCCTGGAGAAAGTAGGAGCCAGGGGGGGAGTCTAGAGCACAGGCCAAGGCAAGGTTCAGGAGTCAGGGATCTAGTTACCAAAGCCAAGGAGAATTTCAAAAAGCCAGAGTCCAGAAGCAGAGCTGAGCAGGGTCCGAAATCAGAAAAAGAAGAGTAGAGGATCTTTGGGCAGACCTGTTGGCTAGCCTCCAATCTGCTTCCCAGGTGGACTTCATGCTGCTGAGGCTACCAGGCTCCTCAGTCAGGAGACCCTGGCATGGGCCAGCTGGTTCATAGCCAGTGGGGCTGCCAGTTAGAGCCTCAGGCAGGCTAGGCAATTAGTAAGGGCTGAGGTGCCTGTTAGGGCCCCTGACAGGCATCCAGGACTTACCATTTGCTTCTGCCTGGACAATAATGCCTCGTGAAGTTGAAGGAACCATTGTACAAACACTTTTCTATTGGAATGCTAATTCTCTTAAGAGAAATTTTAGGGAACTTGTGACCATGTCACCTTCAGCATTTCTGTTTAACAGAAGGAGAACCAGCCAGGCTGGATTCCTAGAAGTTACCATAGAAATGCCATGGAACAAGCCCGGAACTGAAGCTCATTAAATCTGAATGGTCTGCAGCAATCAGGAGAGCACAGGCAAGCCACTTGGTGTACCGGAGATCGCTGGGCTCCCCACACTTGAGCCTAAGGGCACTTCAGTTCAGTTTAATTCTTGCTTCCTTCCTGCCACACAAGCCTTGGTTTTGAATTGTTCCCTGTGAGCAAGCGTGCAAGGGGGAAGGACCCCAGGCTCTATACCAAGGCTCGGACTCTCTTGCTTTGTGCCTGACCCAGGAAGAGGCCTCCTCAACCTGACTCCCCTGGGGCTGTATGAAAGGTGCCGGCGCAGCAATGAATGCCTTGCACCTCACTTCAAGCTTCTCCTCCCTTGGTTTCTGTTACTATGGCCTGCACTTTTGCATCGTCCTTTAGCACGGACCTAGTGGAGCCTCTTCCTTTTCACTCAACAGCTACAGGAAGATTGGCATACACAACTCCAGTAGTACTGCTGATAGCAATGGCAGTGGTGTTCAATCCATGGAGCTGCAGGCTATGGTCCCTCAACATCTGAGAGAGTGAGGTTTTCACGCAGTCAGGGGTAGACCTGGCTTGGATGCAGTACATTTGTGCACAATGAATAGCTTTTGCTATCCTCCATACTTGAGCAGCAGTGCAGTTACTAGATGGGGCTAGGGGAAATGTTCTGTGCTGGCAATGTTCAGGGGAAGCTGTGGGAATTTATGAGGGTAGAATTTACAGGCCTGCTTGATTGATGCTGACAAGGACATCAGGAGACATGTGAATGCTTCCCCCCTTTGCCCTGATCTGCTGTCACTTAACTGTTCTGTTCAGTTATTGCTGCTTGATCTACCTCACGCTGAGTTTACCTGACTGTCTGTGATGTAGTAACTGCAGCGTTCAAGCCAGGTGGTCCGTATCTTGGAGTTGTGTGCTAGGGAGAGCCTCACCTTGAACACACAGAGCATCTGAAATCACATGGGAAGCCCCGAGTGCTGTTACAAGCCTGCTCAGGTCAGCCCTCCTCTGTCTCCAGGTGGGAGACCCCAAATTCTCAGCCTTGATGGTAAAAGCGTGACAACAATCTCAGAGTGACGCACAACAGGGCTGGGGGTAGAACTGGAAGTGGAAGAGGAAACTTATCTATTGATTTCATAGATTTCATAGACATTAGGGCTGGAAGGGACCTCAGAAGATCATCGAGTCCAGCCCCCTCCCCCAGGCGCAGGAAGTCAGCTGGGGTCAAAGGATCCCAGCAAGATAAACATGCAAACATTTCTTAAAAGTGTCCAGAGTTGGTGCTTGCACCACCTCTGGAGAGAGCCTATTCCAGGCCTTGGGGGCTCAGACAGTAAAGACATTTTTCCTTATGTCCAGCCCGCTTACCATCCACTGGTAAGTGGATGTGTCAGTTCTGTTAGTAACAAGATATAACATGGAAGAATTCATAACTGTTCCTCTGTCTTAAACCTCACAATCCAGATTTTGATTCTTAACATTATTTTTCTTCGCACCTGATTATATCACAATAGAAATTTATAGAAAAATGTTAACTAGTCAGTAAAACTAATACAAAGATGTTCAGGAACTTAGTCAGAACTACTTAAGATTGGTGCAATTTAGTTAAACAATGTCTGCATTCCTGTACTACCCTTCACTGTATAATTTATTTTAACATCAAAAAGGAACATTGCAGTATAATTTACCCAATGTTCTGCTGAGCCAGCTCAAAAATAATGAGTCTAACAATCAAAAGCAACCACAAAACAACAGCCTTTGGCTCTGAAACTTTTATTTTGCAGTTTGCTTTGCAGAGAAGTACATACCCAGTGCCAGCAAACACCATGGCCAGGATTCCACACTGGGGTGGCTTGTCCATAATTACAACAATAGAAGCTATAAATCTCAAGAGCTTTAAACTATGACTCTGTGTAAAAGAAGCTAACATGGGCACAGAGACAAAACAAAAAGAGCTCTGCCAGCACTGTAGCTTCTGCCCTTATGATCCCCAGTGGAATCACATAATAAACTATGAAGACTTGCTAATAACCAATGTGTTTTTGATATTCCAGTAGTTCCCAGGAGCCTCGGTTATTTCACTGAATGAGGTGCTGTATAAATCTATAATAAACAGTAGTGCTGGCCTCCAAGAAGCTTCTGGTACAAGGCATAATAGGTGGCTGACTAAAAAATGGGGTGTTGGGTGCCTAATTCACTTAGGTGCTCTTAGAAATGCCATTACAGGCCCATATGTACCTAAATAGCTTTGAAACTCTGGCACTAAGCTTGTGAAGTATTTACCCTAAAAGCTTTAAAAGTGCTTCCTTTAAATTTTTATTTTTACAAACCTGCCATTCTTTGTCAGTCCCCTCCCTGTCAGAGTTACCTAGCACAAGAATCATTTATATGTAGGTAGATGTGGATATTGGCTCCTTTAGTGGTCAGGTTAGTGAAACATAATTTATAATTCCCCATCCCTGGAGCTATTTGGAATCTACTCTAGGAATTTTTAGGAACACGCTACTATCAGTTCAGCTGTTGCAGCTGTAGTGCAGATGGGCATCCTCATGTAGAGAATATTCTCCCTGCTTCATACCATTTTTAGCATCCTGTTCTTTAACCCAGCAAAAACTGGAATAGACTTCCATAGTTCCTAGCTACGAAGGTAAAGTTTCTCCTAGGGGGAATTTAATGGGTCAGGTCGACCTGTATCAAAACATTTGTTTGCTGAAGTTGACTAAAACGTTACAGGGCAGTGAAACACTTGAGTTGAGTCTGCCACCTGGCCATACAGTCTCCTGGGAGCTGTGGTTTAGTTGTCTCATGCTCCAGTTCTCACCAAGGGCTGGATGCCCCGGTCTAGTATCTCACATGGTGCTCCACAGTCCCCTCTCTTGCTGACCTGCTGTGCGTCTCCATGGACATTAAGTGAAAACAAAAGGCAAAATGTCTATATAAAATTCTTCAACATTTCCGAATTGAAACTTTTGGATTTGGGCCCCAAATTTTTGGTGCTGGATAATTTTATTTTCTGACTAAAGGTTAACAGTTTTTCACAAGAAGCAGAAATGTCAACAAAAAATAAAAATAAATCCACTATTTACCTGAAACCCCCCATTTTCGATCTTTAGCAGAAAAATTTCAGCCAGCGCTAACAGATGGGACAGATAAGGAAATGAACTAAAACTGATGGAAGCATCAGAGCTGACAAAAAAAAATGCTCACTAACCTGCAGCGAACAATATTTGCAATAATTAGAACTGGAAGTTTTCTGTAGCATTTCCACAGCTGCAGAATCTTAAATACTCAGAGCTGAGACCAGGTGAGAGAGAGCAGAGCCAGGCGGGAGGGCGCAGGACAGCATCAGAGGAGAGCACATGCAGGCAGCAGTAAATAGGTGGTTCTGCGAGTTTAGGAGTGAATGGTAAAGCTGGAGTCCAAGCCAGTTTTTTTCAAAGAGGAGATGCTATGGCTGGCTTGAACTTTGTGGAAAGAGGGAAAGAGATGGTAGAGCCAGAGTGAGAGTCAGCAGGGGACGTAGGAGAACAGGAGGTCCTTGTGGAGAGGTATGGGCTGAGAGACAGCTGGGAGGACTGGAGGGAGACAGAAGCCAGCGTTAAGAGAGTAAGCAGCAGAGGGGAAGGGGGAGTGGTGGAGAAGGGGGTAGGGGAAATGATGCTGGTTCTTATCAAGTGGTCAGGGAAGCAAGGTTGTGGGCAAAGACAGGCAGTGAATAGGTGAGGGAGCTGGTATACATAGGGGAGGGACCCTCGGCTGCACTAAGCCAGGGAGGGAAGCAGATATTCCTCCCTGTTTCCCAGGACATGGTAACTCCCCAGTGCTGTCAAGTAAATTCTGCACAGGGACCTAATCCTGCAAGCATCTTCACAGGTCCTGTCTCCCTGTGAGGCCAGCATGTTTGCACTCTGGCCCTTTTGAGCACTAGCTTTATTTTCTGCCTGGCCATATATATGGGAACTGGAGTGCTGCAATAGCCTGACTGCCTCTTCTTACTAAATCAGGAAACAGCACAGGGACAAGTCAGGCCACTGTCAGGATGCCACAAGGCGGAGACTAGTCGCCGCAGCTTAGGGCAGATTGCTAGAGCTGGTCTGAAGGGGCGCAGCTAGGGTCTCAGAAATAAGCACGAGTCATTGCTGTGGTTCAGATGCTGCCTTACATCAGCAGTGCAGCAGACTGGAGACAGATACCCTGTGGCCACCAGAAAAAAGCACGTGATGTGAAGCCCTTGGAACAGAAAAAGGCAATTCAGAGAGAGCATAAGGAGGGGCGGGCAGAGGAGCAGGACAGCCAGAAAGAAAAATTGGAGGCAGAGAGTTATTACCGGGTCACACCGTCTCCTGGGCCTTACTGGGAGATCACCATCCCTTCACCAGCGCCCGCAAGGCAATGGAGCAGTAGAGCCAATCCAGGTGGGGGCTGAGAGGAGTCCTGGAGCCCTGGGACTGGATGACTCCCCTGCTGAACACAGGCTCGTTTGACTCGGAGGGCTTGATCAGTGAGAGGAAATGGCAAGGGGGAGTGGCCCCTGTCTGCGCTTCCTTCTCCCAGTTGCATGAGGCCTTATCTGCAGTCTGCTCTGCAGCTGTGCTTGCCGCTGGCTTGCTCACACTGTCTGTGTCAGTGTGTTCACACACATGCTCACAGGCTGCTCAAGAAAGTTCACTCCTGTTCTCCAAGCTCTTCAGAGGCATGTCAAAAAAATAACCTGTCACCAGCGGCAACCCCTTTAGGTGTGTGAGAAGAGATGCAGTCATGTCACGGAGCTGCACTGGACAACAGGGAACGGGGACAAGATGCAGGTAACATTATTCCCTACCCAAAATTCAGCACTGCTGCAACTCCAGCTACACTGAATGTCCCATATGTACCTGGGTCACTCCGAATCCACCTCCAAGTCAGCAGGTGTAAGGGAAGCCCAGAGCAGGGCTGGGGTGCTGGGAAATGGAGCTGCACACAAAACATGAAAGGATGCCTGCAAGGAATGTGGGGCAAGGGGGAGTAGAGGCAACCAATCTGCAAACCCAGGACTGAAGCACACCACGGTCCCTCTAGCTCAGGACTTCTGACCACCTGGAAGTCAATCACTAGGGTGGCCATCATAGAGGACAGTCCGGTTGTCCTCTGTCTTCTATTGATACGAAACCAGACACCTTTATGTCTGAAAAATAGAGGACATAAAGGCATCGGGTTTTGCATCAATATAGGACAGAGTAGCAGAAAACCGGAATGTCCTCTGTGATGGCCACCTTAGCAATCGCACAGAATTTCCTCCAGTTATCCTGCTGTGGAGCTGGCTAACTTGTGTTTGCCTCAAGAAGTTGTCTCTAACCTTTGCTGGCCTGGAAGCAACAAGAACGAGCAATCAACACAGCAGCGTGGCCCTCCACTTCCCTGCTGACTTCAGTTATAACTTTCTAATTTGCTGTCACTGTGCACTCAGATAAAAGGGAAAAGCGTAAGTTCTGGCAACCATCCCTTGTCAGAGGGAAAAACAGCAAACCTCTCCAATTTGTGTCACCAGCTCCCAGCAAAACCCCAACTCCCTGGTGGTCTGTCAGTGAGACCCTAACGCCCTACTGCTCTCCCTCCCTTCACACTGCCCAGCCGCTCTCTCTCAGTGAGTTCAGCTCCGCATAGTGCTCCAGCCAGAATCAGCAGGTGCTAGAGAAACTGGACAGCACTGTAACCAGCTGAGGTCAGCAAAGTCATTCCCATAACTCAGGAGGATGTGAAACAAATTCAGGCTGAAGAGAATGAGCGGAATGCATGCGCCGGTCTGCTGAGCTCAGGGTCAGTGGGAGAAACCTGAACCTGCTACGTGGCCTGTGCTCATTTGCCTTTCCATTCGTAGGCCCCTGTACATCAGATCTCGGGGCCTCACAGCCATGAAAGAACCTCCTCAGCATCAGCCCATCCCCTCTTCTGTAACTCGGTCCTGCCTCCCACCTGGCTGAGGCCCCGTGCAAGGGGAAGCTGGCCAGCATGGAAAGGAGAGCGTCCACAGGGGCACATAAGGCAGACGGCAAGAGCAGAACAGCAGATCAGGCAGGGAGCAGAAAGCAGAGCGGCAGCTTGGGTGCAGGGCTGATTTGTGGCATGCCTGCTGAAAAGGTTGGTCCCTCCAATCTAAACAATAGGTCCCAGAAGACAGACTGGACCCTAAGACTAGACCCAGCTCTATAGCTTCTTTGCTTTGGGCTCTATGCAGATGTTGCATCCATCCCCGGATAAACCATTTTATTCTGGGACAAAGTGCAGTCATGATGTTCGTGTCCATTGTCCTGGGACAGACCCTAGAAAGGTTCACAGGATAAGAAGTGTGAACAATTTGTCGTGGGACATCTCAAAGCACATCTGAATGTTTTCCTTCAGGTTACATCACTGAATCAATGGCAGAAAAGTGGCACTGCGTTCAGCTGCTCACTAAACCCTGACTGGAAGAGCGATGTGTGTACTCACTAATCTCAGGACATTTCTGTTCCGGGACAAACACAGGCAAAAAAACTTTTCAGGGACAAATGTTACTTGCCTCGGTGAGGTATTCACAGGCTGACTCAGACACTTCTAGGCCTCACAGGCAAAAGCATGCATACACATACACAGAGGCACAGCCAACAATACAC
>NW_017729011.1:1542772-1563895 GCF_001723915.1 Gavialis gangeticus
AGAAAGGTTCACAGGATAAGAAGTGTGAACAATTTGTCGTGGGACATCTCAAAGCACATCTGAATGTTTTCCTTCAGGTTACATCACTGAATCAATGGCAGAAAAGTGGCACTGCGTTCAGCTGCTCACTAAACCCTGACTGGAAGAGCGATGTGTGTACTCACTAATCTCAGGACATTTCTGTTCCGGGACAAACACAGGCAAAAAAACTTTTCAGGGACAAATGTTACTTGCCTCGGTGAGGTATTCACAGGCTGACTCAGACACTTCTAGGCCTCACAGGCAAAAGCATGCATACACATACACAGAGGCACAGCCAACAATACACCCACTCACACGCACAGGCTCCAAACACCAGCAGCATTGCACCCACCAGCAAGAAAAGCAAACATACCCACAGGTCCCCCTGCACGCACACATGGGCATACAGGTCTACCACACTCCCTTTCAGTCACACACAAAAAGCAGTAACACTTGAATACACAAACAGAAACACAAAAGACCATTATAACCTCAACAAGTTGTTTCTCCTACAGGCTATGTTAAAAGAGGCAGTGGAAAAGAGTGACACTTTTTAATAATTATTTCTATTTTTAAATATATGGGCAACACTAAGATAGAAAGCCAGGAAGGGCAATGCATCCTCCAAAGTATGTTATCTTCACAGTCATGGTTCCAGATGAGCTTTTGTATACAGTTAAATTTTGCATCTTCTCTGAAATCTCCATACATATTTAAATTGGGCCAAACTTTGGTGGACAGATCATACCCCAGGGGAAATTTGAGACCATCTGTCAAGGAGGTCACGTAAAAAGTGAGCTGCTGGCAAAGTTTTTAAAGCCTTCTATTCCTTTTTTTCAAGCACAAATAGGGGGAAAATTGGAGAAAGTTTGTATTACTGGAATGTCTCCGTAATATTAAGATCTGAAATGAAAAGTCTAGTCTAACCTTTGAAATGTAAAATGTAGCAAAAATTTTTGGCGTTATGAAGTGGTATGGCTCTGTGTTTGTGCACTATTACTATATCACATGCACTGTGGGCAGGTATCAGAAAGCTCCATGAGCAGATCTAGGATTTTGAAAAAAGGAGTGCAGATGGTGTGGTGCATCATCGCATATAACACAACACAATTTTTATTTCAGTTCAAAAGAAACTAGAAGCTTTAATGATAGGCTTAGGGGTCTAAGGCTATATTATTCAGTTCAAGTTCCAAGCAAAAATAAATATAATATTATGGAACTGTGAATTAATTTACTATACCATATATGGTATTATATATACAAACACAGACTAGGCAAAAATAATCAAGAGATTTCTTTATTCCTGTTGTCATTAGAATTAAATGTACATCTCTTTCCCATTCATAAAAACAAAATCTAGCCTTCCTGAGCGTCTGGAAAGTGCATCTAATGCAAGGGTAGGCAACCTCCAGCACACATGCCAGAGCATGCCAGGCAAAGGCATTTTGCATGGCACTTGCACCTTGGAGAAGGGGCCCAGGCTGCACTGCCAGAACAAGGACTGGGCTCCTTGCAGCTCCCCCTCTGTTCACCCCGGCACAGCAACATCTTACAAATTGAGGTTGTGGGTGTTTTTGGCACTCTGCCCAGAAACATTGCCGACCCCTAATCTAACGCTTCACTATAAGTTATTTTCACACTTGAGTTGATGTTTATTCACCGAAGTTAATGTTTTTAGCTAGAGTTAAAAACAGTCTGCAGGGCTGTGAAATAGGAGCTACATTACCAGGAACAGCTAACAGACAGCAGAATTACAGAAAAAGTGCTCAATTAGCGAGACATCAAGACCACTAAAAAGGAGAGAGGGTTGTTAACATCTATGGAATAAAATGTTTAAAAGGAATCAGGTAATGAGCCCTGAAGTCAAGAGACTCCCTCACTGCTGCCTGAATAGAAATGCTACTGCCTCTTCCAGACAATTGGTTTTCAACTTTGGGTGGACCAGGAATCAGAAGGAGGTGTAACTGCACCATTGTACTGCCTCTGGATCCACCCCTGGAGAGAGCTTCTCAACAAGATACCCTTCAGACCCCGCGAGGGGTCTCCAGTTCTGATCTAAGAGTGCTAATCTTTTCACTCTTGTTAATTTTCCTCTGGATTTCACAACCCTTACCATGCACCGAGGCCCCATACCAATATCTTGACATAGACTGCTGTCATTCCCTATACCTAACGGCTAGACTAACAGAGAAATTTGCACAGCTGTTTTTCTGGGACAGCTGGACATAGAGTATATTAGGGAATGCCTTACTTCCACACTGCTTTTTGGAACAAATGGGACCAATTTGTATACTTGCCTAGATTGTCTGTGTTCACTGATTTATTCTTTAGACAATACTTCCTGTCCAAAACTAGGAATGGCATACAGGAATCCCAGTTCCCCAAACTGTACAGTTGTGTAGCAAAACCATCTCCCACTGGCAAAACGTTCAGGGACTAAAGGTCTATGAGAACACCTGAATGCCCCCTGTTTAAACCTTTCAGCTGATCTATGTGCAGATCAATACAGTTCCAGATGATGAAGGCTTTGTTCAGTTAAGGTTCTGCAGCTGAATTTCTGCAAAAATTGCATCCTTTGTTAACCCTTTTTTTAAAAAAAAAGCCTGGAAATTGGTAGGCCAAGGCCTCCCAGAGACTGTGGAAAGTAATATCACTCTGCGCAGAAAGAATGTGTCAGTTTTCCATATCAGATCTGGGATCTGCAGAAACTGGTTGTTCCTGCATACCCACCCCAGCAAGCATATGGATGAATTTGCCTAGCAAATACATGCAGATGAGAGAATTTCTGTGTAGTGAACAGACAAAGAAATCTGCCACACAAACAGGAGGGTCCTTAATCGACCTGCATCTCTATTTCCCCTTTCAAAAAGAAGGCTGGTAATGCTCTCTTACTTCCGAGAGGTGCAATGTTGCTAAACTTGGTAACACTCGAAAAACCACAAAACCTAGAGCTTCTGTCAGGAGAGATGTGTGTGAGGAGAGGCGCTGGTACTAGAGGGACATGAGAGACCCAGATCTTTTTCAGGAGAGCAAAGGGAAATTGTGGGGGTCTGTGCTTGTGTTGGGGCCTTTTGATACCAGAATTTTAGAGAAGTGGTGGGACCGCTCCTCCCATCAGTGATGCAGAAGTGGAGGGCAGGTTATAGAGGGACCATGATCAACAATAGCACAGAGAAGTCAAAGGAGAAGGCTCTGGGCCACCCCAGTTAAGTGACTTCTGGGATATCTGGGAATAGGACAGGCTTGGGGCCACTGTTGGGATGCAACAGGCTTGCAGGGCTGGAGCCCTAAGTTCCTGATGTTGTCTTCAGGAGCCTGACATCTTAGCCACGAGAAAGCTAATCCATTGATAGGGACACATCAGGAACCCCTGCCAGCTCAGCTTGTTGGCAAGCTTCAGAGAAGCAAAGGGAATGTGTTTACTTGGATACTGGTTCTGTGCAGCAGGGCTTTTTGTGGTGCCCAAACCCTAGGTTTCCAACCCAGCGTGGGGGAGACCATACCAAAAATGAATACATTGCACTGTCAGAAAGACAGCTCCTCTGCTGTGCCCCAGGACAACCTCTCACCCCACCAAGACTCAACCGTGGGGTGCAGCACAAAGGACTCCAGGAGGGTGAGAATGACATCAGGCCTTCCCTTCCTATCAACAACTGGCACCTCAGACTCACAATTTTCACTGAGGATGGGAATAGTTTTCATCAGGAAAGAAAAGGGACAAATCTGTGGAGAATGGAAGGAACCTGGGGGCTGAAATGAGTGGGCTCCCTCAGGATACAGCAGTGGCAAGGCTGGGGAGTGCTGCCGCAATGGGGTGAGAGTCTGCTCGCTGTACGTACAAGCAGACCCTGTAACTCCCTGAAGTCTCATGTGTGGAGGTGGAAACAGCTCAAGTTCCCTGTCACTGCAGTCCCTCTGTCTGAAGCCTGGCCTAGACTCATGAAATAGGTTGGCCACTACAGTTAGCTGAAATCCAGCTGTGCTCTGTGTCACTCCATCACTCCCGTTTGGACTAAGGAAAGGAGAGGCATGAGGAAAGGGCTGAAGGCCATATGCACATCAAAGACACTAGATTACCCCCCAGGCTGCCTCTTTAGAGCACAGCAAGTTTTTGCATTTCCCCCATAACTCGTTTTCTATGTAGATTTGCTGTGCTGGGGCTAGTTCAGTGCCTGCCCTCAGGAGTTTCCCCACATCACTGTGATGAAACCTCATCATGTGGCAATGTAATGCCCTGAGCCAGAGGACAGAGCAAAGAATGAGGCATGTTATGGTCTTATTCCTCAGTAGGAGGGCAGGCCAAAAATATGCAACGTGTAGACCATAGGCTCTGTGCCATGGCAGTAGAGCAGGACCCAGAGACCTACACCATGCCCAGACACCCCTTCCTAGTAGTGGAACCAACCCTTTAATTTTTGTCTTGGTCTCACAGCTGGTCTGAGATCACAGCTCCTTCTTCCTTCTCTCCCAAAACAGCTGGGTTGGGCTAAGAGAAAGCACAAGAGCTTCTGTCCATCCTCTGTTTAAAGAGCCTCTCTAGTTTCCAGAGGAGTTTTCTGTAAAGGGATCTCAATGAAGCTGTGCCCCAGCCCAGCCCCACCACAGGTCTCACCTGGAGGCATCCAGAGGAGCTGCATGTCTTCAAACCCGCTGGTCTTCAGAGATGCAGGGAATCGTGGTAAGGGTGACAGCTCTCACTTCAGTCAAAAGGGAAAAGGAAACCGTTACTCCCCTAACTGTGGTGCACACAGGGAAACAGCTTTGTGCTGAGGGCAGGAGATAAAGCTGCTGTTTGTCCCACTGCCCTTCCTGGAGGGCTTGGCAAGCAAAGAATGCAAATCATGTGTAAACAAGAATTTCCACTGCCTGTTCCTGGGAAAGCACCTTGGCCAGAGCTGCAGTGGCAGAAGGAGTGGGTGCCCTGCTCTGCAGAACTCCTGCTGCTCTATTTCAGCACCCTTCTGAGCCCTCTAGATGAGCGAGTCCCTTCTGCCTATATCCCTCGGCCACATCCTGCCATGTGCAAGCAACAGGGGGGCTGCCTCAGGACTGTGCTACGCTGACCCAGATGTGAAGTCTGGCCTCTCGAGGTGCTGGCTGCAGGAAGATGGCAGCACCAGTTCTCCTGGCAGGGCACTACCTGCACTGCTCAGCGAGTGGCATCCACCTGGCTATTTTTCACCCTTTCCTATGCCCCTAACTGTAAGCTACACTGCACTTCACTTGGCTGAGATACCTCCAAACACACATGCACAGAGGCTGGCAGCTGGGTTTGTTGCAATAGGAAGCTACAGCTGGTGGCTGCTTGCCCGTTAAGGAACCAAAATATTGCACCAGTTCTCCAGGAACCTCACTGGCTTCCTCTTTCATTCAAGGGGCTCGTTTGGTCCGGAAAACCTTATGCCAAAATGTTCAGAAGTCAACACTGGCAGCGCTTCCACTGGAGCTCCCATTCATGGCTGTTACCTAGGCCCCTGGGTACTATGGGTGCTGCAAGCCAAAAGCAGTGGGGTTGGTAACTCCGCTGCCATCTTCACGAGCACTCTGTGCCCCTTGGGCACCTCTGATCGGTTCATGTGATGGACAAGCTGCAGCTACATGGGGCACCTTAGAACATGCACATAGACAGATTAGCCCGGCTGCAAGGAAGAGTAAGCCACAGGCTGGGAGAGATGGCGTGAGACGGATGAGTATAAAGGTCTGCAGTTCACAGTGAAGATGCTATACAGCCATATGCTATAGCCCAGCATGTGAACTTGCAAGGATGATGGCATGCAAAATAACCAAGGGAGAGGCAGGAAAGAGGGAGGCTGGCCCTTGCTCAGAGACAGTGAGGAAGTTACATTCTGCAGACAAGGTTCTTACCCCAGGAGAACCTTCCTTAGCATCAATGAAGCGCAACCTAACCGGGAGGACAGGACTACCCTGCTGAAGCTATATGGGACATGGCAGCTGGCATGAGGCTGCATGATACACTGGAAGGGAGCCTGGAGGAGGCACAACCTAGCTATGCTTTTTCAGTACTAGCCATCCTGAGCCCACTAACCAAAAGATTATTTAAGAGGCCATAGAGGACACCAATAGAACATGCCAATTTCTGTCCCCTGCTACCTCAGCACCATGGTGGTCCATAGACAGGAATAAGCCTTGGGCAGGTATTCCGTGAGACAGCCCTTTTTCCTACAGCCACAGCTGTCTACCATCTTGTCCCAGGGTTGATTTTGAGGAGAGTTAGGAACCCAACCTATTTAGGCAATCTCTCGTCCATTTTGTACCTCTGGAAATCAGGCTCCTTATCTAAAACCTTGTGTAACAAAAGCCTAGAATTTAAGCCAGTAATTCTAGTGTAGCTAAATCAATCGGGGGTGGGTGTGTGTATATGTATGTATGCATGTATGTGTGTATACACACAAGCACACACATATCTAAAGACCACCCATTTTGCTTTAAAAATTTCCATCCTGTGACTCACTTTTAGACTATAAACCAAGAGTGGGCGTCTCTTTTTTGACACGTGCTCTAGCTCAGTGGTTCTCAACCTTTTTTGTATCAGGACCCATTTGTAAACATTGATGGCCACTCATGGCCCAACAAATAGTTGAAAACACACAAGTATTTTTGCCCCCAAATACTTATTACACACTACAAGTTAAAGCAGCTCAACAGTCCTAATTTTAAAAACAGAGATCAGTATCAGCAGGCAAACATTAACAGCAATATCAACATGTGGCCCTACATTACTCCCAAGCAACATTCTGGTTTTTCCACGTTTTTCCATGTTTTTCCAGGACTGTTTGCAACCCTTTCATATATTCTTGCAACCCACCTTTAGGTCATGACCCATGGGTTGAGACATGCTGCTTTAGTTTACCAAGAAGTTGTATACTTGATACAGAAGTTGCTAGGTCTGGTTCTCTAGCCTGCTCTTTGTAGGAAGTTGGGCCATGTCATAGTGGTTCCTACTAGACTTTATTCTATACTCTGCTCCTGGAATGGTCTCACCATTGTTATCAGAAGACATAAAGCCCTTTACTTTCTCCTGCAGGATATTCATAAGTGGTGAGGTAACTCAGTTATGGAACTGTTCCAGGACTCATTCTTCACTCCAGTGAAGTTATCATGATTTGACCTAACCCCTGTTAGTGCTGAACAGTTTGCTTTACAAGAATTTTAGATCAGCATAACTGTGCTGTCTTGGAACGCAGGCTGTGAACTGACACTACCCCTCTCTCTGCAGGGTAGGAGAGGGTAGAGTCGGCTGAGAGTTACACCCCAACACTTCACTTTTCACCACAACGGCTTCCCTTTTTAATGGGAAAAAAAAAAGAGCAGTGCTTGCAGCGGGGGCAGGGCTGGGGCTTTTAGTCTTTTGACCAG
Organism: Gavialis gangeticus; assembly: GCF_001723915.1. NCBI lineage: Eukaryota > Metazoa > Chordata > Crocodylia > Gavialidae > Gavialis > Gavialis gangeticus. The sequence goes on from NW_017729011.1 coordinate 1,550,171, forward strand.
GGCAAACCTCCAGGCCAGTTTCTGCAGAGTGGCTGTTTCTGCCTTCCTGTTTGGGGAGCTGGAGCAGCTGCAGCCCTAGATGCTGTGCAGAGCGAGGAAGGGGGAGTGGGGGGAAATATCTGTACAATAAAGCCGGTCCCATCCAAAGAGGCCAAGTCTCATCAGCCTTTCTTTGGGTACTTCCTTGTTTATTTTGGGTGTGTGAACAACACAATGGTTCCAGCATGGCTCATCCACCTCCTACAGAAGAGCAAGTCACTGGAATCACAGTCACTTATAAACAGGCAGGCTGGCTGTTGCCGATTCCAGTATCATGGCGAGGCAGTCCTTCCTTTGTCTAAACCACGGCCTAAGCCTGCTGTAAACAAGAGGAGGGACTGACAGGGCAAAGGGAGGAGAAAAGGAAAAAGAAGTGGAAGGAAAAAAAACTCAGAATGCAGAAATGCAGCGTATATGTTTCTGTACATTATATTCAGTGTAAGCAATGTAAAAAAAAAAAGAAGCAGGGGAAGAGGGAGTGAAAGACAACGGACTGACTCGTCAGTAGAGCGCCCCTTCTGCCTGCAGAGAAGCTATTGGCCTTGTCTGCTCTAGAAACACAGGAGTCCAAAATAGCCCCTGCCTTTCTTGCTGCAAACACCAAGCTCTGACAATGGAAGAACTAGTCCAGCCCTCCAGCAGCTCCCTGAATGTGACCCTGGCAGCAAAGCTTCTTCCAGGGTCTGCAAAGGGCAACACAATAAAAAGGTGGGAAAAAGCTGAAGAGCATGTTCAGAATTGTAATGAGAAGTAAGCTGTGCCTTCTTGCTCCCATTCAGCCCATGCCAAAGCCCAGATACAAGGCAGCATAGCTGGTTTGGTGGAGCTAGGAGCATACAGCAAGGTTCAGAGTTGATATACATTTGCCAGCAGTTAAAAACTTCTCTATCCCCATTTATATTTCAGTACTTTGCTTAGTCCTCTAATCACTAATTAGACCTACAAGAATGAGTAAGATGCAGACACACACATCTGTACTCTTAAGTGAAACCATGTGACAATAGTTATCTTCATATCCTCAGTTCACAGCATATAGTGACATTCACTGTAAACATCATACACAACAGACTGAATACAGCAGACCTAACTATAGTATCAGCGGTGCAACAAGCAGCAAAATGTGAAAACAAATTCAAATATGCTTTTAAAAATAATTTTGTGTAACCGGGGGTACCAGATAGTTAATACTACTCATACAGCTATTGCCAGATGTCATTATATAGAATAGTTCAATTTAAGTAAACACCTTTGTTATGCAGGAAGCTAATATAGGTGAGGAAAACAGGAGACCCGAGTTATCATAGATTTGGAGTCCTGCTAACTATCACCTGCTTTTGTAGAAGTTTTGTCAATTTAAAAATTAATTCAGCCCACATGGCACATCCTCATTTATGAATCCCATACAGTCAGGCACATGTACAATCTAAGGCTTAGGTCCTCTTCCACTTCCAAAATGTCAGGGTGTCAGATATGCAGCTATTAGGCATAAGCACAACTGTATTTGGCTGCATGCAGCAGCCACAAAACTGCTAGGCCAGGGGTTGGCAACATTTTTGAGTGAGTACCAAAAACATGCAAAACCTCAATTTGAAAAATGTTGGTATGCCAGGGGCAGATGGCAGGGGAGCTGTGAGAGGCCAGATCCTTGTTGAAGCAGCGCAGTCCAGGCCCCTTCCCTGCTATCCACCCCAAGGCATGTGTGCACCTGCTGCCAGGAACGAGCCAGGCTGATGCTCCATGGACCCCAGTGCAGCAGCTTGCAGCCTCCCTGCCGCTTGCTCTGAGCAGCCCAGGCTCTGTGGTGGGTAGCAAGGGCCTGCCCAGAGCCTGGGCCAGCTGTGGGAGGCAGCTGGGAGGTTTCAAGTGGCCGCACTGGAGTCTGCAGAGCCCTGGCCTGACCAGTTGCCAGCAGGTGCACATGCATCTCAGGACAGGCAGCAGAAAAAGGGATGGGGCTGCGCTGCCACAACAAGGATCAGATCCCTCATGGCTCCCTCATTGTCCACCTCAGGTGCACATGCACTCACCGCCAGCAACAAGCTGAGCCGGGACTTGGCAGACCCCCATGCAGCTACTTGCAGCTGCTTACAACATCCCAGCTGCCTGCCACAGCGGGCCCATGCTCTGAGCAGGCCCCTGCCACCTACCATAAAGCCTGGGCTGCTGGTCCTAGAGCTGTATCTAAAAGTGTAGTTCAGGTTACCTCTGCACAGTGCTGCAAAGCCATACAGGCTTATGCTTCCTGTCCAATAGCTTTTTGGACTCCCATGTTAAACAGATTGTGCATACTCTAAGTCATACTACTTACAAAGTTTTCCGTAGGCATTAAATCTTTCTCTCACTAAGAAATTGCATGGTTCTTTCTTCTTGGAAGCAGGCTGGCAGCTGTGAAATACTGTTTCACAAGACATTTAGTTGTGAGGCTTAAATGGCAAGGCTTCCCGAGAGAGAGAGAGCATGGGACTGCCCTTCACAGACCAGCTAGCTCCTTTGTGCCTTGCTGCCTGGACTAGCCTTTCCCCACAATGTTTCTGTCTTAGCTTTGGGGAATTTCCCTACAAGGGGGTCTCAAATACCTAGGGATGTAGAATTCAAAGTTATAAATAAAGAATGAGACCCTGCAGCTTATTAAATAAGAACACTTGTTAAAAGGACTTAATTTTTCCCCTTTCCAGTGGGGATGGGGGGGGGGGGTCTTCCAGTTTCATCAACAGACCTGTCTGAAGTGTGGACCATGTTGCTGACACTTTGTATGATGCCACATGCCACGCATGCATCCTCCGTGCCTCAGGAAGATGGGAGAGCCTGGACTATAGAGTCACAGCAACCTAGTTATTTTTGAGGGTTTGAACAAAACCAGAGAGCCTTAGCAAACATACTTGTAACAAGAATCCCCCTCCCCCCAGGCAATGTAGGAAATAGTTCCCTGGGGGAATTCCTGAGTATGGTGCTCGCCCCATCCTTGGGGGTCTTCAAGAGGAGACTGGACAGGCACCTGGCTGGGATCACATGACCCCAGGGTTGGTGACTCTTTTCTTGCCTGCCAGGGGCAGGGGGTCAGGCTAGATGGCCCACTGAGGTCCCTTCCAACTCTATGAATCTATAAACTAAGTTAAAAAAAATCCTTGAAGCAAAAGCACTGACTGCTCCACACTACAGGACCAGTCTGCAGGATGGCTACCACTTCCTCTGCAAAAGCAATAGCATCCCCCCGTGGGCAGCACTAGGAAGCACAGTAATTGATATTCCAGCTGCTTCTATTCCAACAGCAAAGCAAAGCCTAAACTCTCATAAATCTCATTAGTATACTAAAACTGAACGACCCCATTTCATTGCTTGAATAGTTGAGCAAAGACATCAGTACAATGTTGCCAGCTCCAAAGATAAACCAAATTATAAGTCAAGTCCCCCAACATCCTACAATTAGCTTAAAATCAAGAGAAGATAAATAGTTGGAGTTTTGCCTTTGCCTGTTGGGTTTTCAGGCCCTTGGGGAACAAATTTCCACATTTTCCCAACACCCACGAAGGCAAGAAATGGTTTTGCCTAGTGAAAACTAAAAGAAACATTAAATATCGTGAGAAAGCTAAGATCCATTGGCTGGAAGTAGAAGCTAGACACATTCAAATAAAAAAAATAAGGCACCAGTGTGTGGCACTAAGGGTAAAAAGCCATTGGAAGCCATTTAATAAGGCATGTCCTGAGTTTCCAATCATAAGAAATTTTTACATCAATATTGCATCGTTTTACAACAACTAGATAATTGTTCAGCCTCCAGATTCTCCGACCAGTTGGAGATGTGTCTGGTCCATGGCATGACTCACACCCAGCTGCCCACAGCCCCAGTGGGAGGTTCAGCACCTGGAAGGAGAACAGAGAGGCATGTTGACCATGCCACTGCTCCCTCAGCCATACCCCTGTCCTGGAGCTGGGTGTAGACATGGTGCGGGGCCACTCTGGCAACTCTACAGCACACAGGGCAAGTCCCAGGTAGATAGCAGCATTTGGTGCTTTTAATCTTTAACAACAGCATAAATCTTTGCTTTACCCCTACTGGTTGGGATGCTCTAGTCCAAGCTTTGCAGGAGATTACTCTGGAGAAACATAACAGACCTTTCTGGCATTATTGGCTATGAAGATTTTACTAAAGTCATGCTTCTGAGAATGCATCTATTATATAAAGTATTCACATGCTCTTGGCACGGCCAGTGAGCTTGGCAACCCTCCCTCATTATTTTAACTAAAACCAAACTCTGGCTGCCTACAGTATGTATACACTGAGCTAATCTGGTATTCCTATGCAGCTCTGTGCTCTGGGGGGAAACATCTCAAGTTCCCTATCACCAAGCACAGCCCTTCTAGGAATTTGCCCAGGGGGCATTATGAGGCAACTTGTCTTTCCCCAACAGCCCAAGGGAAGCATTGGTTTTAGGCAGCCATCACATGCAGCTTTGTCAGCCTAGTACACTGATTAATTATATGCTTTTATAAAAGTGGTCAGAGCCATGGATCTACTGGAGGAAGCCGTACCTGACTATGGCTCAACTGTTTATGGCTGAAATGCAGGAATCGCAGAAACGTGCAAGAGGACTAGATGGAGAGGGATGGAGAGATGAGTTGTATATAGCTGTGTGCTCCATGGTAAGGGCACTCAGAAAGGAACTATCAACTACTTCTGCAGTTTAAACAGGAAGGCCCTAAGGGAGGGGTGTTTTAGATTGTTGTGCACCAAGTAATTTTACTGCAGAAATTACTAAATTGGTAGCTTACTGAAACAAGCAGCGGTAGGACCCATATTAATTGGATGCCTTAACACTTATTCAGAGAGGTGACCCCCCACTGCTTTTAGACAGATGGAGGCTTTCACCAGGCTGCAGGGGATATTGCAGTTTTAAACAATGCCTGTTGGATTATTAAAGGAAAAGAAAGGGAAAAAAACCAGTCATTACTGCAATTCCAATCTCACTTAAAGCTTTCTGCCTCAGGACATACAACAGAAGTTATACTTGTGAACATGAGCATGCTTCTGGAGGTGCTCTTTTTAAATAAGATCACTATATGTTACTTGCACAAGTTGTAGTGAGCTCTGCTTTAACCAAAACAGTTTACAGCTAGGCAAAGGAATTTCCTATTAGGAAAAGTGATTCTTATTAGGTTTATCATGAATAATTTAAACATTTATACGTGGCTAAAGGTTAATGAACTTTAGCTAAGCTTTGGGAAACCAAGGTAAGCATTTAATAAATCCATAAATAAATAAAAGCCATTTTGAGAACTGTTTGAGACGGGCAAATGAATGAATAGTAATGCTCTTGAATTCAAGCTAAACGTTCTGTTTGTCTGTCAAGGTTCGGATGCATCTACTCTCTAGGAATACAGTCTCATTTAACAATAGAAACTGTTACTGCCTTAAATTAAAACCATATTCCAGTATCCCATTACAATCATGAGAAAATTGTAACATTTGGCATTGTTTTGGCAAAGTTCTCCCTCCATAGCTGAAGTCTTGGTTATGTCATTATATTACAAAATATAGTGCCACCCTCAGAGAGATGGTATCAGAGAGCAGCAACCTTCCAGGGTGGCACTGAATTTTGCAATATAATAGGGTTGTTGCTGTTTGCTTCTTTGACAGAGATAAGAGGAGAGATCTGAAACAGGAATGGGGTGAAGAGAAGACAAATGGGCACAGAGCAAACTGCTTGCTTCATTCAAAGATCAATAGCCTTTTCCTTCTCCAGTTTCACTAGAGAATTGAGAAACACCTTTTAGGGCTTGTACATATTGGCTGCTGTCACTTTTCCATTAGCTCCACACCCTTCTGGGAGACTCCTGGCAGCATGTTCAGCCCAGGAAGATTCACTTTTACCTTTGAAATATTTAGAGAATAGTTATGGGAGTTTAACACCCCTTAACTAATGACTGCTCTTGTTTTAAATGCCTTTATGACATTTAAGGTAACCTGGGCCAAAGCCCTGTGTATGTGCCAGGGTAGTAACTAACTTTGCCCTCATGTCTTCTCAGAATGTCTTTAAAGTTTGGGGTTGTAACTCTTTGCATTTAGCCCATTTTCTGATATATTTGTTTATGGTTTAGTAAGAATTGAAATCCTGCTGGGAATAAGTCCAAACACAAAAAATCTTTCACCTTTAAATCGTCATTTTAAATTTGCATCATCCTTAATGAGCATTTGTGGAATCCAACAGCCTGCAAATAAGCTAATCAGTCCTCATCTTTCTATTTTGGAGAGATGACTCTTGGTATTTTTTTGATTTCCTAAGGAAGCTGCTTAAGCACTCCAAATAACTAGCTGTTCACATTAATAGGGAATGAATTATCTTCAATGACTTCCAATTTTAGTAATGAGTGATCATACTAAAATGTCCTTACTATATTTATGCATTAATGGAGATTCTGTATAAATAGTAAAATGTTTGAAATGCATAATGTTTGCAAATAAACAACTCAAAGGAGCCAAGTTCTAAACAACTGTGGAATAAACCAAAGCTGGATATAAACCATTTCCCAGGTAAACACATTTTCTTTAAAAATCACACATGAAGCGTTTTGCATGAATTCAAAACTTCTGGTGGCATCCAGTTTCTAGGAGTCCAGGAGGAGCTGCGGTGAGCAGCACAACTAGGTACAGTATTTGCTGAACACTTGTCCCAGGCAAGGAATAGCAGTTGTTCGTTCGTCTCTTGCTTGGTGGTTGATGTAGTTGCACACTATCTGGGGCTCAGTGTCCCAAGCAAGACTCAGTTCTTCCTGCTGAAGATGGGGTAGAGACTTCTTGCTTTCTTTCACAGCAAATGGACAGTGAGCTGCAGAGACTCAACAACAGGGCAGGGCTGACCTAGGCAAAGGATTTTAAAAGCCAGGAAACAAGTGACCAGAGAGTTAGTAAACAGGGGAGTTTGTATGGCAATTGGGGTGATTTTTTTCTCTAAATGCAGGAAGAGGAGGGAGGAGCCAATGATGGGGACAGAGGCAGCAGTGGAAGAAGCCCAAGAGTGCAGAGATTGTGCTGACGTATTTCTATTAAAGACAGGGAATTGTTAATAAACAAGGCCTTGGTGAGACCACACCTGGGCTACAACGTACTATTATGGTTAACCATGTTCAGGAAAGATTAAATGACTCTGGGACTGGGGCAGAGAACAGGAGTATGCAAACTAAAGAGCTTGGCTTGTAGTCTAGCAAAATGAAGGTTGAGTGGGGTCATGATAAACATGAAGTAAATGAGCTATTTGACTTAAAGGACAATGGTGACACAACAAGAATGGGTATGAACTGACTGTGAAATTAGGTTTCTAGCAGAGGAGTGCTCTTCTGGAAAGGCCTGCTATAGACAGTAGTGCAGACAAGAAACCAAACTGTTTTTAAGGTGGAGCTTGCTCAGTGAGTGGAAGGGCTTGGAAGATATCATTACCTGTGACAGCAGGGGATTGGATTGACTGAACCAGGAACTCTCTTCTGGCTCCCTGTTTCTGTTACTCCTTCACAGAGGTTCTCTCCAGCTCAGCAGTGGCATTACTGCTAGTCCTGGCAGCATTAAGGCAAAGCCATCCCCAAAGCCATGAAATGCATGAATCACACATGCTGCTGTCTTGACCCTGAAGCACATGGTCTCTGATTAGACTGTGTGCTAGGATGAAGGTGTGCACTGGTTGCAGTTGGGGGTTCCTGCTGCTTTATGGCATCTGTTGTCAGTGAAAGCCTTGGGACACAGTAGTGCATTATTGTCTGCCATGGAAAGGAACTCGCACGTCTTCCCCCGATGTCCTTTCTGCCATGCCATTCAGGTTATTGGTAAATGAGACACGTCCTGTCACAACCGGAACTGCCGCTGAACTTAGCTGTAGTTTGCTAACATAAAGCAGAGTTTCTCAGTGGTGCCTTTCCACTGCTGTAGGAGCCTCAAGCACTTCAGCCCAGGTCTCCTAAACCAGCCAGACCTCAAATTGGTTTTTGCACCACCATCCCCACCTCCTCACCAGCTCTCAGAAAAAGCCACGGGCTGCAGATGAGGCCTGCACATCACCAGCTCCAGGTTCTGAAAGACCAAAGAGGGTGGCCAGCTCAAAGCTAAGGGCTCTTCTTCTGACACCAGCCCCCCTGTTTCTAGGGCCAGCAGTGGATTACCATCTCAAACATTGGAACTAACTGCACTGAAGTGCTACCCCAAGGTAAGGGCAAGGGAGAAAGAGGTGGCATGCAAGCTGCCGCCCAGTGCAGAGCTCAGCTGTGCGACATCAGGCAGGGGAAGTAGATAAAAGATCAGAGGAGATGGGTTGTAGGGTCGGCAGCCATGCCACCTCCAAGCAAGTGGAGACACTTGCCTTCTGACTGCAAGTCTCCTTGATGTTATCCCTGGAAGCTACAAACTGAGATGAACATCCTGCCTCTCTGGGGAAAACACAGGGGCTGTGCCTAGCTTGGAGCCAGTCCTCACTCAGGCACAGTTCCCCTCCATCCTTCCATGTGGGCCTCAGCCAGAACTGCAGGATTTGGCCTCTGGCTTGCAAAAGAACTCAGGGAAAGTCCCAGTGTCCACAACCCTCCCAGCTCTGCTGAGCCTGTCTGTTCCAGGGATGAACCCTGGCCCAGCCCACTGCATGGCTGGGATGCTGCACTGGCCTCTACCCATACCTCCCGCCCCCCCAGTGGCATCAAACTGTGTTGAGGAGAAAATCAATCCACAGTAAACAAACAGGAAATAAGCCAAGGAGTGTGTGCCTTTTCAGTAGGCCCTGAATAAATATCCAGATATTCTCCCCTGACATCATCTCCACAAATTACCAGCCAGAGAAGCTGTCAAGGGGAAATGTCAAGTGTCGGATATAATTCCTTGCTTTGGAGCCAAAGTCACAGACTTGTTTTGAACAGCAGCAGCTCAGGGGCAGCTATGATATCCCAGTGTCCCCTCCTCAGGAGGAAAGTAGCAGCCCCTGGTACTGTGGACTGGGTTCCCTTCTGTTCTGCTCAGCAATGCAGAAGGGCAGTTTGCGTCTTCCCTATGCAGCTCCTGCAGCCCCCACCAGCAGTCAGCAGCCAATGGCCAACATGCTAGCCGAGGGCATCCTCTCTGGCCTCTGTCCTTCCACAGTCCTTGTGCTACATCTCTTGTAAGGGCAGCCCAGACCTGGGGTCTCCCCCTGCCCTTTGGCAAAGAAGCTGCTGCAACAAGAAATGAGCCTGGGAAACCCAGCACGGAAGAGATTTGCTTCATGCAGTAAGTTCCATTTGTTGTTCAGTCCCAGCCTATGCAGCTCTGTAGTGCTTGCCCCCTCCCTGGTTTTGCCACACTTGCTCTAAAGTCACTGCTCCCAGCTCACTTCCCTCTGCTAGGGCAGCATCCACCTCCCTGAGCCAGAATCAGGCTCCCTCTTAGTTGGTTTCTATCTCAAGGACACATTCTCTCTCAACTGCCCAGCAACCTGGTCTCAACAGGAAGGTGCTCTCAGTCCTGCCTGGCCTGTGATCTGGTGACTAGGTTGCTCTGCTGTGGTGACAAAAGTCAGGATTTGAATCCCATCAGGGAAAGGTGAGCCTAGAATCTGGATCCACCAGGTCTCCCTGATCCTGAACAGGTGCTCCAACTGATGTGCAAAAAGTGGGACAGACACACAACATCAAATACCATCGTTTTCATCTGATTACAGTTTCAGGGGGTTATGCTACCCTTCTGTGTGCCCCCAGGGGACTGAACTACAGCAGAGTAAATGGACTTAGATGCTTCAGGACATCATGGAATCACTTCCAAACACATGCAGTAGGGACAAATCTAATCCCTTGGGGATGGGGTGTCAAAGAGCCCTATCACCTGGCCTGCAGCACTGCCTGTGGGTCCCACATTGGATCAGCACACTGCGTGTGATGCACTCCAATCCTGTGTGCTGCACACAGCTGGTCTGGTGCACACTGCACACACCACATGGGTTTGGGGCCAGTGCATGGCATTCAGCATGTGGAGCTGGTCTGGGCAGAGTCTGCATACAGTGCCCACACCAACCTGGCCCTGTGAACAGGGTCTGGTGTGCAGGCCAGTTTGGGGCCCAATCCAGCACAGGGGCCGGCCCTGAGCCATTTACTTGGCCCACAGGGCCAAATGAGTTTGATACCCCTAACTTAGGGCAAAACTGTAACTGTGAACATACAGCACAGGCCATGATGGAGGTCAAACAGAATGTAGCTGTGGGGCTTAGATGCCGAGGAACTGTGTAAGTGACACTTCTGTGCTCAGCAGTGAAACAGGATTCTGCCCTGGTGCAAGTGCAGCTGCTGCTGATCATTCAGCAGTGCATTCATCAGGGGCATGCTACAGCAGTGCTCCAGTGTCTCTGCTAGCCAGTTCACTTGTACTTCTGCCTGAAAGACTGAATTTTACCCTTAATAGAGATGAGCAATAAGTTTGATGGAAAAGTATTTCCTTTGGAAAATGCCATTTTGTCTAAACTGAAAAATCTGATGAGTGTCCGTTTCAACAGCATTTGGCAAGTATCGTTTCAACTTGTTTCCTTTTGCTAATGTTGGGGCCTTTCAAACCAAATTTGTTTCGATTAATTTCACGCTGAGGTTTACATTCCCTGGAAATGAGTGCAGCCTTGGCTATATTTAATAAATGATGTTTTGAGAGCACCAGAATGAAACAATTCAAGTTGAGACATTTTGAGGCTCTCTCACAGGAAATGTCGGTTCTGAGCTCTGTAGCAGAATGAAAATGGAATTTCTGCTCTGAAGGAAACCATTTTCTGATCAGCTGTACCTGTCATGAGTCTCTACATTAGGTTTCCTGCCTGCTATTGAAAGGCAGTTGTCACAGTAAGATTTACTCAAAGCCTAGTCATATCAGCTTTGCTAGGGAGAATCCACCTCTCAGCCATTTCAGCTCCAACAGTAATAAGATAACTGGCATAGATGCTCCTCAGTTTTAACCCACTGGGCCTTTCAAACAGGCTTTTCCAACACAGTTGAGCCCATAATAGCTACAAGTTTTATTGCCTGGAAAGTTAATCCAACCAACACCATCTACAGCAGCCCACTCACTCCCCTCAGTCTGGGCATGATTATCATCTCAGTTAACATCTGAGCTATTAAAATCCCCTGGGGATCAGAGTACTGGCTTTGCTTACAGGCTGAAAAAAAATCCTGGTATATTTTCTGTAACACTCATGGATGCTAAAAGAAAGGCCCAAATCACGGGACTGCCTATACCTTCCTCTCCTTCCCTTCATACCAGACCTACAGTATGCCTTATCTGGGGCACAAATAGTTGGCTGAAACTCCCCATTCTCCAAACCACGTCAGACCTCCAAACCTCACTTAGGTGGTGTGAAAATCCTCTCTGCTCAGAAGCCCCAACTGTCTGAGCACTTCCTGTCTTGGGTGCATGGGAGAACAGAACTTGTGCTGCATGCCTTTGCAGTCACTGAATCGGCTGTCCCAGTATGGACTTGTAGATTAAAGCTGTAATGGACTGTTACGATACCCAGAGTTTGACCTCTTGAATAGACAGCCCATGTTGATAGCAAAGGTAAAAATAGCTTCTGGAGCAAAACAGGCAGAGTACTGTTTACACTGGCTGGAAAATACTATGCACTTGTTCTGCAGTATTGTTACCAGTTCCTGAGAAAGCTCCACTGGAAAAAATATTATAGCTTCGCAAGCAAAATTGTAAGGCAATTCTATTTTTGGTAACCGTGGTGTGCCCAGCTCATACCTGGTGGACAATCATCCACTGTTTAGACTTTAGCTGGTGCATTTTTAAGCAGTGAATGTTTAAGCACATCCCCATTAGACCCACTCCAACATGCTGGTAGAAAATAGCCAAGTAATAAAATACTCCCAGGTCAGGGACCGTTTTAAAACAACTAGAGTTTTCTTAGTCTTACTGTTAAAAAAAATGCAATTTGCACCAGTCCCATTGCTGCACCTCTCAAGAGAACACCAGACTTGGGGCTAACCAGGGCTCACCACAGCTGTATTCACTTGGCTGCATCAGGAAATAGGACAGGACACAAATACAACCTTGGCATTACCTTGTGAGGGCTAGGCTCCTACCATATAGTTGACATCATCCCAGCATTCCTATCAACTTAATATATCCTTCAGTCATGCCATTTAACTAATTACCAGAAATGAACTTGGATCAATAGTTTGGAAGTGCCTCTTTGCTCTTCTCTTTTCCTTTCCTCCACCCCAAGTTCTAGTGTTAGAAACAGGAATTCTCTTCAGTTCATTTTACCAAACCAGAGGGAACTTGCTCTAGAAATTAGAACTTCACTATCTGAGAGAAAAGCCAATTCTGAAATTCAAATACCCAAAGATATTCAAAATGGACTAATTAACCATAATAAAATTATCCAGAAGTAGATGTGTTTGATACTGAATAGCAGCCATGCCAGAAATCAATTGCTTTAATTTTCCAGAGACTGTAGGATAAGGCCCTTTTAAGTAGCTGGGTTGATTTCTGAGCACTTTTTTGTTCTGTTAGTGCCTTTCATCAGTCTTTCACAGACTTCACCAGCAAATTTAGGTCCTTTCATATCAGCATTGCCCTTTTACAGATGAGAACACCAAGGCACAGGTTGTGGAAGTGAACTGGCCATCAGGGGATTGGCAAAAGTAAGGAGAAAGTGAACAAGAGGTCCAGCCTGCACTGCAATTCCTAGAGCCCCCTGACTCTCAAGGAGCTACAGCATTTGTTTCAAAGCTGCAGGTGGCATGTAGGAACTACACTAAAGGTCTTCATTTCCTTATATTTATAAATGAAGCTCATGTTCTTGCTAAGTACCCACATTTAAAGGAACCATCTACATAAATGCATCTAGAAGCACAAACACATGCCAGAAATGTTACTTGAACCTAGTAACCTTCTTCCTTAAGTAACTGGACCAGCATTGGGGTTATTTCTGGAGGGTCAGGGTGGGGCCAGTTCTTATTGGTCAGGAGTTGTAATAAATATTAGCTTACCTGTGCCTGCCTCCTAGGCACTTTGAGTTGGTTGACAGCACAGAGGCTGCAATACAGTAGATGCCTAGGATTGCTGCATGAGGGCTTGCTAAGCAGCCTTTTCCACCAGGTAAGAAAGAGACATGCTCTGTCTTCTCTGATTACTGCTTAGCTCCACCTGCTGCCTTTTCTCATCTCCCTTCCCCTGAGAGTCAAGGGTCTAGTTTAAATGCAGTAGCTGATCCCTTTTCTTCTAGGTGGAAAGGTCACTGGTTCTAGAGGAGGATGGCTAATTCCTTTATGTCACTCACTCCTACTTACCTCTTTGAAGAGAGACGGGGGCTGTGAACATTTAAGCTATACACAAACGCATACACTGCTTGGCTGTTGAGCAGCATTCTTGCAAGCACTACCTAGACAGAGTCTGGACTTTCTTAGCCCTATGCTGAGCAGAGCTGTCTCCTGTGCTAGCATGTTCACCTGTGCTGGTGGGGCATTTGCTTGGCATAGCTCTGGGTGACAGCTGCTAAATGGAAGGCTGGGTGTGTGCATACAAGCACTAGAGCCATAGCAGATGCTAATGTTTTGCATCCATGTGTTCTAGGGTAGGGGGAAGTCCTGTAGCTCCAGTAAGTATCTCATTCATACATTGAATCTTTCCAGGGATGATATAGCCATGCTCCCCCACCTTTCCTCCCTGCCCCCTCCCCCCCCCCCCAAAAAAAAAAAAAA
>NW_017729011.1:1563917-1564688 GCF_001723915.1 Gavialis gangeticus
TCTTAAAAATATCCATCTAACTATGCCACCTCATCTATTACCAAGAAAGAAAAGGTTTTCACTTCTTTTAACAGGACCTATGCACTACTTGCCCAGAGAGAACACAACCTAAGAGAATGTATATATCCCAAGCCCAATTTAGATTAATAAAGACATTTAATAAATTGCAAAATTAGTGAAACAAATTTAGACATCTCTGCCCACTTAAATAGAAACCTTTGTCATAAAACCAAGACCCCTGGAAAAAAAAAAAAAACCTGGGGGAGAGGATGCCTGGAAACCATTATGTAGGATGGAGATGCACATGAATGCTGCAAACATAAAGGGAGCACTGTGCTGTTGAACAAGGTCCCAACCTGCTCTGGACAGGTCTCTAAATCTAGCAGCAAATAGAGGAATTCAGCCAGGAGACTTTTCTTGCTGACCAGCTCTACTCCCACCCCCACCCTTGACAATTCAGGCAAAACAGTGCTGTGGAAAATCATTAAGGCTGGAGCTCAAGAAATTTATCCATGTTTCTTCACCCCCAACTCAAATGTGCTTTCTCAAAAAGCAAAGGCAGCCAGTGGGGGGAGAGAATCTGCACAGCTATCAAGTCTTGTGCTGCTCTATGCTTGACTTGTATATTTGAGAACTTGCACTGATCCAAAAACTTAATTTTCTTCCTGCCATCAGAACTGGTGGAGCCAGGACACTGAGGGATACATAACTATAGTTGGGGAGAGAGGCAGGTTTTAAGTGCAGCTTGGGAAGCCTTGATCAGCATGACTA
>NW_017729011.1:1569688-1571599 GCF_001723915.1 Gavialis gangeticus
AGTTAAAATGTTGTAACTCGGAACCAATTTTCCCATAGGAAACAATGTTATAAATGGGGGTTTGGTTTCTGAACCAAGGCCCTATACCCTATTTGCACCAAAAATAACCCAGAATTTTGTACTCAATCAATTATAGATGAGTAATATAGCTACATTAAGTATTTCTATTGTAAACAGCAATCATATTGATTTGGAAGGACTTCTTTGTGGAGACTTTGCTGGATGTTTTGAAGGGATCTTGGCTGGAGTCTTCTCAGGAGTCTTGGCTGCAGGTTTTTCTGGCGTCTTGTCTGCTTTCTTAAAGAAAGCATCCAAGGAAGTTTGGACAGATGATGTTCTCCAGGGAGATGGGTGACACAGTGAACTTGCTCACTGGCATGGCTTGGCATCAGATCAAGTGTTATAAAGTTGAAACTGATGTCAGAAAGCTGAAACAAGGTGTCAGTTTAGAAACGTTGCAAGTGTGAAATGTTGGAAGTTGAGGACTGTACTTGTATCCCTTCTTGCAGTCCAGGTTCAGCTGCATGCATAAGGTATGAACTGGGCTGTGGTAATGCTTTGTGTAGCTGCTGATGGCCTGAGTATCATACAAGATATGAGCCAGCATCAGCCCTCTATCAGTTCACACAGTCGGGGTGCGTGAACCTGCATTGTCAAAACCTGCCTGGACATGGGACTCCAACATATTGGGGGAGGCAGGAGTTTCTTGGCCTTGGTTACAAAATGCAGCAGTTCTCCCTTTGCTTGCTACAGAACAGGACAAGCACCCCTCTGCCAGGCAACAGGCTCCCGTACCTACAGGGGAAGGTGGGTGGGGGTAGATCTTGGGCAGCTGGCATATCCATGAGAGTTTGTGGGCATTTACTAAAGCCTCTTATTGTTAACCACTGAACAAGACTGAGGTTCTGCCAATGGTCGTGGTCCAAGCACAGGCTTCCCCCTCATGTTTTGTTTTGTTTTTGCAGGATTTTGGGAGGGAATCTGAACCAGCTGCCAGCAGAGGCTATGGCCAGGCTGTAGGGTGGTCGATAAGGTGCTGAGACTAGCTGCACTGCTCCCCCTGTGAATCCTGACACAACCATGCAGACCCAACCGATTGGTCAGGATCATCCGGATGCCCCTGAACTGTGTCAGGCTGGGACAGGCAGCCCAAAGCCTGAAAGCATCAACTACGTGCTCCTAATGCCGCTAGCGAGGCCAGAGTGCCACCCTGCTTGTACTGAGCAGGGACAGTCCCATGTGGTGTCTGGCTCTTCCAAGCCCAGAAGCTGCCCCTGGAAGATATTTCTGATTGTCTTGGGAGTTGTGGTTATCACTACATTAATGACCCTGCTGCTGTTCTGGAATTACAAATGCATTGTCATTGACCAGTACTGTGAGGGGAACAATGAGGTGCTGCCTCCTCTGTTCAAAATCATTTAGAGAAAGGGAGCATGAAACCAGGCTGGGACCCACTCCAAGGCCCCTCCTGAGGAGATGACTGGTTGTCCTTGACTGTGCCCTATTGAATGTCTCCAGCAGGGACTCTGCGCCAACAGACTCTTACAGTGGTGATTCCTTAGCAGCTAATGAATCGTCTTGTCTTGACAAATGCTTGTT
The DNA here is from genome assembly GCF_001723915.1 of Gavialis gangeticus. Classification (NCBI taxonomy): domain Eukaryota; kingdom Metazoa; phylum Chordata; order Crocodylia; family Gavialidae; genus Gavialis; species Gavialis gangeticus. The sequence goes on from NW_017729011.1 coordinate 1,571,288, forward strand.
CTAGCAGGTTCCTGTTCTAGATGCCATGTAACCCTCTAGCCCCCTGCTTGCTTTCCCTAGCATTTGGGGAATGTAGCATTGATGCCCCATCTGAACAGTAATATAACACTGTAATTTGGACTAAACTTCCTGGTACCTCCACATTGTGGTTCTGTCTGAATAAGAGTCTTCTGGCTTTGGGCAAACACAGGCCAGTCACAGGGGAGGGCACCTCAGGAACACAGTCTGTCTAGGCCTTTGCTGCTTACTGCAGTTGAAGTTTCATACCTTCTAGGGTCGGAAGGGACCTGAGCAGATCATCTAGTCCGACCC
>NW_017729011.1:1576599-1576911 GCF_001723915.1 Gavialis gangeticus
TAATGAGAATGGGGTGAGAGACAGTATCAAAAGCCTTCCTGAAGTCTAGGAAAACTATATCCACTGCCACCCCTGCATCCAATGATTTAGTGACCTGGTCGTAAAAGGCCACCAGGTTGGTCTGACAGGACCTGCCGCTAATGAACCCGTGCTGGTTGCCCCTGAGCATGCAGCTCCCTGCTGGCCCCTCCTGGATGTGTTGCTTGAGGGTATATCATAGGCCTGCAGTTCTTAAGTTACTGCAAACATCTGATACGCTCCTCACAAGCCCCTCAGATTTCCAAATAGGCTGCTTTTTTTTTTTTTTTTTTT
>NW_017729011.1:1577048-1584534 GCF_001723915.1 Gavialis gangeticus
TTTTTTTTTTTTTTTTTGCTTTTTTTTCCCCACTGCCTTTGTCAATGGCTCTGGTGCACTGGGTATAAAATGTAATTGGGCTGATTCAGCTGCCTCTTGCCCCTTCTCTCACAGATATGGATGATGATGGCGATGCTAGCAGGGGCAAGACCATGAAGAACTGAGTCCCATGTCTCTGAAGGTAGTTGTTTTGGTGACGGAGAACATAATACACCTGGCCTCCAGTCATCCCTGTGTAACTGGAGTGATGCCTACAGGGGTTGTTGGTGTTGTTATCCGCTGAATTGGCTGTAGAGTTGAAAACCCACTAGATTCCAGGAATGGGAACATGATCCTCCTGGCACGGAGTCATTTTTCATAAGTGCATTCATGTTCTGGCTGGTACTATTAGTCTGGAAATAGCCACTCTTGGGACAACATACCATGTTACAGGCATCCAGGCTCGTCTTAGATGCAGCAGCTGCAGTTAGAAACAAAGGAATATCAAGTGGTTCCTGTTATGTGCTTCAGGTAGCACAGCCAGGGAACCATGGTGCATGGCAGGGAAAAGGGGAGAAATCTGTTAAGACTGAATTTAATCTTATTTTGTATTTTCTTCCTGTATATATTAAAAAAAAAAAAACAAAAAAAACTCGTTTGTTCAACATGTAACATTTCCTTCAACCCAGCATTACTGGTTCTTTGTTTTGGGCTTTGGAAGAACAACAAAAGAAACAATAGCTATTACTAAATTCTCTGAACTGCCAAAAGAGGAGCCCCATCCTCCCCTTCTACTCTGCATCTGTGACCAAGATAACTGTTATAACTTGGGAGTTCTGGTCCTCCACAACATTGCCTCCTCCCTAGTGCCTAAGTCAGGGGCAAGCGAAGTCTGGCTCAGAGGCTGGATCAGGCCCATGGTAGACTCTGTTTCCCAGCAGCCTCTGCCTACATCACTGCGGCCAGTTTCCATGGAGATCCCAGCAGTGGTGGGGGCTGTGACAGCTGGGGCCAGGATGTCGATGGAGACTGGCCCCCAGCAGTACTGGCAGGGCATGTTGCTGGGTGGGGAGCTGCTCTGAGACCAGGGCTGGGGTCTTGCAGCAGTGACAGCATGGTCCGGAGCCAGGGCAGAACAGCAATCTGCTGCCTTCATGTGCCAGGCAAGTGTGTGTGGACAGTGGATCACAGCTCTGCCCTGGCTCCTTACCACACTGTCACCACTGGAAGATCCCAGCCCCAGAGCAGCTCCCTGCTCAGCCGCATGGGGCTGGACAGCTCTCTACCCTCACCCTTGGGCCATAAACTGCTGTGGGGCCAGGGAGGTGCTCTGCGTCCTTCCACTGCTTCTGGCCCCACTTTGTATAGACAACTAAACATTCACTAGCCTGCGGGCTGGAACGCAGGCCTCCCATCTCCTAGGGCAATGACCCTCCTTGGCAGGCCTGGAAGTTGATCTCACTCCTGCGGGGCCCTCTGTATCAATGAATATTTATTTATACAAAATGAAACAGCTGCAACAGGAGAGGTGAGGCAACCCATTTCAGAGAGCCTCTGGCCAACAGATTAGGGCACTGCTCTGACTGATGAAAAACCCAAAACTTTTCTTGGACTTGGGCAAAGTAACTCTACAGTTCAATTAAAGTGTGCCCTGGGTCTGATACAGACCTGCATTTGCTTAGCACTCATCTGCATTTGGAGGTAGTTATGAATTCTCTGTTGAAGAACTGAGTACAAGTGTTGCCTTTTGTTTCTCCACTCCATGAAATGGCCTTGCATAAGCACAAGGGAGTAAGACCAGTGTCCACACTAAAGGCAATAATGTCAAGAAACAACCTGTTGCATCTCTTGGGCATGCCCAGGCCTACACCTAGACTGGGAGGAAAGACTCCATATACCAGTCAGGCTCATATGCCTTCTGAGGGCTAAGGCCTCCTGTTTCAAGGAAGTCTTTGGTGCTACCGAATCCCTGACTGGCTCCGGGAGTTATGTACAGCAATGGGCAGAGATGCATTGGAACGGCTGACGCAATGATGTGAGGATGCCTCCTTGCTTGTAGTTTTTTGGAAAGAATCCTCAACTCTCGATTAAAAGCTACATCCCAGTTCAACCAGGGTTCTCGCTGACCTGTGTAACTTGCTGCATGCGCCGCGGCAGCAGAGTTAATTGCCTCCTGAATCAACAGGCAGGCCAACGTACATTCACGTGCTCCCTCTCGCTGCCTTCCTCTAGTCCCCCTAGCACAGGAATGGGCAAAGTCCAGCCCACAGACCAGCTCTAGCCCATGGCTGACTCCATTTCCCAGCAGCCCCTGCCCATGATGCTGCAGCTGGTTTCCATGGAGAACCCAGGAGCGGCAGGGCTGTGACTATGGAAACCTGGCTCTGCACTAAGACGGGCCCAAGCAGCACTGACAGGGTATGTGGCTGGGCAGGGAGCTGCTCCAGGGCTGGGGCTGGGATTTTGTGGTGGTGACAGCGTGGTCCAGAGCCGGGGCAGAGCCAAGATCTGCTGCCTGCACAGCCCTAGGCCTGGGGTCTCCATGGAAACTGGCTGCAGTGGCATGAGCAGGGGCTGCTGGGAAATGGAGTCCGGCTGCTGGCCAGATTGGCCGTTTTGCCCACCTCTGCTCTAGCAGTTTTGCCTGGTTTAATCTCCACTTGGGAAATCAGAAGCCATTTCTCAGGCTACCTACCTTGGCTACTTTCACACAAACCTTCTGAATGCTGTGGAAGAGATGCTGACATCTGTCCCCAGGGCTTGGACATTTTGGTGGGGAGTGTAAGAAGGAATTCAAAGACACCCTTACTTTAATTTCTAGGCCCAAGAGCTTTCTATTCTGTACCATCTGGAGGGACTGCTTTCAGACTCTCTGCCAAAGGCTTTTCTGCAACACAACGCTTTGTTCAGTCTGTCAAGTTTGCTGTCACTTCACTTCTTCATAAATGTGTTCCTTTTCATCTCTAAGGGGAAAAAAAGATACACACAGCTTGTCCCCAGCTCTTTGTGATGTGTCTGCTTCTGCTTGGTGCTTGTTAAGCACTTATAGATGAACCACTTTTCCTTGGCAACTCAGCTCAAGATATAAAACTTTGGGGCCAGAATGGGCAGATGCAGAACTGGCAGGCATATGGCCAGGACAGAAACTGTCCTTTGTTCCTTCAGAATTGTCTATAATATAAACTTTCTGCATGAGAGGAGCAGTGGGCTGCAAATATCTGCAGGACAGGGGTGCAGGCAGCCTGCTGGTACACCCTCCTCCCCACTCCTGGGTCTGGGACCTTGCTGAGCCACAGGATGTGGGGCTAAAGGGGAGTGTGCTCTGCCCTCCCACATGAGCCACCTCTCAGCCTGGAGTTGCAGGCAGTGGAATGGTCTTTGTGACCCATAAGACAAGGATAACAAGGCAGCAGTTGTCAAGGAGGGGAGAAGGTGAAAGAGATTAAACCACAAATCCAAGGGCATGGTGAGTGCAGCCTGTGCCTCCCTCCCCAGCTTCAACCAGTGCTCTCGTTCTGGGGCACTGGTTCAAGACAATGCAGAGGGAGGAGGTTGCCCTACAGAGACACTAACACATTTCACATGCTGCACTGGAATGTCCTCATCTTCCAGCTTTGGTTCAGCTTCGCATGACTGATCACCACTCAGGAGGTTGTGCTCAAGAGGTAGAATTAGACAACCAGCATTCAAACAGTGCATGATTTGAATTTCAGATAAAGAATGGTGGCTTCATAGGGGCTTAATCCATATGGGAAAGCAGCAAAGCTGCATTTCCTGAATCAAAGGTGTCTGTTTACTTCTGTTTCAATTTAATCTGTGCAGTTTAGACAAACTGCAAAGACTGAATCGATTTAGCCTTGGGCTTTTTGACTATCTGTACTTAGCCTTACTGTCCATTTCAGAAAGACATTTGCTGCCTTTTCCTGTGTTGTAGCTCTTCCTAGCCTGTGTGAATTCAGCGCAGGCAGGATGCAGTCTCCCATCACCCATGCACAGTTTACTTTATCTGACAGCTTGCAGGTACACGAACAGCATGTGGACAGAAATTGCATGGGCTGGTATGAGGAGAAGGTGCAAAACACCATATAAAGGGCAGATATTTAGGGTTGTGCATATACAACCATGTCTAGTACTCACTCTGGTACAAGGTACAGATCACTAGTGTTCTCGTAGGCTGGCTTAGGAGAGGTTTTGGACCTAACAGAAAAGGAGACAATCACATAACAGTCTGCTCTGGCAGCACTGAAAACAGACACAGTCTGAGATGTACTGCATGAGGCAGTACTGGCTGCTGACCTGACAATCCCTCACCCCCTCCAGTTATGCTACTGGGCACAGTCAAAATCTACAGTTCCCCCAAAGGAATCAGCAGCCCTGTGCTCCAGCATGGAGCACTTCTCCATGGCACCAGCCCTGAGTGCAATGGACTGGCTAACCAGGCACCAGACAGGATAATATAGGAGAGTGATAAATAAGTTCTGTTAATGATGCATTAGAATATGGGAAGTGAAAACAGTTTAGGTATTGGGTATAGCCTAGTTACCTATGCATGCAGTAGCCCATGACTGGATTAGTTAATGAGCACTGTCTGTATAAAGCATGCATCCTTTTAGAGGAATTTAAATCTGTCTGCCCCTGCACCTATTCCCTCTGTCAGTTGGCTCGATTAACCAGTCAACCGTGTATAAAGGGTGTTCTAGTATAGATGCACAAAGTTTGGAAAGTGTCCCTGGGACCTACAACAGCTCTCTTGGTCCTTCCGATGCCCAAGTACCTGCCCCCTGCTCACTTTATTCCCCATTCACAGACATACAGGTTGTGCTCATACTGCTGGCATTTGTGGGCTGCTTTGTTTTGGAGGAAGGGTTTTGAGTGGTAAAGTCACCCCTGCCCCTTCACTGAGTGTGGGAGAGCTCCCCATGGCCCGCTCAGACACATCTGCAACCCAGCAGCAGCTCCTCCCATGTAGCAAGGCAGGCCGGACAGGCCCCCGTCCCCCTTTCCTGATATTCCATAGGTAAGAACAACCAGAACCCTGCCGTCTCCCTGGAGCGAGCCCCTGCAGCTCTTTTTATCCATCACAAGGAGCAGAGAGAGGCACAAGCCTGTTTTTATATGATCTTTACCAGAACTCTCCAGCAAAGAAGAGATTTCTGTTGACTCACTTGGGTCCTGGATGCAGCTCACTGGGATCCATGTACATAAACACAGGGTGGGGTCTGAAATCACACAAGATAGTATTTCAGTGCTCCAGCTGGCACCAAGAAGGTGCTCTCCAAGAGATGGCATAACTCGGTCCATGGTGACTCCAGCAGGCACCAGGCCCTTGGCTGCTGTTCTCTTCTGCACTGCTACCTCTCCTGCCACCCCAGGTACCTTGTCCACCCTGGCTGACAGCTGAGCAGGGTGAACTTTGACACATAAATACCCAGGATGGACCTGCCTGCCTCCCACCTCCCTCATGCGCTGGGGTCAGCTGGGGCCATGTTGGAAGCAGGAGCACAAACACCTCAGTGCTTCAAGAAACAAATACTCATGGTACAATTGTCAGATTGTAACCCTCCACATTCCCTCTATCCAACCCTTCAGCATTTCACCCACTCCCCAGGGCCCACAGTGAGATGTTTTAGGCTCATAAGCACAGATATGGCCTTGTGACTTGGTGTGACACAGATTATAGTCATAAGGTATAAGGCAGGGCTGGTTGCTACACTCACAACTTGCCTGATACTGGACTAGCCTTGTAACCTCCAGGCTTGACTACTGCACTGTGCACTATGTAGGCTTGCCTTGAAGACAGTCCAGCAGCTGCAGCTGGTGCAGAGCACAGTGACAGGCCTTCTGACAGGGGCTGGTCAACACAGCCCAGTGCTCCAAAGTCTGTACTGCTTCCCAGTAGCTTCCCAGGTGCAATTAAGGTACTGGCTTTGACCCATGAGGCTCTAAATGGCCTGGACCCTATGTAACTAATTGGGCTGTGCAAAGCTTCGGACAGAGCTTCGGATCCCTGAAGAGACAATGAAGTCTATCAAGTTTCAAGGTGATCGGTGCAGGGGTTTGGGGTCAACTGTACCCCAAATTATTGAAAGCAAAACTCCTGTCACGTCTATATGTTACAACACAGGGTGTCAAAACTGCAGAGCTGGTAACTCTTACTGAGGCCACAAAGCCTGCCAAGTTTCAAGGAGATCGGTGCAGGGGTTTGGGGGGAACCGCCCCTCAGGCTGCGGACAAGCAGAACTGGTGCCATGGGTGCTGTGGGACTGACTGTGTCTGTCCCAGGACCTAGCTACTACATAACGACTTAACGAGCATCAATTAGCACCTACAAAACCAGGCTAAGGAGAGGAAAGACTCAATACAGACAATCAACTGTCCCAAGACAGACACAGTCTTGGCATGAGTTTTGCCTGTCAGCAGCTAGGGGTGCAGGGCCCCAGGACCCCCCTGCACCGATCCCCTTGACAGCTGGCAGGGGTCACAGCAGGGGCCACCATCCCTGCACCTGTCACCCCGCTGAACCTGAACACACGCAGGGTCACCCATGGCACGAGTTTTGCTTGTCTGCAGCTTGAGGGGGCCGTCCCCCCAAACCCCTGCACCGATCTCCTTGAAACTTGGCAGGCTTTGTGGCCTCAGTAAGAGGTACCAGCCCTGCAGTTTTGACCACCCTGTGGTGTAAGACACAGCCGTGACAGGAGTTTGGCTTTCAAGAATTTGGAGTACAGTTTCCACCAACCCCCTCACTGATCTTCTTGAAACTTGGCAGGTTTCATGCTCTCAGCAGAGGCTACCATCCCTGCAAGTTTCATCCAAATTGGACAAAAAACAACAAAGTTATAGATATTTCATTGATTCCCCATTATACCCCATGGCTGGATCTCCGAGGCGGCTCCGAAGATTTGGAGCCGCTTTGGCCGGATCGAGGTGGAAACCCGGTCGAAGCTCTGGATTGGATCGCCGCCATCCAAAGCAGCCAGATCCGAAGCCAGATCAGATCACTGCTGACTCACACAGGCCTAGTAACTAAGGGATCACTTTCTCCCTTATCCCCCAGGATAATCCCTAAGGTTAGCTAAGAGCGATCTCTTGCAAATACCTTCAATGAGCCAAGCTTTCTTGGCAAAAACATGTGGGATGTCATTCTTACTAGTTAGCCCGCAGCTCTGGAACTTCCTTCCCTTCCAGGCCTGCCAGAGGCTGACCCTGATTATCTTCAGGAAGACCTTCCTGTTGGGGCGAGCATGTAGCAGGCAAAGTTCAACCCTGATATAGGTTTGGGGAGTTGCTATATAGTTTATCTTAGTGCTCTTGGCTTTTATAAGTGTTTTATCTTCCTTGCTTGTTTTCTCAGTTGTTTCACTTCCTTTTGTTTGTGCAGCAAATAAATCAGATCAATAAATAAACAAACCCATACAAGCAGATAAATGAATCCTGAAAGGTCCTAATTGTACACACCCTCTACTTCTCCACTCAAGGTACCAAGCCATGTCTTGGCTCCTTGTAC
>NW_017729011.1:1589534-1602598 GCF_001723915.1 Gavialis gangeticus
TTCTATAAAACATGAGAAACAGGGTTTTGGGGAGTTGCTATATAGTTTATCTTAGTGCTCTTGGCTTTTATAAGTGTTTTATCTTCCTTGCTTGTTTTCTCAGTTGTTTCACTTCCTTTTGTTTGTGCAGCAAATAAATCAGATCAATAAATAAACAAACCCATACAAGCAGATAAATGAATCCTGAAAGGTCCTAATTGTACACACCCTCTACTTCTCCACTCAAGGTACCAAGCCATGTCTTGGCTCCTTGTACAAAATTCAAACTATGAAATGACATGGACAGCACTGGGTTCCAAATCATGCAGTGTAGCTATGCGTGCATAGTGCTGCTCTGGTGGCTACTGCACTAGGAAACAAAGGGCTACTATAGGGCTCCCAAACTATGAACACTACATGGTTTTACCACGTCAAATTTTACCCTAAATACAACTGCCATGCACAGAACTACAGAACTGTTCATACCTTGAGTTAAAATTGTTTCAGCCAAAACACCTTGGCTTTGAGGAAGGGGGGTCCTGAGAGACTGCCCCATGGCCAAGGACCCAGCAACTTTAGGGGTCAAGACTCTGGGATAGACCCACCAAATGAACTGCCCCAGGACTGCTGCTTAGAGAGCAGCCCACCACCAGAGCATCCAGGTGTGCCTAGGATCCCTGGATCTCCTTCATGCAACTGGAAGTTTAAAAGCTGCAAGAGTCCTGACTCATACTAGAGGAACAGGGCCGGGGATCCCTGCCTCTGCTCTGTGAAGTTAATATTCACTGAAACTGTGAAATTGAGATGAATATGTTTTTGAATGAGCTACCACAGGGTTGTGGACCATATTTTGTCTCAGAAACTCTGTGCTTCAGTGTTTTCAAAACTTTTTTTTAAATTTCCACTTCCTCAGGGATTGCAAACATTGCTGGTTTCTCCTGGGTTCAGAATAAAACCTAATTTTAAAGAAAGAGATTCCCCATAAAACAGAAATCCTGTTTCTCAGCCAGCTCTGACTGCGCAGGACAGACCAACTATCAGACTTGCCTCTGCCCCTTTCACCTGTCCGAACACACCCCTTCCCAAATCAGTTCCCCTCACTACTCGCAGATGAAGATGCAGGTCCTGGGAAAATAAAGGTTTTCCTCTCCCTTCTCCAGTAATACTTACTGCCAACAACATTTTGATACTTACGGGATGGGGGGGGCTTCTTTCTTTTTCTTGCGAAATAGCCTTAACAATAAGAAAAACTTGTTAGCAGAAGGGCTACAGGGAGGGGCGATGCTCTTTCCCACAGGAACATGGGTCTTGCTGGTGTGAAGGAAGCATCTGGCCTGGGGATGGCTCTGGGCTATCAACCACTTTCTTTTCAGGTTGGCCTGGGACTCCAGCCCCTCTAAGGGGCATGTGTGTTGGCTGGGGCAGGGGGCTGGCGGGACTGTTATTAGGGATTTTCTGTCTTGCCTTGTGAAGGAGCTTTCAGCTGCTGCAACATCAAGCATCAGATCAAATGTCCCTGAGCTTCATTCTCCCTCATCCTCCCAAAGTACCCCAAGGAGAGGAAGGAGGGTACCTGGCTTTATCAGCTCTGCCCTTCTGCTAGAGAAGTCCCAAAGTATGGACACTACACCACGGGTTTTAACCTAAATACAGCTGCCATGCACAGAGCTGCAGAATTTTTCATCTCCTGAATTCAAATTGTTTAGCCAAAACACCTTGGCCTTGAGGAAGGGGTCCCCAGATAGATTTCCCCATGGGCAAGGACCCAGCAATTTCAGATGCTGAGACTCTGGGACAGACTCAGCAGGTGGACTGCCCCAGAACCGCTGCTTCCAGAGCAGCCCACCACCAGGGCAGCCAGCCATGCCCAGACTCCCTGGCTGTGTCATGGAAATGGAGGTTTAAAAGCCGTGGGAGCCCTCATCCTAACCAGAGCAACAGGGCCTGGGATTTTTGACCTCTGCTCTGTGAAGTTAATGTTGCTGTCATCTTCACTGCTGCTTTGAAACTGAGATGAATATATTTTTCACTGAGCCACCTCCAAATCAGGGACAATTTTTGCCTTAAAAACTCTGTGCTTTAGTGTTTTCAAAGCAATTTTAAAAAAATCCGCTTCTTCAGAGTGGCAAACATTACTGGTTTCTCATGGGTTCAGAATAAAACCAAATTTCAAAAAAGGAGGTTCCCCATAAAATGGAAATCCTCTTTCTCAGCCAGTTCTGACTATGCAAGACAGACTGGCTATCAGACTTGCTTCTGCCCCTTTCCCCTGTCTGAACACATCCCTCCCTAATCATTTTCCCTCAGTCCTAGCAATAGAAGATGCAGATCCTGGACAATCAAAGGATTCTCCTGTCCCTGCTCCAGTTATCCTTACAGCTAAAACCACTGGTTCTGTGACACTTACTGGAAGGGTTTGGCTTCTTTTACTTTCTTTTTAAATTTCCTTAAAAATAAGAAAAGTTTGTTAGCAGAGGGGCTGCAGGGAGGGGATGATGCTCTTTCCCACAGGAACATGGGTCTTGCTGGTGTAAAGGAAGCCCCCAGCCTGGGGGTGGCTCTGGGTTACCAACCATTTTCCTTTCAGGGTGGCCTGGGAGTCCAGCCACTCCAAGGGATGTATGTGTATATGGTTGGGTGGGGTTGTGGGGGGGAGCATTGGGAATTGTCATTAGTAACCCTCTGCCTTACCCATCAGGCATCAGATTGACTCTCCTTTGGATTCAGCCTCCCCCATTTTCCCCAATGACCCCAAGGAGGGGAAGGAGGGTACCTGGCTTTATCAGCTCTGCCCTCCTTCTGCAATAGTAAACCAGGAGGTTGCTTGAGGGCTCCCAAACTATGAGCACTACACCACAAGCTTTACCCTAAATACAGCTGCCACACAGAGCTGCAGAAATGTTCCCCCATTGAATTCAAATTGTTTCAGACAGAATACCTTGGCCTTGAGGAAGGGGACTCCTGAGAGATTGCCCCATGGCCAAGGGCCCAGCAATTTCAGAGGTCAAGTGCACTATCAGGTGGCCTGGCCCTGGGGACCAACTCTGGGGCAGCCAACTCTGACTGCACAGAACAGACCAGCTACCAGACTTACCCCTGCTCCTTTCACCCATCTGAATGAACACACCCCATCCCACAGCATTTCCCTCAATGCTGACAGTTGAAGATGCAGATCCTGGGCAAAGAGAAGATTCTCCTTTCCCTGCTCCAGCTACACTTACTGCCAAAAATATTGCGACACTTACGGGATAGAAGCAGCTGCTTTTGCTTTCTTTCCATTTAGCCTTAAAATAAGAAAAGGTTGTTACCAAAAGGGCTGCAGGGACGGGATGATGCTCTTTCCCACAAGAACATGGGTCTTGAAGGAAGCACCCACCTTGGGGATGGTTCTGGGTCATCGACCACTTTCCTTGTAGGTTGGCAAAGGAGTCCAGCTCCTTTCAGGGATGTGTATGTATTGTGGGTGGGGGGAGTAGAGGGGGATTGTTATTAGGGACCTTCTAATCTGCCTTACTTTGAGAAGGAGCTTTCATCTGCTGCCATGTCAGGTATCAGACAAACTCTCCTTTGGATACAGCCTCCCCCATCTTCTCTAATCACCCCAGAAGGTGGGGGAGGGTACCTGAGTTTATTACCTCTGCTCTTGCTTGGGGGGGGGCAGGAGTATTGCATCTGTTACTCACTTTTTCCACCAGTCTCTGCACCAGAAAAAAGCTGCTACAAGCAGGAGGGCAGTGAGAGAACACACATTGAGGATGGCCAAGGCGATCATGAACACCGCTAAAGATCCCTGGATCACCACACCTGGGCTGTTGCATTCCTCTAACGTTGCACAGAAACACAGGACTCATACCACCTTCCAGGTAGGTGCAGTGCAGCCAGCACCCATCTCACACAGGGGAGGATAAACCATGTAGGCTCCACAGCACACTCAGCCTGACACCCCATAATAAACCCTCCTTGCATGGAGCCCAGGAAGGAACTTCATCGTCCATCTACTCCTCCACATGTGAATTATACCTGGCTTGTCCTCAAGATAACCCCCACCCCCTCCCATGATAAACCATCCCACCTCCATGCAATGTAGCCAGACGAGTCCCTCACAAAAACAGTTCCCTACCCCCTCTTCTTGCCCGCCTGGCCCCTTCTGTCAACCCTCTTATCCCATGCATTAAACACAATCTAGTGACAACTCTTCTCTGTCCCTTGCCCCATACCCTCCCAGCAGCCCTGCCCACCATCCCTCCTGTACCCTCCTGGCATTTCACAACACACTGTTGATGAATTTGTGATTTTGTCCCAACCATTCAAGGGACCTTTTCAGTTCCTAGCAGAATTAAGCACTAAGGATTTGCTAGCTTTAAAGATGCAGGTCACTTTACTATGTTGAATACTGGCTTAATTGTCTAATGACTTTTCAGACGGTTCTGTAAGGTCTCTCTAAAGACATCTAGCATCTTCCTGATGTTTATTTGGCAAATTTCCAGTCTTAAGACTTGGCTACGCTGAATACCCCTCCATGTATCCTGTACTATACCGAGCCTGGGCTTTCACAAACCCCTCCCTGCCCCTGCCCACACTCAACCTGACCCCTCATGAGAACTCAGGTCCTTTACAGTGGCAGTAGAGACCTCACAGTAACCAATGCTCAGTAAATATACGGTGACTGAATCTGCCCCAGGCACACACCTGCAGAGGACATCTCAGAATAACACGCTCCATACACCTACCCCAGGGCTCCCACACTCCACACTGATGCCATCACTTGCACACAGCGACACTACCTCCTTTCACCATTTTTCAGATGCACAAACTGACACCAGGCACAGACAGAAGTGCAGCTCCCCTCCGCCTGTAACTGAAAGCACTTTGCAGGAAATGATATGAGGGTTACAACAGTCACAACCACCCCCTGGAACAAACAGAAGTTCACTGTTGGTTCCAGGGTGGGGGGAAGATGGCTGTTGGCTGCAGCCTGCAGCTAGTTTCCCCTAGCAATGTCCCCTCCTCTCTCCCAGCCTGTCCCTGTTTCAGAATGGGGGGGGGAGCAGGGGAGTTCAGTATAGGGGTTTCCCTGCCAGTATTGGAGGGTGGGGTGGCTGAATGTGAGTCCCTCCCCACCTCATGTGGGGCGGGGGGGAACTCCAATAGAGCCACCCAGAGATGACCGTAGCAGGGTGTGGGGCCTGGGGCAAATCAGCCTGCGCAGGGTCCGGATGTGGTGGCGGGGGGTGGTGGCAAGCAGCCAGATGCAAAGCCAGCCCAGCTCCCTGGGCCCCCCAAGGCGCAGGGCCTGGGGCAGTGCCCCGATTCATACCCCCTTAGGGATGGACCTAGAGCCATCCCACCCTTCAGAAGAGGCTGATCCCCCCCGCCCCCGACTGAACTCCCTCCACTCCTTTTCCCCCCTCCCTTTCTGAGAACAGCCACAGACTGCCAGGCAGCACAGACAGAAGTTACAGAACATGCTCTGATTTGAAATGTCTTCATCTGACCCGTCATGCAGATTTTCACCCAACTGGCCATTTTTAAAGCTATATGCAGCTGTGCACTTGTGTTTGATCATGCCTATAGGCCACTTTTTGTGGCCCAATTGGGCGAAAATTGTCATTTCTGCCAACGTGTCCCACAACAAAGCTGATGCACTGGCACTGACTACTTGCAAGATCCCCCCCTTCCCCACTCCTGGTCAACTCCCATGGTCACCCACATGGTGGTAACAACATGGAAAACAATAGGAACCATATGACACAGCTGTGTCTCATGCCATACACAGCACATAGGCACTTCTAAATGACCCTGGACACACAAATACACCAACATCTTGCACTAACCCTCCATACGCAGACACTGGCACACTTTATCCCACAATGAATATCTCCAGGGACACAGACATGTGCACTGATAAACTATCTCAGAATACTTCTCATATGCAGTGACATGGTGATATGTCACAATAAACTTCTCCCCACTCATGTTGCCATGTCATAATGCCCTCCTCCTCCCCCACCCATGGCCATGTATCACAATAATCCTGGTTTCCTGGCCACACACTCCCTCCTGCCCCATGTTATAATAACCCCCTCCCTCTGCACACTGACCACAGCATCATGTCAGTAGACACCACTATGGCATACATGCACCCCAGAGATACGGTATCTAGGCTATTCTATAGTGCCTCTCATATCCTTCTAATATCTACGCTCCTTCTAGTTATGCACTGAATGGCATAACTATAATGCCTGTGCTGTGTAGTTTATTTTTCTCATCTCCCTGGGTGGTAATTGTGTCTGTGGGGCAGTGTTTGGGCATGGGCTATTGTTGCTGTCATTTAGAAATACACCTGTGCTGCTCTGTGTTTCTGTTACTGAAGGCAGACTGGAAAAGTATACCTGCCAACTGTAGAGGCAGAGTAAGGTCTGTGGTAGCCATACAATCCCAGGCAGGTTCATTACTCAATCTGGGACCAGCCCCTAGGGGGAAAAGGGACTTACCTGACAGTGCCTAACGTTCTTTGAGAAGTGCTGCCATATACAGACACTGCAGGGGCACCTGGGTCTCGTGCCCCTGGCCTCAAAGATGTCAGTCAGCTGTGCTGTACCTTGCCCCTGCTTGGGCTTCAACTTCTCCTACAGTGCAAAGTACTGGTGTGCAGGACACAAGAGAAAGAGGAGACGGGAGGGCAAGCTGTGGAATTTGAACACAACCAGTCCATGTGTGTAGGAGGCCACACACACACAAACACTACAGACAGGCAAATATGAATCATAGAATCATAGAAAATTAGGGTTGGAAGGGACCTCAGGAGGCCATCTAGTACAACTCCCTGCTCAAAGCAGGACCAGCCTCAACTAAATCATCCCACCCAAGACTTTGTCTACCTAGGTATTAAAAACCTCCAAGGATGCAGATTCCACCACCTCTCCAAGTGCTTTACTACCCTCCCAGTGAGAAAGTTCTTCCTAATATCTAACCTGAACTTCCCTTACTGCAACTTGAGCCCATTGCTCCTTGTTCTGTCATCTGTCACCACTGAGAACAGTCTAGCTCCATCCTCTTTGAAACGCCCCTTCAGGTAGTTGAAGGCTGTTTAAATCCCCTCTCAGTCTTCCCTTCTCTAGACTAAAGAAGCCCAGTTCCCTCAGCCTCTCCTCAGAAGTCATGTGCCTCAGCCCCTAAACCATTTTCGTTGCCCTCTGCTGGACTCTCCAATTTGTCCACATTTTTTCTGTTGTTGGGGGCCTAGAACTGGATACAGTACTTCAGATGTGATCTCACCAGTGCTGAATAGAGAGGAGCAATTACTTCCCTCCATCTGCTAGCAGCCATTCTACCACTGCAGCCCAGTATGCTGATAGCCTTCTTCACAACAAGGGCACACTGTTGGCTCATATTCAGGTTACTGTGCATTGTAACTCCCCGGTCCTTTTCTGTAGAGCTGCTGCTTAGCCTGTTGGCCCCAGCCTGTACCAGCGCATGGGATTGTTCCATCCTAAACACAGGACTTTGCATTTCTCCTTATGAGGTTTCTTTTAGTCCACTCCTCCAATTTGTCTAGGTCTCTCTGAATCCTAGCCCCACCCTCCAGCATATCTACTACTTTCTCCAGCATTGTGTTATCTGCAAACCTGCTGAGGGTGCACTCCATCCCATCTTCCAGGCCATTGTTGAAAAGATGATGTACCAGTTCCACAGTGTGATCCTTTCCCAGTATGTGGGGGGCAGGGGGGAGACTTTACCCTATTTACTTATGTAAAACATGGCTGTGGTGCTGTCCATCATGTTTTATAAAGGGTTGTTTAGAAATCTGCTTCAGGAAGGAGTCACAAGCTTTACAGAGCACCCTGAATTACATGATATCAAAAAGCATCTGCATCTCTTGCTGGGACCACAGACCTTGGGCCTGAACAAAATTGTACGTGCTCCCCACCCCACCAAGGAGGTGGCCATCACTAGTGTTTTGAAAAGCAAGAAACAGGTCAAAGGTTTGGAGGATCTGGTTTCTTTGTCTTCCAAACCTGGGACCTACTTTGCAGGCTGTATGTATCCTGGCATCATCAACCCAAGCCAGCAAGGAGATCATCCCAACAGGATCTCAGCCAGCCAGACCGCAACAGACTCCTATCCAGCTTCTCATCATTGTGGGTTGCAAACACACTCTCCTCATACAAATGGCTTGTGGAAATCTGAGCTATTTCAGGTGAATTTCAAGAGGTTTAGAGCCCTTCCAGAGGTGAAGAATCAAGGTTGAACCTCACAACCACAGAATGACACAAGGAGGGAAGGTCTCAGACTAGTTAGATATTAATAGGATATTGCCAGCACCCTAAATTCCAGTGGGAGAGCAAAAGGCAACTAGTGCAGAACCCAGAGCACTGTTGGCATTTGCTGCCTATGAGATGCTCTGCTCAAGAAGCAGCTCCAGTCTCAGACTGGCTGTAAGATGTAACTGTGTATGGAGCAGTGAGCACAGCTTGTGGAGCAAAGGCAAAGCCTGCACCCAAAAGGAAGAGTGGCAAGTGGAAATGTCATTTATGTAAACCCCACTTTAGGTGTGTGCTTGCCAAGCATGTGAGATCTGAATCTTTGAAGAGCAGTATCCACTGGGTTCCTCCTGCACCCTGCAGGTCCTTGTGACCTCTCACTCAAGGGCAGAGAGGCCACAATTACCTTTTGGTTCTGTTGGGCAGAGGCCTGTGGCCCACCCTATGCCTGGAAACAAAGCTCTACTTACCCTTTCATCAAGGTTGTTTAGAAGGTGTCAGCAACAGTTAGAAAGACTGCTTTGATCCCAACAAAAAGGCCTATTGATATCCAAGCACTATGTTGAGATCATGTCAGATAAACAGGTGTGGGCACCAGAAATTGGTGCACTGGAATTTGGGACTAATCAGAGAGAAAAACAAGAGGACAGGCTACTCTATCCTACTTGCTTGGGGCTCCTCAATTTGGCAAGGTAAGGGACTGGAAGTATAATTTGACACTTCTTCTTCTGTCCTTGTCATAAACTAGATGTTTTTCCAGAATCATGCACAAGTAATGACTCTTTCAGTTGCTCCAGTGAGGTCCTCCTTCATACAGGTCTCATTCACCAAGGAGTTGGCAAATGAGCATATGCTCAATAGTCCGTACTTCACTGCACTTGCATATGTTCATGTC
Organism: Gavialis gangeticus; assembly: GCF_001723915.1. Taxonomy (NCBI): domain Eukaryota; kingdom Metazoa; phylum Chordata; order Crocodylia; family Gavialidae; genus Gavialis; species Gavialis gangeticus. The sequence goes on from NW_017729011.1 coordinate 1,598,673, forward strand.
ATTAGAGTAGCCTCATGTTTGTTTCTGATCTTCCAGTTTGTGTGTGCAGGTGATTCATGCATCACCGTGTTGGCCAATCTAGATCTGCCCCCCTTGGAAGGTCCTCCTGGGGCTCCAGGTCCATTTCAGAACACCTGATTGCATGTAATCTTCCCTACCATAACCTCAGTTGTGCCCTGTAGTCATCGTGTCCAACTGCACAACGTTGGTCACAAAACTCATTCATGTTTTAAACCATCTAGTTACTTCTGCGTAACCACAGAGTGGATGCTGGGGTGGGGGTCTTCCATCTGCTGTGATCGTTCTTTTTGGCTTGTTACCTTTCTTCTGATATAAGATAGTGCAATGCCAGCTAGTAAGTACAAGCAATCCTTTGCTGTTGGCTTTAGACATCCTGATATTTCATGACAGCTGTCATTTAGAATAGGGTCTATTTTCTTGACGTGAACTGATCGTACCCATACTGGACATGCATACTCTGCAGTGGAGTAATGCAAGGCAATAGCAGTGGTTCATAATGTAGCTGGGTTTGCTCCCCACTTTGAGGTGACCAACTCTTGAAGTATGCTGTTGCGAGTGCTGACTTTCCCTTTCCTCTTCTCTACATGTCCTTTGAAGGCAAGTCTCTGAGGACATCAAGATGATGGGTGTGTAGGGTTAAAAACTACTTTAGCAAAATGCTTATTTAGCAAGCTCACGTTTCAAAGCTTGGGTTGAGCCCCAGGCTTGAGATCCTGCTGTTTTGATTGGTGGAGCCCATCCACCAATCATGAGGCAGCAGGAGAAATCAAGGCACACCGCTTTCCTAAGGGGGGGGGCGGGGAGAAGAGCTTTCCGGACCTGATTGAAGGCTGTAAACTGTTAGGTCGGGAAGACTTCAGGGGCAGAGCCCTGGAGTGTATAAAAGGAGCAGCATGCCCAGCAGGAGGGGAGATACAGTGAGGGACTCAAGAAAACAGAGCCAAGAAAAGCTGGGGAGCTCTTCCCCGGTGGGCAGTAGGCCTAAGGCTCCTGAAGCTGCCACTGGAGGAGCGAACTTGGGAGTGGTGCGAGGCCGCTCAAACTGTTAATGGCGCACAGGGACGGTGCACGGAGACCTGGCTCTAGGAGCGGTGTGAGACTGTTCAGGCCCATCACGGTGCACGGTTCGGTGCACGGAGCCTAGGCTTTGGGAGCCACAAGTAGCGGCTTGAGCCTGCAACCCTGGGAGGGCCAGCGAGCCACACAGTGCATGGGGCAGCGCACGGGGCAAAGACCTTGGGGCTACAGCGAAGTGGCTCAGGCCTCATCTCCCGGCAAGCAGCTAGGTCCCACGGTGCACAGGGTGGCACATGGGCCCGAGCCTTGGGAGCCAGGGAGCAGCAGATACTGCTTGGGTTAGCCACCCAGCATGACGATGGCTGGCTGGAGCCTGAAGGGCCCGGCCTGTGCTAAGAGAGCCCTCAGTGCCAAGCCAGGGCATGGGGAAATAGTAGTGCTGCAGCGTGAGGCCCAGGAGCCAGCAGCAGTGGTACAGCAGCTGAGAGGAGCTGAGCCCTCGGTGCCCAGAGCGGGACACAGGGTGGGGAGGAACCCAGCAGTACGGGAGAGGCCTGGAGAGGTGCTTCAGCAGAGGAGACCCCACCGAGCTGCCCCCAGACCACTGCCACCTGACGAAGCGCGAGTCATTGGGCCCTTGGGTCCTGCAGGGGAGAGACATTTGGGGCAGGCAAACCCAGAGAAGGGGCTGGGGGAGCAGCCCCCCGCCTAGTCAAGGCCCTAAGGGGAGAGGCCCCTGGTGCTCACTGGACATCCCCCAAGGGACCCCATTGGAAGGAGGACTGTCTCTTGCCATGGGTCAGGGACTGTATTAAGGAATAGGTGTTATTAAGATTGTTCATGTTTGCGCCTTATATTTTGTAATTGAAATGTTGTATTGTGATGCTGTAAATAGTGTTTTGGTTATTTGTCAGTGTTCTCTGTGTAAATATATGTATATGATATTTAGTTTTATGTTTATGTATATTATAACTTAATAAACTGTATATAGTTAAGAACTTTGGGCTTGGGCTAACTCTATAGAGGAAAGACGGATCTGCTTGAAATTCTGGCATCCCTCTCACGGCGGCACCCCCTCCTGCCTTCCCATCCCATTCAATTGAGAATAGGGCACACCCTTGGGTGCACCCGGGTCACACTTAGCATAAGCAATGCTATTCTGTGTCTCAATATAATTATAGGACACTGAAAACTGAGGTGCCCCATTTTTGACCTATGTATTGCCTGTCAGCAAGCAGGTTGTAAGAGGATGTGGTTTGACACTTCAGACCTTAGCGAACAGGGTGAGGCAGGAGGATGCAGGTGATATGTAAATAAGCAAAATGGCTAGATGCTGGTAAAGTACAGCTGGCTACTGCAAAGGTACAGTAAACCACACACAAAATTCAGCTATATCAAGAATAAGTTGTAAAACATGACTGGTTCACTCTTGAAACCACAGTAACACTCCTCTGATACACTGCCTTAGCAACTACAGCAAATTTGAAGTGCCAGTTGCCTGAAAGCACTTAACACCTTGCAAAACATTTCTCACAGGAACTCTGGGACGCCCGGCAAGCGGATTCTGGGGATCTTGACACTGAAGTCCTCCACAACTTGCAACTGTGCATCTGCAGCATATTACATTATATGTAAGTGAAGCAAACTTGTAGTTTCATAATAAGTCAAGCCAATTACTGCAATGGTTCCTTGGTCTTAATCACCACTTCACCCACCAATTCCAAAATTATTCCCAATAATCCCAACAGGTGGACTGGAAGGAATGAGCTTTACCAACATGGTTGTCATCCCCACCATCACCTGGGATCTGAGGACCCACCATAAGATTACTGGCTTTTCCTCATCCAGATCCTATAATGTCCCAATAAGATGACATTGTAAACTTAAACCCACAGCTGGGCAAGTAGAAGCACAGTATCAGCAGCTCCATTCTCAAGATGTGTTGAGGAGAGGGGCAGTGCAATGGTCAAGTGTTTAGCTCTGGCAGTCAAATACCAGGGAGTGGAGATGTGCTGGGGGGGAAATCAGTTCAGACTGAACTGAAACTTAAACTATGTTGTATTTTTTTGCTGTATCAAAAAACCCAACAAACCCAAAACAAAACAAAAAAACCCTCTTGTTTGCTCTGACACATCTCCTTCAAACTGAAGCTATCTGGTTTGTTTTGGACTCAAAATTGCCAAAAAAGGAGCCCCCTCCACTCTTTCTACCCGTGTGAAACCAGTGTGAAACACCTAGGTTCAGTCCCTTCTTGTGAAGTGATCACAGAGAAAGGACTAAAAGGCAATCCAAGGAGGAATAGTAATATAGCTCAGAGAGCCCTTGCAGATTATAACGTGCCTCCCTCTCCCCCCGCAGCCTGCTGATATACCCTCCTCACCTGAGAAGATTTGAACCTACGTCTCCCAAGACTGTGCCCTCACCTTCAGGCTATAAACTGCGGTGGAGCCAGGGACTTGCTACATGTCCCTCCTTTGGCCACAGATCCACTTCAAATAGACATTTAAATTTTCACTAGCCCAAGGCAGCATCCTCACCACTAGGCCTGAGAACTGGCCTCACACTCGTGGTCTTACACAAACTGGAGTGGCTGGAACAGGAGGGGTAAGGGACCCCATCTCAGAGTACCCAGTGGCAGCAGGGTTAATTGCTTCCTGGATAGAGAGGTTGACAGATGCATGTGAGCGCGCACACACACACACACACACACGCACACACACACACGCACACACCCCTCTTCCCCCTTTGGAAGTTTTGCTTGGTTTAATATCCACAAGGGAAACCAGAAGCCATCTCTCCTGCTGCCTACCTCTGTTATTTTGCGTACAAACCTTCCAAAGGCTGTGGAGGAGAAGCTGATATCTATCCCCACGGCACGAACGTTTTGA
>NW_017729011.1:1607598-1611028 GCF_001723915.1 Gavialis gangeticus
AGTGGCAGCAGGGTTAATTGCTTCCTGGATAGAGAGGTTGACAGATGCATGTGAGCGCGCACACACACACACACACACACGCACACACACACACGCACACACCCCTCTTCCCCCTTTGGAAGTTTTGCTTGGTTTAATATCCACAAGGGAAACCAGAAGCCATCTCTCCTGCTGCCTACCTCTGTTATTTTGCGTACAAACCTTCCAAAGGCTGTGGAGGAGAAGCTGATATCTATCCCCACGGCACAAACGTTTTGATGAGGATGAAAAAGAAAGGACTCTGAAACATACTTTGCTTTAATTTCTAGACCCAAACGCTTTCCATTCTGTATCACGTGGGGTGCTGCTCTTACAGACACCCTGAGAAAGGCTTTCTTGGCAGTTGTACCGCAGTGCTCTGTTCAGTCTGTTGAGTTCACTGTCATCTCATTTTTTCATAAGTGGGTTCTTCTTTCACACTGGGGAAAAAATACACATCACTTGCCCCCAGCACTCTGCAACATACCTGCCTCTGCTACAGTGGCTGCTTAGCACTTACGGAAAAACCCCTTCAACCTAGTAACCAAACTCAGGATATGATGCACTTCGGGGCCAGCATGAGGCAAGGTACAGAACTGGCAGGCATAGAGCTAAGTCAGAAACCTTTAATTGTTTCTGCAGAATCATCTATGACGTAAGCCTCCTGCATACGGCTCCCTCCTCCTCACAAAGGTCTGCAAGGCAGAGGTGCAGGCATCCTGCTGATATACCCTCCGCGCCTGTAAGGGTGAAACCTTGCAGAGCCACAGAGATCAGTCCTCTGTGTACACTACCTTCCCTTTTGGAGCTGTAGCGAGTGGCATGGACTCAGTGACCCCATAAGACAATGGTAAAGGGACTCAAAGGGCAAAAGTGCTTCTCCAAAACAGGGGGAGGAAATGCCTTCTCTAGACTAAAAGAAAACAGGATATTACCAAGAAATAAGGGAAGCTAAGAAGGATGAAGGCCATTCTGAGACATGAAATTCATGCTGAAATGCTGTCAGAAGCCTAGTAGCTTTGCAGCTTATAAGAAAGATGGGTTCTGTCCATCTCCGGCATAGGGAGTGGTGCCTGCCAGAAAAACTATCTATCCCAGTAAGTTTGTACAGCCCCATGTTAAATACACTTGGACTTTTATTTAACGCACCCATGAAGAGGTCTGTTGCTCGGTACAAGGTACACGTCACTAGGATTCTCAGACACTGGCTTATGAAGGGCTCCAAACCTGATGGGAAAAGGAGAGAGGACCACATAAAACTTCACTCTGGTGGCACTTGAAATCCAGGAACGGGAAAGCTCCACACCTCCGCCAGGGAATCAGCAGCACTGCGCTCTAACACCCAGAGCTTTCTCCATGGTACCAACGCTGAGTGTGACAGACTGGGAGAACAAATGGGGCCTGGCTGCAATGCAGGAGCAGGCACAGCTGAATCACCACCTGCTCGAATGTACCACGGGGGCCTCAGAAAGCCCCTGCGAGACACTATGAGGGACTGTGTTTACACTGTTATTTGGAGAATTAATTGTGATAACCCAACAGTGTGAATGGATACCACAGCAGGACTGGTAAAGAAATGAGAAGCACAGCAGTAGTGCTGCATGAACAGGGACCAACTTCCTGAGATGATCACCAATGGGCTAGATCAGTGGTTTTCAACCTTTTGAGACTCAAGGCACCCCTCACTATACCAAGGCACACCCTGGAAAATGCCAGCTCTTAGGTTTCACTTGATTTTGGACTGCAGAAAAATAATAGAGCATTGTTCTGTCACACAGAACTCAGAAAGACCACAGCAGGGCATTACCGCTATGAATTCCTGTTTCAAATCCCTTGCAAATCATACACTGAACAGCACTAATATTGTGTGGCACTGTGGCACCACTGAACAGATCCTAAGACAACCCAGGGCATCAGATCCCAGGTTGAGAATCACTGGTCTAAAAAGGTTTCTCCCTCCTTTCCGTCAGATACATCACACAACGACTGGCAGGGGAAAGATCTAAGGGAATGGGCACTTCTTTACCTTCCTCTTAAGAAGCTCTACTTTGGGACCAGGAGAAGTGCCATTTGGTACAATGCCTGACCCTCCACAGTACAGGCCACCTGCCCCCTGCTTGTCCCAAATGTACAGGCCACCTTCCCCTCTTCAGTCCCTCACCTTCCCTGCCACCATGCCTGTTTCTGTAGCCCTGTCTGGGCGAGCTGAAAGGGCTAAAGCAGTGAAGCCTTTAGTCAGAAGGAATGTCCGGTGAAATAATTCAGTAACAAGCTTAGCCCAGCACCAGGTGGAACTAATTTGAGAGGCCCTGAATCAAATGTTAGGCCTGAACCGCCTGGTTGACTAGACATCAGACAGGATAATTCAGGAGAGTGATAAGTAAGTTCCGTTAATGATGCATTAGAATATAGGAAGTGAAAACAGTTTAGGTGTTGGGTAAAGCCTAGTTACCTATGCATGCAGTAGCCCACAACTGGATTAGTCAATGAGCACTGCCTGTATAAAGGATGCATCCTTTTAAAGGAATTTGAATCTGTCTGCCCCTGCACCTATCCCCTCTGTCAGTTGGCTAGATTAACTGGCCAATAGCATATAATGGGTGTTCTGGTGTAGATGTGCAGTGCATGTGTTCAAATCTGCTGTAGTGAAATGGAAAGGAGTGCCCCTGGGGGCTACAACATCGCTCTCGGTCCCTCCTATCCCCAAGTGAATGGCCCCTGCGCATCCTTTTCCCAATTCACAAGGATGCAGGTTTTGCTTATGCTGTTGGCAGTTGCGGGCTTCTTTGTTTCGGAGGAAGTCTGGGAGGTAAAGTCACCCCGGCCCCTTCGCTGAGTGTGGGAGAGCTCCCTATGAAGAAACACCCTTTGCTCAGCAGTAGCTCCTCCCACGTAGCAAGGCAGGCCGGACAGGCCCCCGTCCCCCTTTCCTGATATTCCATAGGTAAGAACAACCAGAACCCTGCTGTCTCCCTGGAGTGAGCCCCTGCAGCTCTTTTTATCCATCAAAAGGAGCAGGGAATGGCAAAAACATATTATTACACAGTCTTTGCCAGAACACTTTTGCATAGAAGAGATTTCTGACTCACCTGGACCCTGGGTGCAGCTCACCGGGGTTTGCATATATAAAGTCAGGATGGGATCTGCAATCACACAAAGAGCATTTCAGTGCACCAGCTAGCACCAAGCAGGGAGCAGGAGTCAAACCCATTATTCTTCAAGAAGTGGCACAACCCAGCCCACGGTGACTCCTGCAGGCACCAGGCCCTCAGCTGCTGTTCTCTTCTGCACTGCTACCTCTCCTGCCACCCCAAGTGCCTCGCTCATCCTGGCTGACAGCTGAGCAAAGTAGACTTTGACACAAAAATACACAGATGAGCCTGCCTGCCTCCTACCTCCCTTGAGCGCTGGG
>NW_017729011.1:1616028-1636847 GCF_001723915.1 Gavialis gangeticus
ACAAAAATACACAGATGAGCCTGCCTGCCTCCTACCTCCCTTGAGCGCTGAGGGCCATGTCAGAAGCAAGGGCACAAATAGCACAGTATCCCAGCAAGCAAATACGCATACAGCAATAATCACATCTCAACAGTCTGCATTTCTTCTTATCCAGCCCTTCAGCCTTCTGCCCACTCCCCAGGGCCCACAGTACAGGAGGTGCATAAAAGGAAAAGCCTGTGAGATATTAGGTCTTTGGGTGCAGATAGGATAGGCACTGCCAAGACACAGGCTACACCATGAAAAGGTGCGAGGCAGGGTCGGTTGCTACCCATACAACCTGCCTGACACAAACCCATAAAAGCAAAGAAGTGAATGATTAAGCCTCTTAATGGGTGAAAGAGCGGTACCATAGGCACAAAGCCATGTTGTTGGCTCTTTGCACAAATGCAGAATACAATGGGAGCCCTGGTTTTAACCACAGCAACAGGCCCCAGGATCCCTGGACTCTGCTGTGTGAAGTTAACCTTCTTCTCACCTGCACTGATGCTGTGAAACTGAGACAAAAGTACCTGTACTATTCCCTGAACCACCTTAGGGTCAGGGACAATATTTTACCACAGATACTCTGTGCTGCAGTGTTTTCCAAAAATATATATTTTTAAACTTCTGCTTCATTGGTGACTGCAAATACTTTTATTTCTTTTGGATGCAGAATAACGTCAAATTTCAAAGATTTCCCATAAAATTAAAATCCTGTTTCTCAGCCAGCTCTGACTGTGCCAGACAGAGCATCTCCCAGACTTACCTTGTCCCCTTTCACCTGTCTGAACACACCCCTTCCCAAATCATTTCCCCTCAGTGCTGGCAACTGAAGATGCAGGTGCTGGACAAACTGAGGAGTCTCCTTTCCCTGCTCCAACTATACTTACTGCCAGCAACAGTGAATCTGGGACACTTACGGGATGGGAAGGGCATCTTCCTCTTTCTTTCCAAAAAGCCTTAAAAATAAGAAACACTGCTTAGCAGAGAGGGGCTGCAGGAAGGGGATGATGTTGTTTACAACTGGAGCATGCATCTTGCTCATGGGAAAGAAGCACCCACCCGGCTCTGGGGAATTGACTGGTTATACTTTTCAGGTTGGCTGAGGGGTCCAGGCCCTCTAAGGCAGTGGTTCACAACTGTTTTTGTACCAGGACCCATTTGTAAACGTCAATGGCCAGTCCTGACCCAGTGCCCCCCACCCCCAGCATGTGGGGAACTCTGCCAGCCTGCAAGGGAAAAGTCAGTTTCCCACATTTTTCTCCTGTAAAGGAAAATCCATTTTTGAAGTTTGTTCGTGACCTTTTCATAGATTCTTGCAATGCACTTTTGGATCGCAGCTTATGCATTGAGAAACGCTGCTCTAAGGGATGTTAGTGCGGATTATTATTAGAAACCCCTCTGCCTTAACCTATAAAGAAGCTTTCAGCTGCTGCCAAATTGGGCATCAGACCAGCTCTCCCAGGGATTCAGCCTCCCCCATCTTCCCTAGTGACCCCAAGGAGGGGAGGAAGGATACCCGGCTTTATCGACTCTGCCCATCCTCTGGGGGACAGGAGTATTGCACTTGTCACTCACCTTTGCCCCCAGTCTGTACATCGGATAAGGGCTGCTGCAAGCAGGAGAGCAATTATGGAGAACACATTGAGGATGGCCAGGGTGATGTTGATTGCTGCCGCAGATCCGTTGCTCGGCCCATCTGGGCATTTGCATTCCCCTGACATCGCACAGAAATAAGGCTTGTATCACCCTCCAGGTAAACCATACAGAAAGCACCCATCACACTGGGGGATAAATGTGTAGGATCTACAGCATACTCAAACTGACACCCCACAACCCATGGAGCGCAGGAAGGAACCTCGAAATCTCCCGCACTCCTCCTCACATCAAACATATTCAGCCCAGCCTCAAGATAACACCCACCCCTCTCCATGTGTTCAGTCCTGCCTCCCATGATAAATCATCCCAACCTAATGCAGTGTGGCCAGACCAGCCCCACACCTAAACAATGGACGTAGCACTTCTCATACTAACCTGCCATACACAAGCACTGACACACTGCACCGAGTGACACACCTGGAGAATGTGCTGTCTTATGCACCGATATATACACTGGCCGAGTCTCATCTCAGAATACACCCCTCACCTGCACAGTGACACTACAATATGTCACAATACACTTCTCCCCATTCACACTGCCATGTCATAATGACCTCCTTCCTGACCCACTGCCATGTGTCAGAATAACCCTGCTTCCCTGGGCACATACTCCCTCGTGTTGCCATGTCACAACAACCCCCTCCCTCCGCGCACAACCACAGCACCATGTCACTGTAGACATTGTGCTGACACACGTGGGACTCGAAGATGAGGTATCAAGGCTACTCCCACTCTTATCCCTGAAGCAGCTGAGCTCCTTCTAGTCATGCACTGAGTGGCATGACTAATCCCTGTCCTGTGTGGTTCCCTTCTCCTCTTATCTCCTCAAGGGGAACTGTGTCTACAGGGTAGCGTTTGGGCAGGGAGTGCTCAATTGTTGCTGTCATTTAGAAATACACTTGTGCTGCTCTGTATTTCTGAAATTAAAGGCAGGTCAGAAATGTGCATCTGGCAGTAGAGAGGCAGAGTTAGGCCTGTGGTGGATCATCCAGTGTCCTGGGCAGGTTTATTTCACAGTCTGGGACCAACTGACAAGGAAAATGGACTTACTTTACAGTGCGTAATGTTCTTTGTGATATTCTGCCATTGCAGACATTGCAGGGGCATCTATGCTTCATGCCCCCAGCCCCAAAGACCTGTCAGTCAGCTGTGCTTGTACAGCATGCATGCACCCTGCACCTGCTTGGACCACAACTCCTTCACAAGTGCAGAATACAAATGTGCAGGGCACCTTAATTTGGCAAGGCTGGCAAATGGAAGTATAATGTGACATTGATGCTAGGAGGATGGGTGGATTGGAAGGAACCACTTTACCATCCTAACTGCCAGCTCCCCCCCACAGCACATGGACTTTAGGACTCACCATAACACTAGTGGCCCTTCATCATCCTAATCCAAAGATGTCTCTATTAGGTGACACTGCCTGTAGGTTAGCCCACACCACCACTGGAATGTGAGATTCTTGTTGTCACTCCAGCCCTTGACTATTCTTTTCCTTCCACAGCTTCCTTCTTTTTATTTCTATTGCTCTCTTTTGGCCTTCTGTTTAAAAGTCTGGCTTAGCCAGCCATGGCTACATCTTATGCAGCTATGGATCAGTCAATGACCAGAAGGGATGCCCGAGAAGACTGGTAAGCAGTCAACTTGGGTTAGCATAAGGCATCTGGTAACGGTCCTCATGATGCTGTTTTAAGGCTGTACTCCACTAACTTAATGAGTGCGCTCCAGCCCAACACTGGTGCACAGTACTCAGCAGAAGCATATGCAAGTGGCAAAATGGAGGTGCAAAGTGTTTGGATATTTGCACCCCAGATGGTGCCAGCAAGGCAAGGGCTAAGAGCTCCCCTGGTGTTAACCAGAAAAGCTTACACTATGAAACTATGGTATAAAATACCTAGAAAACAGCAGCCCTGGTATCCTTAAAGGAGCATGCCAAATCACTGGTACACATGCTAAGAGACCCAGTACCTTGGCAGGCAAGTCTTCTTAACGTATTCTGCATTTCCTTGAAGAACAGAGACCTGGAGCCATAATGCCCTTCCCAGAGTTACTGCAGTGGTAATGGATTTAGTTTCTAAGCAAGGTGCATCTACAACTGTGTATAAAAATGTTTTTAGCAATAGTTCTTTGAGCACACAGCTAGGAAGGGGTATCTTTCCTGGAGATGAGGAAGTTCAGTGAGAGAGGGTTGCAAGATGTTGCAAGGTGGACACAGTGTTAAGAGAGGGCTAAAAATCACCATTTTAAAGTTAAAGCACTCACGATAGTGTGTGGGTGTCTGATTTTGCAAAAAAATTAATAAAAAAAAAAGATTTGTTGTGACAAATCTAAATAAATACATGAGGAACTTGCAAGAAGTTTCCACTAGGGGGTAGCAGGCAGACATCATTCATTCAGTCTCAGTCATGGGCAGTTAAAAGTGAAGTGACTTATTTATTTTAAGGAAAATTTGTCATGTTCTAAGTCAAATCAGCCAAATCAATGTCAAATCCATGAGTCATTCAAGAACCATAAGTGGCTCTACTACTGGCAAACATTCTCCACCCGCACCTGGGTCTTCAGATGCTTCCCAATCCTTTGTCCTACGTGCAGGCCCAAGCCTGGAGGCTTGGGGTTCAGATGCCCCCGAGTTTCACTTGCCCTCAGCTGTATGGCCGCAGGAGCAAACTAGGAAGGAGTCTCGCATTTCCATAAAGTGGGCATAAAGCTAAGATCTTCCCACTGGAAGTGAAAGTGGGAGGCCAACTATGCATTACCTCAGTCAAGGTACTACCCTCTGCCAAGAAAGTGGCTTTCCCCTGTAACTAGGAAAACCACCTTAGGGTCATGGTATTTCTCCTGCCAGATGCAGCTGTCCTGATTTTTGTCCTTGAATGAGGGGCATGAGGACATGCCTGGCTCAGCTGCAGCCCAGCAGACACCCCTTCAAAAACTGCAGTCTTACATGCTCGCACACACCTGCAATGGGATCCATGCACACTGTGCAGGATTCCAAGCAGCTGTTTTAATGGCTCGAGGTTTGCTTCTCCCCCTAAAGGATTGGCACTACTAGGCCTGCAGAGACTAGGCTGGCTCGTTATTGCCTGGCCCTTAAGCCTGGCCTTGCGGTTCAACAGCTGGTGGAGACTGAAAAGGCCATATCCCTCTGAATGGTCAGCTCCACATCTGAGAGAGGCCTGTACAGGGATGAGCAGGCCCTATGGCTTTTCCTGTACTTTTTCCAAGGTGAGTATGGCACAAAGAATCCTCTACCTCTGGCCATCTGCAAAAGACTGTTCTGTCCATGCTGCAGGGACATGACTAGTACTTGCAGTCAAAAGCCTCCTCCCTGAACACAGCCCCAGCATCTCTGTTAGTACAGGCTGCGTAGAGGTCCTGGAAGGGCATCTTGCCCTGCCTGCAGACATTGGAATCTAGCCCCTTGCTGATATTTCAGCCTAGGAAGAGCTGATCCCAGAGTGCTCTGCTGAGGACAGTAGATGGAAAGGAAGGGAAATCAATTCAGCCTGAGAAACAAAGCCGGTGTTTTTATTGACCAGCAAAATGAGCATGGACATGCAAGACCCAAAGCTTTACCAGGACCAGCCCTCTGCTGCACCACCACCATGCTCTCCAGGGTGCTCTGTTCTACAGCTCAGAGAGCTATGGGGCTATCTCCATGTGGGAATGGGAAGACAATGGAGAGAAGATGCACTCCAGAACCATTATGGTTTCCCAGTGATGAGATGGGGACTATGTTTATCAGGGCTGGAAGATGCCACCTGAAGGAAGTATGACTGAAGATCTGAACGCAGGCAGGAAGGAAGCCGTGCCAGGGGATCAGGGAGTGCTCCTTCTTTAGCTGCAGTTCTTGGGCAGGCGATAGACACCCCCAGAATAGATCAGCTGCTGGTCCCGGACTTTCTTTTGGAGGAAGCCCTGCAGTTCCTGGATGTCAATCTCTGTCACCACTGGGCCCGTCATCACAAACATCTTCAGCATGCTGTGAATCCGCTCCAAAGACAGGCTCTCCAGGTTAGTCAGCATTGCTTGGATATATGTCCAGAACAGCTGCAGGGGGACACAAAGGCATGGTTAAATTCCAGCCTCTCCCCTGACCCCTAGCAGCCACATTCTTACAAAAACCAAGGGGAACTTTGGGAGTACCAAAGACTGAGATAGAACCCCAAGGGGCTCTGTGGGGCTGTCAGTGTCAGCTGAAGCGTAGCCACTCAGCCTTTGCGCACTGGATGCCTAACAGGACCACTGGGCATTGGGGACAGGATGGAGGGCAGACTATGCCATGTAGTGCATTAACAACTCCCTATGGCTAAGCTTCTTCACACTGTACTGTGGCGCTACATGCGTTACCAGTCCCCATCTGCCCTTGGCTGGCTGTTTTGCTGACTCAGTGATTAGAAGAGAACAGCCACATTCAGAGAAGGCATTTGCCAAAAAAGGCAGTTTCAGTCAACCCTGAACAACCTGTGAATTCATAGTATCATAGTGCTTAGGGTTGGAAGCGACCTAAACAGATCACCAGGTCCAACCTCCTGCCCCAGCAGGAATGGGTGCCGGGGTCATATCACCCCAGCCAAATATCTGTCCAGCCTCCTCTTGAAGACCCCCAAGGTAGGAGAGAGTACCACCTCACTTGGAAGCCCATTCCAGAGCCTGGCAGCCCTAACTGTAAAGTAATGTCTCCTGATGTCCAGCCCGAACCTTCTAACAATTTGTGGCCGTTATTCCTAGTAACCCTGGGTGGTGCCTGGGGGAACAGAGCCTCCCCCAGTTTCTGCTGGTCTCCCTGGTGAGTTTGTAAATTCAGTTCAAATTCAGAAACCACTTTTAGCCAAACAAAAAGAACAACTAAAAAATGCTCAAACTGTTTGTGGGGATGAGCACAGCTCACAAGGACAACTCTGCAAGGCTGCAGGTGGGGCACTCTCCTGGGAGGAAGAAGATAGTGGTTCCAGTCCAATGGTAGAAACATCACCCAGGAAGATGGAGATATTACCCTTTCAGAGGGTTTTACTGCCTGGGTTCAGGCATTTCTCCAGGACACGGGAGATTTCAGCTCAAGGCCCTCCTTGGAATCAGGCACAGCCAGGATGGGAACTCAGCTCTTCCTTATCCTAGACAAGGGTCTGTCCTACTGGGCTCCTGGGTGAAGAGGGGGAGTGTCACAACTGCTTGCCTCATGAATGGCACCTCAGGCCCCTGGCAAAGCCCTCTGTGTCTACTGAAAATACCCCCAAATCAAGCTATTTATTTTGTCCAATTCCAAATGACTTTTTTCAATGCCCCTTCTACAATTCAGAGCAGGTTCAAAAAACCAAAAACCAAAAACCAACCCTAAAACTAAAAGGTTGCTTCCTGGTCTGGCTGCCAAGCCAGAACTGCTGTTTTTTTGCTCAACTCTCCTGGCTGTTCCATAGGCACCCAAAGCACATGGCAAATACCTGCAGCTCTTCCTCCTTCTGGTCAGCCTGAGAAGCCATGGCAGAGTCACCCTCTTCGTCACTGTCTATCAGAACGACCTTCTCTGCCTGATCTTTCTGCTCCTCCTCGATCACTGTGAATGTGCCCTGTGGTTCCTCACGGAGAACGCCCTGCTGCAGCCACAGTGTCATCTTACGCCTGAGCGACATCACAGGCACTTTGAGCACTTCACTTAGCTCTGTCAGTGTCCATGTACCTGGAGGATCCCACATAAAAAAAAACACGCAGAGAAGCACAATCAGGTCTTGGTGTAGCAGTTGGACCCTCAGCACAGTCCATGTCCAGACCAGTCCAGCCAGTAATGATACAGCCTGTGTGCTGGCTCTTCTTACTGAACTTCCACACTAATAGTTCAGGCATAATCTGGTTCATACCTATGCTTCACCTTATCCAGTGTCCTACCTCTAAGATCAGCTTCTGTTGGAGGAAAGACAAGACTCAGCTATGCTGGGAGTGAAACTGCAAGTGAGGGGTAGCTTTGGGACTTAGGTACAAAGGTTCTAGCCCATCTAATGAACCCTGAATGTTCCTCTTATATAAGCAGCCAGGCCCTTCCTGAGCCTGCTTAGCCACTGTGTTCTAAGTCCTTATTTACTGATGAGCTCCTCGAGTGATTGGGTGAAGCAAGAAAAGGATTTTTCTTTTGCCCCTGCCAACTCGGCAGTTGCAATGAATCACCTTCTGTATCATGTTCCAGTAAGTGCCAAGCATCCAAGCATCTGCCGCTTCAGAAACAAGACATGGAACGGGCTACTCTGAGGAACTACTGCAGGATCATTCTGATCTCAAGATAGAACTGAATGGGAGCTAGTGGTGGGAACAAGCAGGGAACAGGGGAGAAGGTTGGGACTGAAGGAGAGAGGGGCTTCGCAGGGCTATTGAATGGCTGTAGGCCAGAAATAGAAGGAGGCAGCTAGTCATGCCAAGAACAAGGGAAAGGGCTACCAGCAGGCAAAAGCAATATCCAGCTGGACTGCATGGTCCCACTCACTCTTGGTCTGGAAGTGCAGGATGATGGCGGCATGCACAGGAGTGACAGAGAGGCAGAGTGTGCGGTCTGCCAGCTCCACATCCAGGCTCACCAGGCCCAGGTGATATTTCCAGTTCAGAGTCCTCATGGCCTGAAAAGAGAGAGGCAGGTGCTTACACCCCATATACA
The DNA here is from genome assembly GCF_001723915.1 of Gavialis gangeticus. Lineage (NCBI taxonomy): Eukaryota > Metazoa > Chordata > Crocodylia > Gavialidae > Gavialis > Gavialis gangeticus. Next base: position 1,624,349 of record NW_017729011.1, read on the forward strand.
TAGCAGGGCCTTCACCTGACAGGCACCACTCCAAGTGCCATCGTCACTCACAGCTGGAACAGTCACACTTGATGGCCAGCACTTTACTCAACCCCCCGCAATACACACCATTTTCCCCAGACACAAGCCATCACCCAGGCCCCAGGCACTGCCTCACCCATAGGTGCTAACTTTTTTTTTTTTTTTTTTTTTTGCTAGTAGGTGTTTGCAGATGGAAAAAAACAGAACAAAACAAAAAAAAGACATTACTTTTAAGTCAGCTGTTCCCATGCTGAGCCCCGTGCATGCCTGGAAGAACAAGCGTGCTACTTCTACCCAGCTCTGTAGCATCTGTAAAGATCGGGCACTTTAGCGGGGCTTTTTTGGCACTTTTATCTAATAGCTGATTGAATCAGTTTTAGCTAACAGCACCAAAAAGCTCCACTGCAGTGCCCAGTCTTTACAGATGCTGCAGACCTGGGCTGAAGTCATACGCTGCTTCTTCTGGTAAAGTATTTTTTGACTTTTTTTTAAACATCTGCAAGTGTGGCTCCATGGGTGATGAACCCCAAAGCATCCATGGAGTTGGCACTTATGTCCCCATCTGACACAGCCTAACCCCAGTTGCAGGGCTACTGTCCCACCTTCCTAACAGGTTGCGCAGAACCACCCTCCTCCTATGCAGTAAGGCCAATCTAGGAAGGAAGCTTTGTAGACAAATGGGGGCAGAGGGTGATGGGGAGAAGTGAAAAGACTCCTTTTTCCCTAGGAGCACTGTTCAGTCTGGAGCAGGGTTACCTCAGGAGAGAAGCAGCCTCTAAATGCAGAGGTAGGATCAGGTGTCACCCACAAAAGGTAAGAGCCCTCTGCTCACTGGGTCAGCAGGTTAAATGATTAAATGTAAGCTTCTGGTATCCCCTCCCTACCCAATGTCGTGGAGGTGAAGAGATCAACTGGTGTCCCACACTTTGTGCCCATGTCTATGAATAGATGTCTGCCAGGGGAAAAGGTAGGACACAGACATGGTCTGCTTGGCCTAGCAGAGTCCTGGAAACCCTCAGGATTAGGAAAGGACATGGTAATCCCCGGTCCCAGACAGATGAGAAGACTCAGACAGCAAGGCAGAGGGCATTGATTTTAAGAGATGCCAGGTCTATAATTTGCTGAGGATCCTAGGTTAAGGTTAACATTTGGGAACCGCCTGTGCTTGCCAGCACAGAGACCTTGTACTAGTTGGCCCTCAATTACTTTGGTTGGTCTGCTGAAGCATCTGAATGTGGGGACTTTCAAACTGGTTCTACTGGCCTGGCTTGCACCTGGACATTTATTGACATAAGCTACCTGGCTGCAAGCCAGGGTGAAACCAATATGGAAGCATCCAGAACTACCTCAGGTTAACCAAACATGTATCAGATCACCCCTCTGGCTAAACAGGCCTCAGCCAGGTGTCCTGCAAATTAGCTCACCTGTCTCATTAACATCTACCCCTCACCCACATAGAGTAGACCAGGCCAGGAAATCCATGCTGCCTGCCCCACTCTGACACGAACCTCTCACTGGTGAGGGGAAAAGCCTTCTGGAGCTTCAACCTCCAGGCATGGTTTAGCCAAAAGGCAGGGACAGAGGTGTCCTCTGCCACTGAAGCATGCTGCAAAGGAGCACAAGCAGGCAAAAACGAGGAGCAAAGTCTAAGAGTCAAAGAGAGGATGTGAATTGGAAGGGATTGGAAGGGTATGACTGCAACCAGACAGGAAGCCACAGTACCTTGAGAGGGCTGAGATCGTAGGTCTGGCAGCAACAGGAAGTCTTTCTCCTGCTGTCCAGGCACCAATTCTCCCTCCTGCTCCCTGACTCTACAAGCCCTTGCTGGAGCACAGCAAATGAGGCTCTCCCAAGGCAGGAGTTGTGGGGAGGGAGTGGGGTGGGGTGGGGGGAGCCCCCATGTTTCGCTGCTTTTCACTTCCTCTGCTGGCCACAGTTGATTCCATGCTAATTCCAAGGAGGCCCCTGCCCCCACCCTTACGAGATGGATGCCAGAGATACCTCACCTTCAGTTTCTCATACTTCTTGGAGTAGGCATCCATAGCTTCCTTAACCTGGTCTGGGAGCTCCAGCTTCTCCTCTTTCAGTGGGGGCCAAAACTCACTGGACAGGATAACAGCAACAAGACTGAACGGGGGTTTCTCCTCCTCTGGGAGCTTCTCCTCCTCATCACGGATGTTGGTATTAATGCGTCGTGAGTCAGCCATATCCTGGCAAGAGAGGCAGGATGTGGCATCCAGTGTGAAGTGCCTGCTGTTCTCCCAGGCAAGCCCCTAGAGCAGGACCAACACCAACCCCCAGCAGGGCTGGAGAGCTCCTAGGGCACATCCCAAAGGAGAACAGGCTCAAGCTGCAGAAGGGGTCATGACAACAGTTTGCAGGGGAAGATGAGGAAATTACAGAGGCTACAACCTCTAATCATCACCAAGCACCCAAAAGGAGAGCCAGAGTAATGTTGAGAAAGGATCTGAGAACACCAGTGACAAAAGAGAAGCTGAGATGGTTCTGTGCCTACAGACATGCACAGGGAGACTAGGTTCCATCTAGCAGAGGCGGTCAGAAATCAGGAGAACCTGGGACCTAGGTGTGACACTAATCAGCTTGAGGAAAGGCCCCTACGTGGCTTCTCTTGCCCTAGCTAGATGGCAGGACAGGGAAGGCCTACAGGCCCAACCTGTACACCAATGCAACAGACCATCAGACCGCTGAGCAGGGAGAAGGTGGTGGCTCTGGCTGAAATGTCAAGCAATTACAAGACTAGAAGTGCTTGGGAAACAGCTGACCAGGAAGACTGGAAACAGGCAAGGGAATCCACTCCCAGAGGGCCCTGGATCCAACCTGGTGGTGTCCATCACCTGCCCTAGATACCCCAAGTCAGAGCCCAAAGCACTGTTGGTCATGGTCTTCATAGAGACTTCTGGGGATGCAGCTCTTGCTCCAGAAGGAGCTCAGCCCACTGGCAGGCACAGCTGGCCAGACAGCTGTGAGGACAACAGCTCCAGAGCCAAGGCAGCCCTACCTCAGATCAACTGGCCAACCCAAAGGATTCAGAACAGGGAAGGATTTTGAGCATGGTTATGGTAGCTTTTGACTACCCTCACAAGGCCCCTTTCCCACAGCCCTGCAGGCTCTTCTGTCCCCTCCCAACAAAGATCCAATCCCTCTGGCACGGCCAAACCGCTGGGGCTGGAAAAACCAAGAGCCTACCTTTAACATGACCTCACAATAGTGCATCTGGGCTTCTCCAAATCGCAGCTTGAGCAGCTCCACATTGCGAATTTCCCTAATGCCAAGAGACAGAGGATAGGATGCAAATCTCTGGCAAGGGACAGCCCTTTCATCCAAGCGGAGCAAAATAGGAATGGCAGCAGCCCTGGAGGCACGCTTACTTGAGCATGCCGCCCTGCAGTCTCCACTCCCCAAGGGAAGCTACAAGATCCCAGGGAGGAGGTACCCAGATGCATCCACCTGCACTCTTCTGGCCAGGCACTACTGGAGTTGTCAGCCATTTGCACCACTTCCAGGTGGGATAGAAGTTTGCCCAACTTCCCCATCCACTCCCCCTGCTAAGCCAAGAGTAGCCCCCAGTGCCCTTGCCAACCACTCATACCAGGCTACCCAGAAAGGGGGCAGGTTTAATTAGTCCCATGTCAGATATGGAAAACCATCATCTGGCTTGTGGTCAGCAAGTAAGTTAGAAACAGAGATGGGTCTCATGACTCCCCAATCTTGCACCCTAGTTCTTGTCACAGGCTGTTCTCCCACACAAAGCAACCTGGAGGTTGTCAGTGCCACCAGAACAGGCATGACTGAGCCCAGGGCATACCTGGGGAACTGCAAAGCTACTTGGCTAGCAGAGGCCTACTCTCTTTCATTGTTTCTTCACTTAGGGACACACTGCTGTCTGCCAACTGCCTCAGAGCCCCACAGCACAAGCCAGATTTGCAAGGTTACTAATTCAGCTCTGTGGCTCAAATCACCCCAAATCCCTTTGAATTACCCAAGCCCAAAGAACCAGGTCCCCTGCCTCTGATGGCCCCTGCTACCTTCTTGGCCCAAGCCACATGAAGCCAGGAGCTATTTGACTTAATTCTCCCCAGCGAGTGCCCAAGTCCATACCAATGGGCCAAAGGGGTTGGCATGTGGATCTCAGGCTGTGAGCACAGAGATGCAGGGGAGACAAAGCAAGGCAAACTTTTTCTAGGACTGTCTGGGCCCAAGGCAAAGCCTTGCCAAGGGACTTCCTCCACACAGCCTCAGGGCTTGGGCTAGCCTCACCTTTCCGCACTGTAGTTGAATTGGTGCAGCAGCCGGTCAGCAAGCAATGTGCGATACTCATTGATGAACAGGTCTTTGCTGCCATAGATGCTCACCAGCAGGCTGATAATGTCTGAGGAGCGCCGTTTGGAGCTCGACTTCCCTAACAAGACATGTCAGACCACACTGTGAGGGAGATGCCCAGTTGTTTCATCCCAAGCTCTGGCTCATTCAGGGCTGGGGACTACCAGCACTCACAGAGCATCCCAAAGGGGAAATAACAGGCAGTGGGACATTTGTGGAAGGATGCTTGCAGCTGGGGCTTTCTGATTCTCATGTCTAACCTGGGTCTGCATCAACTGGGTCAGGCATCCAATCTTCTGGCTCTGAGATATCATCATCACTCTCCTGGCCATTTTCCAGTGTCACTGGGTCAGCTTTGGAGAGTTCATTTGCTAAGTCACCAGATCCTTCAGCATCACCTGTGAGACCTGCCACAATCTGCCGCACTGTGTCTTCCCTGGTCCTGTCCGAAAGCAGAAAATAAATCGTGAGCAGGATGGATGGGAGAGGAAGTAAACATGGCAGAGCCACCTCAGAGCTCCTTACCTCAGGTACTTCCTGATAGGCTCACAGGCCACCTCCAGAATAACCATGGAAGGGTCCAGCTCACGCAGTGCCTTGATGGCCGAGATGTAGAGAGTAATGATGTCCGAGGTGTTGACCCCTGAAGCAAGAGGGGAAGGGCAGGTAGAATCTCAGAGAAGAGGACAAATACTTGGATGTAAAAAGGGCCCAAAGGGAGTCTCCCAGGGCTTGTCCACACTGCAGGGGTGGAGCATATCAGCCAGACTGGACCTGAATATACCTTGCCCATCCATACACAGGCACATTTCACACATGAAAAATACGCTGGTGAGGCTGCTTGGGGAGCTCTCGCCATTATCTGAAGCAAGAGAGACCTGCGGGCTCAAGCCATACAGCGCTTCAGAGAGGTCCTCACTCAGACAAGCACAGCTGGTCTGGAGCCAGGCCACCCTTCTAGCTCCAATTCCTTACCGCAGTGCAGAGCATATGTAAAAAGCAGAGATGCTTGGGCTCAATGTTTGGGACAGGAAACACCCGCAACACAGCACTGAACACCAGGAAGAACCTAGCATGGCAGGGATCCATCAGCATGCTGCCCCACTCTCACACTGTCATGCTCCTTTGCACAGTGCCAGAGCTGCTCTGCAGAAGATCCCTACTCACTTGTACAAAGCCCTGTCACAGTCCCTTCATAGAGACTCACATGGGGTGGAAATACTTTCCTGGGTGAAGAAGTCGCATTTCCAGAGCACTTTTCAGGGAGCTGAGCAGTTGCTGCCTCTGATTGGTCCTTTCCAAGCAGAACTTGAGATCTTCCACAGCTGGCTTTGACTCAGGAAAATCTACAGGCAAACAAGCAATCAGAAAGGTGCCAGACTGCATAAAGAGGAGGAGTGGAAGATGTGGCAGCACAGACAGCACCTTGTGCATTCCAGGGAAGGTTAAGTAGGGCCTGCACAACCAAGGGGAAGGCATGGGCTGGTAAACAAGGGGAGAGAAAGCTAGCATGGTATGGGCAGAGATCACCATTACCTCGGATAATGCTGAAGAGCTCTTCAATACGCATGCTGGCATAGATACGGTAGAAGAACCTCTGGACATGGCACCGCCACCGCTTCAGGGTACTGCTGGCCTCCAGGTCAGGATGGGCCACGGGGTTGTCCTGGAGGAACACTCTGCTGAGCCAGCCAATCACCTTCTCAATCCACTGCAAGAGACAGAAAATAAAGAGGATAAGACCGTAATTAATGCCAATCATCGTGGTTTTAGGGAAAACACTCCCATCCAACACATTATATTTAATTTTTTTTGGTAAGATTACAGGCTTGGTTGATACTGTACCTAGGCAGATACCTTTATTTAAAGTGCATGTTACATGTCATAAGAACCAAGTCACCGACAGATAGCACTGAGTCATTGTCATTTGGGAATCACCATTGAAAAAAAGGTGATTCTAGTGAGATTCAAAAAGGCTGGTACCTCAACCTGGTGCTATAAAACATTTTCATCAATTACTTGTAAGCAACTAATAATAACAAATCACTGCTGATAATATTTGCAGATTATGCAAAGACTGGAGGGGTGGTAATGAGAAGGTCACAGCAGCCATGCAGAGCCAGGCACATTCAAACATGCTTTTTAATACAAGAAAATTCAAGATCATTCATCTAGGAATAAGGAATGCAGGCCATGCCAACAGAACAGGGAGTCTGTGTTCTGAAAAGCAGTGACTCGGAAAAGGATTTAGAGCTGACAATAGATAAACAGCTCCACAGGAGTTACCCATAAGCTGCTGAGGCAAAAATGGCTAGCATGATCGTTGCAGCCAGGGAAGCCATGAGGTGATTTTGCTTCTGTGTATGGCACCGGTGAGACAGACACTGGACTGAAGCAGCATCCAGCCTGGGATAAGGCCAGCATTTGTAAAAAGATGCTGAAAAACTGGAAAAGGTGCAAAAAAACAATGAAAATTATTTGAGAGCTGGAAAAAATGCCTGTCAAGAGAGCCTTAAAAATTCAGTCTTTATATTGACAAAGCAAGCAGATTGCCAAGTGACTCCACAGGGCTGCTTCAGTCCATTTCTTGAGGCATTGGATAATGGATACTAAAGGGCTCCTTATTCTCATGGAGAAAAACATAACAGGACATGATGACTGAGAGTGGAACCTAACCAATGAGGGTGAACAACCATTGGAATAAACCACCAAAAGACGTGGTAGATTCTCCATCCTTAGTTGCCTTCAAATCCAAGACTGCCAGCTCCTGGGAAGATATGCTTTATCCCAACATGTTCCTGGATTCTTTCCTTAGATTCAGTGACAAAAGAAGGGGCAGCTGGGATCACCCTGTATAAACCTGGGCTGTCCCTGAATGAATCCTTAATTAATATGGGTGAAACTGAGTGAAATATTATTACTTCCTGTAATACACAGGGAATCAGGTTAGATCAAGGGTCAGCAACGTCCTTTGGCAGAGAGCCAAAAATACTTTCAACCTTAACTTGTAAGATGTTGGTGTGTCAGGAGTGGATGTAGGGGAGCTGCAAGGGGCTCAATCTTTGTTGTGGTAGTACAGCCCTGGCTACTTCCCCACCATCCACCCCAAGATGTGCATGCCAAGCAAAATGCCTTCACAAGCCACACTGGCACGTGTGCTGGGGGCTGCCTACCCCTGGGTTAGATAATCTAGTGGTGCTTTCTGGCTTTAAACAGAAATGCAGAGCTTTTACTATCTCTTCTACCAGCCACTGGGGATCCTGGGTGATCAGACAAGGCCTTTCCCAAATAAGCTGATATTAAAATAAGCCTCTTTAACTTGCAAATGAAGCGGACACGTTGCCTTAGTCACAGCCCCTGATCAGTGTGGGGCTTACCTCCTGGAACTCGTTCAGAAAAGAGCGCTCGTATTCACCCCTGCATCTCCGCTCCATCCTCTCCTCAATCATCTTGTGCAGGATAGTTGTCACAGCATCGGAACTCACCCTCTCCAACAGGTTCAGCCTGTGACTGCAAAAATAGACAAGGGGCTTCATTTCCAGCACACAGAGAAAAGCACAAAGCAAATGCCTAATAATGGAGCCTGGGAAGGAGGGAAGATGATCCTCACCTAGAAGAGGGTAAAATTGTGTGGCTACTTCAGGGCAATTGTCATGGTGTACATTTCTAGCTAGATCACCTGGCTTCTAGTTTGTGAAGAGAATTGGTTTTTCTCAGTCAGCAGGATGGCTATTTGGGGAGGATTGCCATCCAATAGGAAGAAAAAACAGAAAATGGGGCAACTGGACCCAAATTTATATCATCAAGCATTTATCAGCTAGGAATAATGAAACAGCATGAGCATTTTGCAAGATCTAGGCAGGAAAGAAACTCCTTCCAAAAAACTTACAAACACACTGCTTTTTCAAAGATTCCCAGCAGTGCAGAGGAAGTAAGGAGTCATAGCTTTAAACATTTCATTTATTTCTTACATTTGATATTGTTAAGAGTTAAATGTTTAACAATCCCAGGTACATTTGAATTTCGGCTATTTGAGTTATGTGTTCTTAACACACACTACTATGGGCCCCAGATTGCAGCTGTGCAAGGTAAAAAACCTAGGAGTCAAACGTCACCTGCAAAGCAAGAGCATAAACAGGTTTACTCTTTAGGAGTAATGTTCAGGACATACAAAATCATTAGCCATTGCTTCCAGTCCATGCTGATGGATTAGAGAACTGGAGAGATATTTCTCGCCCCTCAAGTAAAGAGAGGAAGGCTAGATTTTCAGCAAAGGGACTATGTGAAGCTTGTATAAAGTTCATATAAAAAATAAAAAGCCAGAGGTTTTAAATAGAATAGGAATCCCTGAACTTTTCCAGAGTTCAGGATCCACTTTTGCTTGCTGTTTTATATCCAGGGATTCTGGTTTTCCACAATAAAAAAACCCTGCAAATTCTCTGATAAAAAACCCTCAAAATTTCTTATTAAAACACCAAACTTATTAAAACTCTGTGATTAAAATGAAAGGGCACTAATGGGGGGGGGTTATCAGTTGAACACAATGCTTTCTTGATAATATTTATAATTTTAAAGCAATTTGGAAGCCTACCAGTGCCTCAATCATTATAAAAAAGTAAGTTCTAAACACCTATACATTTTGGTATTTGATTTTGGGTTATCATGGAAAATCAGAGCTCCCTCTGTCCCCTTAGCTCACAGAACACAGGTCTAGGCCCCTCACTCCCAAGCCACAGCCCCCCAGCTGGTGCTCCTCACTGCCCACCCACAGCCCCCTGGACCTTGCCAGTGCCCCTCACTCCTCCCCACAGCTCCCCCAGCCCTGCTGGTGCCCCTCACTCCCCACCCACAGCCCCCTGCCCCCCCAGCCATGCCAGAGGGGGCCCCCAGCTGGCAGCGTTACAGGGCCAGGGGTCCAGGTCCGCAGCGCTCTGCCCCTTGCAGCAGCTCCAGAGCCCCAGCTGCCACCCACAAGAGGCAGCAGCTGCTGCAGCGGAGTGGAGCACAGCCCACCCCTCCCCTGCCTGCTGCGGGCTTGGGTGGGCCCAGCTTCCCATCACTGCACTTACTCATGCCCCCTGATCTATGCATGGGGCAGGGGTGGGTTGCCTGCTGGGGGCTTGGGCTCCCCACCCTCCCCCAGGCTCTCCACAGCCCAGCAGGTGTGACCCGGTGTGGCAGAGAAGAGTGGGGCTATACATGGAAGCTCGCTGCTGCTGCAAGCTCTGTGGTGCCTTGGCAAGGCACCCCCTGCCTTCAGGGCAGCAGCGAGGGCAGCAGTGTGAGGTTGTACCCCTTTGCTGCCATGCGGGCAGGGGATGCCTTGTCAGGGCAGCATGCACCTCACAGCAGCAATGAACTTCCCCACGAGGTCCTGCTCTGCCCTGCCATGCTGGGTCACACCCACTGGGCTGTGGAGGTCCCAGAGGAGGGCAGCAGGGTGGGGAACCCAAGCCCACAGAAGGCAGGGGAACCCAAGCCTGCAGCAGGCAGCCCACCCCCGCCTGAACCCCCACCCTGAGCACAGATCTGGGGGGCACAGGTGCCCCCTGTCCTGCAAGGAGTGCGCACAGTGGTGGGGAGCTGGCCCCACCCCCTGAATGAACCACCCATGGCCCTGTCCCGCTCCCTGTGGGGGCCCTGAGGCTGCATATTCTGACCCCAAACCCCACACACCCTCCTGGCTGGCAACAGCTTCAGCCCCACCCAACTCCCTCCTTCCCTATGGGGGCTTCAATCCTCCTCTGCTCCTCCCCGCCCCTGCTGCTGCCAGACCTACCCCTCCAGGCTGTCTGGCGGCCATGTGTGTATATGTGCACATGGCACCCCCTGCCTGAGCACCCTCCTGCTGCTCCCACCAGCCCCTTGCAGGCTGGAACTCTACCAGCCTGCAGAGAGCTCTTTGCAAAAGTGCAAAATCCGTGGGTTTTTCCATTAAAAGGAAAATACCATGTTTTCCTTGGGTAAAGGAGGAACCTGCGTTTTTCTGTTTTTCCGTGGCAAACGGAAAACCCAGATCCCTGATTTTATCCCCACTAGCTCTCCAGTTGCCTGTAATATTCTCTAGCTAACACTGCAGATAAGAACTGCTTTCTAATGGAAAAACAAGCAAATATTTTCTAAACTCCTGTTCAGGTCTTGTGTAATGCCTCTTGCAAATCATCCTTAAGGTCCCAACAGAAGCATTAATGAGGCCACACTGCACACGTAGGGTATGCATGCAGTATTTAGTACTTTGAAATTTGGCCAACTTCTTCAAGATCTTTAGTAGGCAACCGTGGACCCTTCTGGATCCCAGTGTATGCACAAGAGGTCACAAGGACCTTCAATGCATTTGGCTACGAGTATGGAGAAGTGGGGGGTGCCCAGACCTTCTATTCCCCCTTTAGCCCATTGAGACAGTATCCAAAGGCCAGACAGTCTGGGCATTCGGTGCCTTGACAGTTGTAGTTATATGTGCATCCAAGAATCAAATCCGGGTCTCTCGTGTGGCAGACAAGGATTCTACCACTGAACCACAAAAGCAGGTTCAAGATCTTTAGCATCTGGGGAAAAGAAAATATTTTGCCTAGATTCACTGTCTCCAAAGGGAGTAGAAGCCTAAAGGGAGGTGATAATCTCACAGCAGTTACCAGGCCCACTCTCCTCTGTTTGTCAAAGAGCTGCTGTAGCTCAGCCACAGGTTATGGACTGGATGCAGAAATCATTGGGCAAGATTTTCTGGACAATGCCTTGCAAGAATCAGACTAGGTTGAGATGGACCTTTCTGACTTTCATACCCATGACAGGCCTGTAGACAGTGTACTTTCTGAATGGTATATCGATTCTGTCCAACAGATCCCTTTCCTCCCTCCCTCCAAGATACATACAGGATCTCACTGAGCTGCTGAAATTGCTCCATGGCTGTGGGACACCAGCACTGGTCTTTCTTACTGTTGCAGCCTGCACACTGCTGGCTGTCTCCTCCTCCCTCTTCTGTATCACTCTCTTGATCATTTTCACTCATACTGCTCTCACACTCATTCATTCCATCTTCTCCTTTCTTCCACTGCTGCATATATATCCTGAAGGTGCGGCTGTAGAACTGCTGGATCATCTCCTGGAAGGTCTTTGTAGTGGAGAAGAAGAGGATGGCTTTAAACATGGTGTACACTTTCTCTCGTAGCATCTGGGAACCTGTTCCAAGGAGCAAGCCTGCTTTGGTCCATTTTTCCAGAAGATCTAGACTGTTTAGATAAGGGTCTAGGCGGCACTTGAGCAGAGAAAATGCATCCAGGAGGAGTAAGGAGCACTGGGGCTCCTCAGCTGTGTTTTCATACTGGCCAATGCAGTTCCAGAATTCAGGAGCTATATTTGTCTGAAGATCTGTCTGTAAAACTTGAATGAACCATTCTTCTATGACACAGTGCAAGTCATAGCTCCGCAGCACTTCCAAAGCGGCCTGCAAGTCGCTGTCCTTCAGTGGTTCCACTGGTCCAGACCTGGGTGCTGCCTAGAGAGACACCAAGGTAAATGAAAGCAGGGACTCCCGAAGGGTGACTGAGGCTGGAGAGACAACCCGTCTCAGGGGGCAGTCTACAGATGGAGCCACTCAGCAGCAGGCCCTTTGCTGGTGTCCACAGTAGGGTATAGCAGGGACTGAAAGCTACCAACTAACTGGCATCTGACATCCCTCCTGGGCAGGGAGGTGGAGGTCTCAGCCCCACTCCTAATGGGGAGCTGTTCACATCACAAGGGCGACCGCTGGTGTGGTATTACTGCCTCATGCGCCCCAGCTGACATGGGAGCCATGACCTAGTGAGCCCCCCTCCATCCCCTCTGCGGGTCATGAGCCACTGTCAGGCTCTCTCCAGGCTGAGCCAGCACAGGAGCACGTCCCACTCCAGGGCTGTCAGGGTAAGACCTTCAGCAGCAGCAGCACTTCGAGAGCGATTACCGGGCGCAAGGAGCGGGCACCCTCCCTACGGACCCGCGAGCACGAGGCCGGCACGGCGGCCGCGTTAGAGACGACAGCCAGCGCACCTGCCACCGCCCCCTCGCGACCCCGCGGAAATCCCGTGACAAACGTCAACGCTGGGAGCTGTGACTCGCCGCAAGGGGCCTTTTCCGAAGACATCCCCAGGCCCCAAGAGACTGC
>NW_017729011.1:1637027-1638819 GCF_001723915.1 Gavialis gangeticus
CCGGGTTCGGGCCGCGGGCGCTGAGGGCCGTGCCCCCCGTGTGGCGCAGGCATTGAGGAGCTGTGCGCGCGGCGGGACGAGCTGGGCCGGCAGATCGCGCGCGAGGAGGAGGAGAAGGCCAAGCTGCAGAGTGACATCCGGCTGCTGACCGAGCGCCTGGCCCGCCTCAACGAGGGGCTGGCCCGCAAGATGGCCACGCGCAACGAGTTCGAGCGCACCATCGCCGAGACCGAGGCGGCCTACGGCAAGGTAGCGGTCCGGCCCGGCGGGACCCGTGGAACCGTCCCGAGCCGGCTGTAAATACGCCTCCTCCTGGAGAAACGAAATCTGGGGACACGCCGGGGTCTGGGCCTGAGGGTTGGGAAGGGCCACTGATGTTTACAAATGGGGCCTGGTACAAAAAAGGTTGAGAAGCACCATGCTATCCTGGGGGGGGCTGCAACATATAGTTTTGGGGCCTCCCAATCCATGGGAAAATCACAGTTGTGGTAGAAACTGGCTGAAATGAAATGGGGCCGGGTTGCGAGGCGGGCGCGGGGTGCTGGGGACACCTGGGGCTGGGGCTGGGCGGGGAAGGGGCTCCCTGTCTGCATGGAGCCGGTTCAGTGTGGCGCAGGTGGCGAGCGGGCACAGCCCCTTGGCTGCAGGGTAGGACGGGCAGGCCCGGAGAACCACCGCTGTAGAGCAGCGTGGGGCCAACCTTTTTTATGCCGCAGATTAGCCCTGTGCCCTCCCCGGGTGTCACTGATCCCCTTTCCCTGCCCTATCTGCTGCTTTTCCCTCTGCTCCCTACCCTTTGCTCCCAGTCTCTTCCTCTGCCTTCAGCCAGCTCCCTGCCTTGTGATCCCCGTATGATCTCCTGCTCTGCTTTCTGCTCCCTGCTCCATCTACTGCTGTGCTGCCTGACCCCCCTCCCCCAACACAGGCCACCCAAAGGATGCCCATGCAACTTGCAGCACTCCTGCCGTAGGTTGGCCACCCCGGCTGTAGATGGTCATAATTTGGTGCACCATCAAGAAGGGCTGGCAGCAGCAAGAGTAGCAGTGCATCCCTTCTTTAGCCTTGTGCACCAAATGGCTGTCAGCTAAAAGGTACTTGGGCATCTTCCAGTGGACAGGGCTTAGAGGAGGATCTTGTGAGCTCACCCCAGGGAGTGCTGTCTCACGACTGTGAATGCACAGAGTCAATTCTTGAAGACTCACAGTTACCAGGAATTAACTGTTCTGTCTAGCCCAGGGTAGAAGCATGGATCATGGTCAATAATAAGGGTTGTGAAGGAAATCAAAATAGTGGAGAAAGAAGAAACTTGAACTTGGCTTCACTGCTGTGGGATTTTATGTTGGGGTCTGTCTTTCTCCCCATGTTTGCCTCACCCCTCTCCCAGTGGCCTTCCAGGCGCTACTCTCAGTATCTTAACCATTCTTAATCTCTTATCTCCTCTGAGCCTTCCCCTCTTTAGATGAGAACTACTGATTGTAGTGACCTTCACTGTGCTCAAGGCAGCATTATGGCTTCAGAGAGCAGTTGCTGCTGATTGTCCTAGATCAGTGTTTCTCAACCTGTTGGTTGCGACCCAAAAGTTGGTCACAAGAATATATAAAAGGGTTGCAAACAAACTTTAAAAATTGATCAACAAACTTAAAAAATGGATTCTCTTTTAGAAGAGAAAAACGTGGAAAACTGAGAATTTTCCCTTGCAGGCTGGCAGAATTCCAGCTTCCAAGGGGCTACTTGGGGGCCCCCCCATGCCCCACATACTGGGGACCTGGGGGTGGGGGCCAGTAGGTTGGCC
>NW_017729011.1:1643819-1653356 GCF_001723915.1 Gavialis gangeticus
ATATATAAAAGGGTTGCAAACAAACTTTAAAAATTGATCAACAAACTTAAAAAATGGATTCTCTTTTAGAAGAGAAAAACGTGGAAAACTGAGAATTTTCCCTTGCAGGCTGGCAGAATTCCAGCTTCCAAGGGGCTACTTGGGGGCCCCCCCATGCCCCACATACTGGGGACCTGGGGGTGGGGGCCAGTAGGTTGGCCCTGGCCATTGATGTTTACAAATGGGTCCTTGTCCAAAAAAGGTTGAGAACTGCTGTCCTAGATCACAAGGGACAAACAGCTTAGGGGGAGGGGTAAGCTTTGTGTTCTCTCCAGGGGATCCTTCAGAGTTAAGGCTGTAGGGTTGTCATGGCAGAAGTCCTGCCTTGCATTGTTTCTCCAGTGTTGCTATGTTTGAGTTATGGGAAGACTGGAAGGGTGTGAAAAGCTCATGGCACCTGCAGTTGTCAGGGCACAATCATGTAGATTGTGTGTGAACGGTGCTGTAGTCCCTTAGTACTTAGTGTATGAGTGTAATGAATGGAGCCTGGAAAAAAAACTACGTAGCAGGGCAAGGAGACATTTCCCTTTCCAGATGTGTGGGTTGTGGGGCAGAGAGGATAGTGCCTGCAGAAAGTGGGTCAAGCAGGTACTGCTACTCTGGCAAGACCCATGCAGCTGCCAGATACAAGTTTATCTATGTAGAAATTAAAAAACAGCTCACACTGGCAAGCCATGAAAGGGCATTATTGGCCATTAGGCCTGTGTGAAGTGGCTAGCATTCACTTCGGATTTGGCCAGTTCAGGGGACAGTGTTTCGATTTGGTGATTTGAATCACTATCCCAAATCGATTTGCCTGAAACTGATTCAGAGATTCGGCTCCTGTCAGATCTCCGAATGGCCCAGGCCCATCCCCCGTCCGCTCTCTCTCAGGCCACCCCAGCTCCCAGCATTTTGAAAAAAAAAGCCCCAACTCAGCAGGTGCTACCAGTTGGGGGAGCAATCCCCACTGCTCCCCACTGTCCCATGGGGTGCTCTGCACGAACCCTCTGACTCCCTCCTGCTCCCCCATGGCTGCCCTGCCCGCTGTGGTTCCAGCTCTTTAAAAAAAAAAAAATGAGAAAAACCCCAGACTCTCTGTTCCTACCTGCGGGGGCAATCCCCCCTGCCTTATGCCACGTGGGGGGCTCTTCCACGGAGATTCAGAGAGCTTTGAATTGATTCAGACCTTTAATTTTAATTGGTCCCCTGTTTCGATTCAGTGATTGGGCCATTGAATCTGGCTGAATCTCCTCTGAATCGAATCACCACCTGAAGCTTTGCACAGCCCTGTTGGCTATGGTGGGAACTGGCTGAATGTACTGGAATGGTGCTGTGGCTAACAGGTATAATGCAAGCCGTAGCTATATATTCCTGTGAATGCTGAGTTAAGGTAGAGATGATATTGCCTTTGTATACAGCGTCAATGAGACAATTACTGAGTATTGCCTTCTCCGTACCAAGAAAAAAATGTCCACATATAGGAAAGTCATCAGAAGAGAGTTACAAGAATGAGCCAAGCTCTGGAAATCCTAGCTTGCAAAAGACTAAGGCACTCATAATAAAGAGAAAAGTGAGAGAGAACTTGAGACAAAGTATCTGGCTAGGGAAAAGGTTTAGTAGAGTGCCCTTCACTGGAGCAGGCAAGGCAGAACACAATCCAAAAGCCTGGTACACCTTTTTTACCAGTGAGAGTACTTAGCAGCTGACAATGGGATGTGACAGATTTTATCACTTGGCATCGTTAAATCAAGGATTTGTGCATCTTTCTAAAAACCCTCCTGTTCATCCCCTTGTTACTGGTTTGATGCAGGAGTCACAGAGGGAGGTTCTCCAGCCTGTATGCTGTAGGAAGCCACAATGGTCTCTCCAAGCCTTAACATCTATGAATATTAATAAATGGCCTTTGCAATCATTCCATTTGACTTCCTCCAAAACATAGGCCAGATAACCCTCCCCTAACAATTCTAGCATCAAACCACTAGCTTGCACTTCCCAGAAGTTTTAAAGACTGCAGTGGTGGAAAATTCCTCTTGACCATAAAGGAATCAGTTGAATGGTTAATTCAGAAGCAGTCTGTGATAAGAGAGTTTGTGTAGGAGGTAAGTAACTTCTGTTTCTTTCCCCCTTAGATCCTGGAAAGTTCCCAGACACTGCTAAATGTCCTGAAGAAGGAAGCGGGGAATCTGAGCAGAGCCACAGAGCCAAAAAGCAGTGTTGTAAAAGAGAGCTGAGCACATGGACTCACACATTCCTAAAGTCTCTCGCTTGGACTGAGGGGAGCTGCTATCATTTTGGTATATGTAGAGGAAACAATGTCCAGTAAAATATTCATTTTGCACAAGTGTGTTTTCCTTTCAGAAGGGCCCTTGGCACAAGGTGAAGAAAAGTAAAATTCGACCTTCACTTAGCAAAGCTCAGTAGCAAATGCCCTTAGAGTTCAGCCAGGATGCCAAGCAGAAGCTGTGCACAGCCCAGCCCGAGGGAGAAAGGAAACTCAGCAATTCAGTGCCTTCCCCTTCTGAGAGAAAGCAGATGCTTCATTTTAGCAAGAGGAATTTGAAGCCTATATACTTACCCAATGTAGAGAAGAGCTCATCTCCCAGGAACCAGTGTAGTGCAGTAGCACTCATTAGGAAACAAGGTGCAGAAACTTGGTCCTTGTGCTCTTTGTAGAGTCAGCTTTGCCAAGAAAGAAGTAGAGCAGATAGAAAAGACTTCTTCGTACTGGAGTGGTTTATCTCCATGGAAGTGCCTGCCTGGCTGGGTAGAGGCAGAAGAGAAAAAGCATGGGAGGCACATGTTGCTTGTGTGCATATATGTGATGGAAGAGAGGGGAAGGGGACTAAGGAGAGGTACCAGCAGCAGAGCTGGGCTTTGGCATAGAGTGCACGGAGCTCTTGCCCTCGACTACCACACACCCCTTTGCTGATAAGGAGTGAAGACTACTGCTAGGGAAGGCTAGCAGTCCATGCAAGCTGCATATTGAGACAAAATCTACTCTGAATTGACTCTGAATCTTATTGACTCTGAATCGTAGCCCTACCCTCCAGTGTCTCTACTACTCCCCTCAACTTGGTGCCATCTGCAAACTTGCCAAGAGTGCACTCTATGCCATCTTCCAGGTCATTGATGAAGACATTGAACAAAACCAGCCCCAGGACCAACCCCTGCGGCACTCCACTTAATACAGGCTGCCAACTAGACATTGAGCCATTGATTACTACCCTCTGAGCCTGCTGCTCCAGCCAGTTTTCTATCCCCCTTACAGTCCATTTATCCAACCTATACTTCCTTAGCTTGCCTGTGAGAATGTTGTAGGAAAAAGTACCAAAAGCCTTGCTAAAATCAAGATATATCACATCCACCAGTCTCCCCGGTTCCACAGAGCCAGTCACCTCATCGAAGAAGGTAATCAGGTTGGTCAGGCATGACTTTCCCCTGGTGAATCCTGACTGTTCCACCCTGACTGTTCCTAATCACCATTTTCTCCTCCAGGTGCTTAGGAATGGATTCCTTGAGGTTCTTCTCCATGATTTTTCCAGGGACTGAGATGAGACTGACTGGTCTGTAGTTCCCTGGATCCTCCTTTTTCCCTTTCTTAAATATGGGCACTATGTTTGCCCCTTTCTAATCATCTTGGACCTTTCCTGATTGCCATGAGTTTTCAAAGATGATGGCCTGTGGCTCTGCAATCGCAGCATCCCACTTCAACACTGAGGGATGAGGTGAGCAGCCCTCAATGGTGAAAGAACAGGTAAGGGACTATTTAGAAAAGCTGGACATGTATAAGTCCATGGGGCAGGATGGGATGCACCCAAGGGTGCTGAGTGGGCTGATGTGATTGCAGAGCCACTGGCCATCATCTTTGAAAACTCATGGCAATCAGGAGAGGTCCCAGATGACTGGAAAGGGGCAAACATAGTGCCCATATTTAAGAGGGAAAAAGAGGATCCAGGGAACTACAAACCAGTCAGCATCATCTCAGGGCCTGGAAAAATCATGGGGGAGGTCCTCCTCAAGGAATCCATTCCTAAGCAGTTGGAGGAGAAAATGGTGATTAGGAACAGTCAGCATGGATTCACCAGGGGAAAGTTATGCCTGACCAACCTGATTGCCTTCTATAATGAAATGACTGGCTCTGTGGATGCAGGGAGACTGGTGGATGTGATATACCTTGATTGTAGTAAGGCTTTTGATGCAGTCTTCCACAATATTCTCAAAGGAAAGCTAAGGAAGTATAGGTTGGATGAATGGACTGTAAGGTGGATAGAAAACTGGCTGGAACATCAGGCTCAGAGGGTAGTAATCAATAGCTCAATGTCTAGTTGGCTGCCAGTATCAAGTGTACTACTCCAGGGGTCAGTCCTGGGGCTAGTTTTGTTCAATATCTTCATCTACATTCTGGAAGATGGCGTAGAGTGCACCCTCAGCAAGTTTGCAGATGACACCAAGCTTGGGGGTTGGGGAGTAGCAGATGTGCTGGAGGGTGGGGCTAGGATTCAGAGTGACCTAGACAAATTGGAGGATTGGGCTAAAAGGAAGCTCATGAGGTTCGAAAAGGACAAGTGGAAAGTCTTGCACTTAGGACAGAGCAATCCCATATACAGGTACAGCCTGGGGACTGACTGGCTGGGCAGCAGCTCTGCAGAAAAGGACCTGGGGGTTACAGTGGACAAGAAGCTGAATATGAGCCAGCAGTGTGCCCTTTTTGCCAAGAAGGCTAACAGCATATTGGGCTGCATTGGTAGGCGTATTGCCAGCACGTCAAGGGAAGTGATTCTTCCCCTCTATTTGGCACTGGTGAGGCCACATCTGGAGTACTGTGTTCAGTGTTGGGCCCCCCACTACAGAAAGGATGTAGACAAATTGGAAAGTCCAGTGGAAGGCAACAACAATGGTGAGGAGGCTGGGGGACATGACTTAGGAGAGGCTGAGGAAACTGGGCTTTTTTAGTGTAGAGAACAGGAGACTGAGAGGGGATTTAATAGCAACCTTCAGCTACCTTAAGGGGGATTCCAAAGAGGATGGAGCTAGACTGTTTTCACTGGTGGCAGATGATAAAACAAAGAGCAATGGTCTGAAGTTGCAGCAAGGGAAGTTTAGGTTAGATATTAGGAAGAATTTTCTCACTAGGAGGGTAGTAAAACACTGGAACAGGTTACCCAGAGAGATGGTGGAATTTCCATCCTTGGAGGTTTTCAAGACCTGGCTAGATAAAACTTTGGCTGGGATGATCTAGTTGGGGATGGTCCTGCTCTGAGCAGGGGGCTGAAGTAGA
Organism: Gavialis gangeticus; assembly: GCF_001723915.1. NCBI lineage: Eukaryota > Metazoa > Chordata > Crocodylia > Gavialidae > Gavialis > Gavialis gangeticus. The sequence goes on from NW_017729011.1 coordinate 1,649,119, forward strand.
TGACCTCCTGAGGTCCCTTCCAACCCTAATTTTCTATGATTTTTTTTTCCCTAAAACTTTGGGGGATGAATAGCTAGACATGGAAACTGTCAGTCTGCTCTCACATGCACATTAGTCAATGACAATTGTCACCACAAAGGAACAAGCCTATTTCACATGCCTTTGGTTTTTCATGTTCTGTTCTCTAAGAGCTCTGCCTGCATTCACTGATCATCTGCCACCTTTGCCCATCACCCCAGTGGGGGATGGATCATAATTCCCATTCTGCTTCCCCTAAATGCAAGGTGGGGGTAGGGGGTGGGTGTTGTTTCATGGACTGTCTCCTTAGTGGTGGTAGAAATATCAGCACAGAGGAGTCATTGCCACACTATTAATGGCTCCCATTCAAAGTTCTCTTGAATCAGCTGTAATTCCTTAGTACCGTGAATTACTAGCCAAACACCACTCCTGGGAGATCACATGGGTACTTTAATCAGCTTTGAAAGCACAAAGCAGTACAGTTGCAGAGTAGAGATGTGGTGCGTGTCTGTGGTTGGCTCCTCCAGTCAGGTCAAGTGAACATTTAAGTTTATTGGTCATGTTTTAAGAGGTTTGCAGCAGCTCCCACCTCAGTCACTGGGGCCAGGGGGCACTGGGCACCTCCCAAAGTCTTTCCATAATGTATATCATGTACAGAAAACCTCCTCCCCTTTTGCTTTTTCTGTATTCTTACTAAGGTAAGTGCAAGACATGCAGAACATTTTCAGTTCACACACAAAACTGACACATTCAGACAAACGAACAAATGCATCAGGTTTAATCAGAAATATGACAGGTTGAGCCTCTAGAGGCAGCCACAATGTGGTATCTCTCCCATTCACAACACCCAAGAGGCCATCTGTTTCAGCTACATGTTTAATCCCCGGAGTACAAATCACATGAGCAGCAACATACAATTCCAAAACATTGGTGTTCTCCAGAGTGAAGTGTTGATCCGAGTCTACAGTACTAGTAACATCCATGATCAGTGAGAAAACCTAGCCGATTCCTTTCTGTATTGGCTACATTAAATTACAAAAAAGAATTATAAAAACCTAGAAAAAACAGCATATTCCTTGCTTAGGTTGCTGTTAAAGAAGGGAGTGAGAAATGGCCCTTTTGCATCTTGAAGTTGAAGCAAGAAAACCCAGGTCCAGGTATTCTGACCCAAAGCAAGCAAGCTCTCCAATTCAAGGGCAGCCATGGGGCAGGGAGTGCAGCTAGTGGATAAATCTGGGCCAGCTGGATCAAACTCTAGGATAAACACCAGCTACAGCGGTGCTCAGAATGGGGAAAACCAGGACATGAGTGATAGTGACTGGAGACAGATCAAGAGACAAAAGGTAGGCCATGTCACAGCTATGGCCAGTGCTTTGGAACTCCTTCAAAGAGAGGCCTAGTCAGGCAGCTCCAGTTGCCCAGAGGGAGCAACCAGCATCAGTCTGGGGACCCTCCAGCTTTCTTTCTCCTACTGATCTGCCACAACAGATGAGTCATTTTTATTTCCCCTCCCATCATCCTTCACCCCTCTAGTGCATCCCACCCCAGGGAATCCCTTCCCAGCCAACACAGCCTTGACTGAATGACTCAGCGGCTTCACAGGAGCAGAAACCGGTCAGACCCCAAAACGTGTCTGAGTTTGGACTTGGACCTGAGACCGCCCTGAGCACAAGAAGTGGACCCCATTATAGTGCAGTTATCAAACCACAGCCACCTTCCCTGGACCTGGCCTGCCAAGCTTTAGGCTGATTCACCAGATGGTCCTGGAGACCCCTCAAAGCTCAAACTGCAGATATATTTTTCAGTGGAAGCCTCCATGACAGGCTTTTGAGACCCTCTTTCCTTGAGTCCACTATCAGTGGCTCGGTGGATTCAGCTGAGCACCCTCAGTCTGTGTCCCTGGCAGACTTCAGATTTGCTCTTACTTAATCAGACAGCTGTTCTAGAACAAGGAACATGCAAAGGTCACAGACCAAACAGTTCTGCCTGCTACTGTAGAGGTGGCTGGTCCCAGATTCCATTGCTAATATCCACGATGTCCAACAACAATAGTGCCTCAGGCACAGGATCCAGCTCAGGGTTTCTGTTAAGGCAGAGCTGGAAGCCCATTTCTGTAGCGCTTCAGAGACGCTCCATCCCAGGAAGTGCATCCAAGGATGTTCGGAGAGCAGGATGGATGGCATGCCAAGCTCCCTGCTCAGCTGTAGCTGCTGCAAACTGGAGGCTGCAGGGTTCAGTGATCAGAAATACAAGGCAGGTTCGCTGCTGAAGTCAGAAAGACAACTCCTATCTGCTGGGGTAAGCTGTGGGGAGAGAAAAGGGAGTTGGAACAGAAGCCTCACAGGGTTTAGGTGAGCTTTGAGAAGGCAAGGGCTGCACTGGGACCTTGCCAGGGGCTGACTGCACCTCCATATTCATACTGAATGTGCCTGCAGTGCACAGAGGACAACCTGAAACTAGCAGCTGTCTGGAGAGTTGTCCGCACTCAGGCAGCAGCACATCCTGGCATTAGAAGGGGACCTCACACATGCCCCCTCCCTCCTGCCCAAGTGCACAAGCAAACTTCAAACTGGAAATACATTAGTGAAGTTTTTCTAGTCTTGCCAGTCTACACCTACTCAATCCCCATCTCTCGTGGGCCTGAAAGCAGGCTCCGAGGATGAGCCTGGAGAAGACTCACTGCAATCTTTCTGGTGCAAAGTGTGGCTACTAAATTGGAGGCCAAAGCATACCCTGTCCCTCCATCTCCTGGTGCCAGGACTCATTGCTGTTGCAGTATAGACAAGTCCTTAATCTCCTCCTCAAAGAAGGAGGACGCTGGCTGCAGTGGAGGCTTCTCTTAGCCCCTAGGGTCCAAGCAGATGCCCTGCTCCCTTCAAGTGTGGCATTCTACTATGGAAAGACTCTCCTCATTTCAGGTCTCAGCATTTCCACACTAGCCTGAAGATCAGAGTAGTGTGAAAAGGAAATAAGCAAGGCACTGCTGTAAAGACTCACCATGACCTGGTTCCCCGAGGCATCCACCTCCTTTGGAATGGCCCCCGTTGCATCAGACTGATCCTCATATTTCTGCTCCTGCCACTTGCCAAACTCCACAGAGTGCTTTGGTGTATAGCTGGACAAGCCTGAAGAGAGGACATATGCAGATACAGAGCAGGACCCCATCCAGTGGCCGACTTGTCCCAGCAGGACTGCATGCTTTACCAGCTACGGCCATTCCTCTGGGCTGTGTCACTTAGCCCAGGGAGATGCTCACAGAAGCAAATTGTCCCCACTGCCCATTTCCTAAATCGGCCTTGGACCGAGCTAACATCCCTCCCAAGTGCTTGCTGAAGATTCAGTATCAAACAACCGCTGCCAGAAACCCTTTATAGAACCAAGTACCAGCAGTCCTTGCCTAGCCCTTCTGTAGGATGACTTTGGAGTAGAAAGAGACCAGCAGCAGATCAAGCAGCTCACCTGAGTTGGGCACGTTAGGGTGCAAGGTGCTGTTTGGGTGTGGAATGAAGAAGGAGGAAGGCTTGTCATCCTCCATTTCTGAGCTAAATTCTTCTTCTTCCTCCTCCTCATCTTCCTCTGCCAGGGAGCTCTCAGAGGGGTACTCGAACATGGTCTGCAGGCTCATCTCATTGAAAGAGATTTTCATCTAGAGGAGAGCAAAGAGAGTCAGTGGAAGCCACTGACACCAACCCTCCCTCTTCCACCGCTTCCTCCCCCAAGAGAGACTCCAGTAACCGATAGCAAGTGTCAGCACACATTGCCAACCTCAATCCACTGTAAGTTGCACCTGCCCATCACACCATCTCGCCAACACAGTACCTCAGACCTCAACATTGCCTGGTGGGCTTTGTTGGCCAGTTGATTCTAGTACTCATTTGCCCCTCATCCTATGTGAGGCCAGTCTATTGCCATTACCATATTTACTTACATCCCCCCCCAAAAAAGTTCTCTAAAATTGGGGTGCATGTCTTCAGTGGAGAGGCTGATTTCTGCACTGGAAGGGACATGTGGAGATGCTATAATGTCTACCAGGGGCTGTCCTTTTCTCTAGCCAGCATACAGCAGGGGCAGAGTCCACTCTTCAGTGACAGAGCAAGACTTAACCCCCTGTGAGCTTGCTGAGGGTGTGAGAGCTGCTCCATGCAGTTAATCTGCAGCCAAGACACTGGAAAAACAAGTTTTTCCTTCATTCTGCCTTCCCAAAACAAAGTGCATATCTC
>NW_017729011.1:1658356-1672698 GCF_001723915.1 Gavialis gangeticus
GGACATGTGGAGATGCTATAATGTCTACCAGGGGCTGTCCTTTTCTCTAGCCAGCATACAGCAGGGGCAGAGTCCACTCTTCAGTGACAGAGCAAGACTTAACCCCCTGTGAGCTTGCTGAGGGTGTGAGAGCTGCTCCATGCAGTTAATCTGCAGCCAAGACACTGGAAAAACAAGTTTTTCCTTCATTCTGCCTTCCCAAAACAAAGTGCATATCTTATCTGTTGGCATATTATACGCAAGAAATACAGTATTTATTCTAGTGCCTGTCCTAATTTGCAGACTGCCCCCAAAGTAGGGCTTATACCAGGACAGGTAATTTTCATCTAGTAACATACTGAAGTTGGTTGTCCTGCTATACATCCATCTCTGGCTAGTGCAGTCAGCCTGGAGTGAGGGCCGACACCAAGTAACTGCAGCCACATGCTTACGCCAATGAGAGGCATAAGGTGACTCCACTTGACACTGTGTTCATTCCCACCTGGTTTACAGCAAACAGTAGCTGAGCTATGAGCAGGGAAGAGCCCTGCAGCTGATAGAAGGAACAAGCAAGCTGCAATAAAGTGCTCCAGGACTCACCCATGCAAGACAAACACTAGAAGAATAGCCCTTTGGTTGCAAAGGCCTGGGCTTTTGGGAACCAGCTGCTTACCAGATACAGGACTAGTATAAACAGGCTCTTCTTCTTTTGCTCAGCAATCTCCATGAGATCAGCCTCCCTAGCTACATTGGGAAACAGCACTGTAATCCTTGATCTGCCTACTCCAGCTGCCATGAGGAAAATGCAGGAAAGATTTATGGGCTTCGCACGCACACAAGCATTTTTTCCCTTGGCAACTGTGGGTCGGTCTCAGCAGTAGCACAGAGGCAGAGAGCACTGCCCAAACAGGAACTAAAGGACAGTTACCAACAGCACAATAACTCAAGATGGAGTTTGGCCAAGACACCTGGTTAACGCCCCTGAGGAAGAGTGCCAGGGAATCGTAGCCACCACAGGGAGCCAGGACCACAGAGAGATGGCACTTCTGGCAAGCACATCACAAAGCGTACCAACTCCCAACATCCACAAGACTGCCTAGCTGTTTCCCTTTCATGCTTCTCTTCCCAGCCCTTCCCTTGCCCTGTTCAGGGGATAAAAGCCTAAATGGGCCATGCATTAAAGATGGGCCTGCAGGGATGCTGCTCACTAAGGGGGTCTACTATTGGGTGCCTGACAGGATGCTCCAGGAATCCTGCAGGAAGCCAATGGGCATTTGTGAGGAACCTGCAACTGAGGGAAATATGGATTCTTCACAGTTGTGATCAAAGGATGCCAGGAGGGTTGGTTCAGGTCATGCTGAACCCAGTCAAAGTACTGCCAGAATCCCCATATAACGTAATCCAATCAAAACAGCAACACAGGAATCAGGCTCCAACTTGTAGAGTCAGAAGGAAGGAAGCCAGCTCCTCTTAGCCAGTGCCTAAGCTATGTGCCGGCCTTGGCAGGAAAGCACTGAAAGCACCAGCAGCCCATTAGCCCTAGCAGATTTCTTCGTTCCACAGAGCGAGTATGCTTGAGACCAAGGCAAAAAGGATTTGCCTGCCTGACGCTGGCCGACCATAACCAACCCTTCTCCCCCAACACCAAGATGCCATTAGCAGTGAGCAAACAGCCATGCCACACTGGCTGCATCTTGAATACTTAGACTGACTTCTCATTGTTTTATTCAACCAACTTGCTTTAGCTAAAGCCATCCCATGCAAAACACTGCACTCAAGCCAAGAAACATGCCCAGGCATTCATGCTTTGCCCTGCAACCCACAGAGAGGGGAGAATGAAGGCACACTGTGTGCTGTTGAACCACATGATGCCTGTCACCACGGTAAACATCATCTGTTTATATGCAGTGGTTTACAGAGAACACCCTAGTCTAATGCAAAGGGAGGAAAGACCAGGACGTAGATTAGACTCCCCGCGGCAGCAGCAGCAGCAGCTGCCATATGTGGATTGCTCAGATAAGATTCTTGATTTCTGTACCAAGCCCCTGGTATCGGGCTGCATGGAATGAATGGCAACACCCAGTACAAAGTACAGGACATGCCTTGCTGCGAATTGTAGGCAGAGCAAGTCACAGAGGCCCTGCCAAGACCCAGGTATATGGGGCTGGGCTAGCACTCCCCAGCACACAGGGCTGCCACAGAGTGCAAGCCCCCAGTACATTAATGATACAAGCCACATTTCCAGGAAGGACTCTGTCTCTAAGCCAGAGCAGGAGCTGGTCTGTTGCAGACAGGGAGCTACAAAGATTCCCTTATACCTGAACAGGCTTCAGTGTTGTTTTGAACCACAGTCAGCTAGACTGCTTATTTCCAATCTGTACCCATAGTTCAAATATGGGGTTTAAGCTAAACTGCTTACTAAGCAAGCAAGTTGAGCTTTGCAGGCGGCCTTACTTTTGAGGAACCATGTAGGGAATTTCAAGAGAGATTTCTGAAGTCATGAAATGCACTGTTCCCTGAACTGTTCTTCCCCCACAGATCACATCTTCTTGACTTCCACATTGTGGGGAGAGGATGTCAAAGTGTTTCCTGAAAGCACTGCGAGCACACCCTCAGCTCCAGAGGAACCCTCTTCTTTACTGATGGGCTGGGATGGAGCAAAACCATATTTATCTCACAATGTGCTGGGAGCAGGGGAGCTCATGCCAGGCAGGAGAAGATGCAACAGAACTAGCCAGAGGCATTTCACACCAAGGCTGCTAAAGCATCTCCATCAGCTGGATTCCTCCCTTCCCTTAACCCCAGTCAGTTGATCTGCACTGAATCTAGAGGCAGGAAAGAGACTGCACCACTGTGCATGAATCAGTTTGGCAGTTAGCAGAGATGGGATGATACCAATTTACCAGCAGCCTTAGTTGCTGATCACTATGAAGTTCAGAGGAGGTCAGTGGTGGCTGGACTTCCTCACATGCCCATGATGCAGCAGTGACCAAGAGTTCTCCTCTCTGATGCAGACCTGGCAAGTCACCCACAGCTGCCTAATAATCCTGAAGCACCAAAGCCACAGGGCCATACTGAAGCCAAGGCTTGTGCAGAATGGCACAGCTCTGTGGCCCAAACAAGATACAAGCTGACTTCTGGGTGCACCTTCATGGTGTGTTTTACCCTCTATAGTGCCCTCCATGGTTTCAGGCCAAGAAAGAGAGAAATCAATTGATCACCTCCTCATGGAACCCATCACCTTGAGCACAGATAATGAAATGTGTGGGAGGTGTCCTCCTGAAGCCAACAAACTCTGCTAGGCTTCTTCATTCATTTCTAGGGGGTTATAACCTTACTGAACCGTTCCAAGCCTCTTCACCAGCTTCTAATCAGAAGACCATCAACCTGAACAGCAGGTAAAATAATGGCAGGCTGTAGGCCTCGGCACTAACAGCTTTAATCACAGAGCTGACTGGACAAATGCCCACATGAACTTTCACTAACTAGTCCAGAGGCGGGAATCTACACCATCTGCATGCACTACAGTCACTTCCAGTGCAAGGATTTTCATGCAGCCTAGAGGCAGTGTGATTAGTCCCACTAGGGTTATTAGCTGAAAGCTGGCAATGAGCTTATCCTCAGGGGAGAAGTGAGGGCAGAGTCATGTTGCTCAGGGGACATTCCTGGGTGGCCAAGGACTGATAGTATCATGCTTGGGAGCCAGCACAGCCCTAGGGAAGCTGGGGGTTTACATCCCTAGATCAGTATTGTGATAGCAGAGAATTTAACAGGGTCCTGAGAGAGCTGTCCAGACAGTGATCCAACAGTTCTTCTGAACAGGGCATTTTACCAGAAAATAAAGCACAAGGGCTTTCACAGTCCTGGAGCCCTTCTTCTCCAATGTGGGCATCTCATGACAGTTTGATGTATCTAGACAAAAAGGCTCACTGTTGTGGGTAGCAGAAGCTACCAAAACAAAGGAGCCTGCTAGTCGCTCCATCACAGAGGTAATGTATTGCACCACGAGGGCTACATCTACAGCAGAGGTCTTATGGGTGCCAGGAGGGCCTCATGCAGGATTTGACTTATCATGCTGGGTAACGTCTAAATTCCTGCTGTACTATTTGCAGGGGAAAACGCTGCGGATGTGGACACTAGTTACTTCATGCTGTACTTATCTAATGCTGATGCCCTTCCAAGGGCAACACTGAGTTTTTTTCAGCAGCAGTTGCCATTGGTTGAGCCTCCACCTCTGTTTGCTTTTGGTAACTCCATGGGTTTGCACTGGATGGAGTACACTAGGGAATGCCGCACTACCGGAAGGAGACTGATCACCTTCAGGATTGCACTGCCGCTCCCATGTCATGCAACTGAACAAGAAAGTCTCCCCTTACAAAGGCAACCCATGAAGCCTGCTCTGTGTAATCAATACGCTGAAGCACATGGTAGATGGGAGCGATGCGTGGGGACTAGAAATATTAAACTCCATGTACAAGACACAGGGAAGAGTTTCAAATTCCTGGTGAGCAGAGATGGTGTAGCAAGAAGTGCACCAAGCACATCAGGAAGCAGAGAAGTCTCCCAGTGCCCTGTACTATCGGTGTTACCAAGGAAGTGATCCAATAGCCTAACTCCATGAGTTCATTACAGCTTATGTCATTGGTTCAGAGCAACATAGCTCTCCCAGCATCAGGACAGTGATTACGTTCCCTGCAGATATGCAAGAGGGATTCTGCTCCAGCAGTTTACTTAGTAAACCATGATTAATTTATGTAGAGTATAAGAGTTGAATTCGCCTCATTTCCCAGCCTCCTTGCAACAGATCTCACCTAGATGCATGCAGACAAGAGGCATGTCCAGAGAGAGGTCACCATGTCCAAAACCCTTAATGCTACAGACAAACCCAGAGAGAACTGCACTGGTAGAAGACAGACACTTGGTAGACAGAAGACTAGAAGGAAATCTGCTAATCAAACTGAAATGCCAATCACTCCTGTATCATTGGGGGTGGAGGGGAGGGGGGTGGTCTCCATTTTCAGATCTGAAAGAGAGGTGCATTTAACTCTTCTCAGACCTAGAGTGGGATAGAAACCTCATTTTCGGGGGGGAGGGGGGGACAAACTAGGCAGAAAAAACCTTCTATACTGAAGATAGAGGTAGTGCTAGTTTGAAGTCAGGCAGAAGGCAGAGCAGGGTGGCACCTTTGTGACAAACTGGTTCAGAACGGCATAAGCTTTTGTAGGCAATGAACTACTTTGTCACATGCATGCCACAGAAGAGCTTCTTCTGTTCAGTGCTGAAAGACCATTGTCGATATCCCTGACAAGAAGGTTTCTGAAGAGGAATGAGGAAGTCTTAGGAGCAACAGCAATAGAAAACTTCTTGTCTTCATAGGTTTGTCTTTGTAGGTACACTAATTCTCCATTAAAGAAGCTTCACAAATATTTCCTCTACATAGATTGGTGGCATGTGCTGACTGGCCACTCCCGCTTGCTGGCTTCCGAGTCCATTCTGGGAAGGCCACTACCCTACACTGGAGAAAGTGACTGTTAAAATAAGTCCAAGTGAACACTTAGAGACAGAAGGGAGTGACCACCCACCTTCAACACTGAGAGTCTATTCCAGCCCACAGATTAAGGGGACAGACTAAAGGTGTTTTTATATTTAATCCACATTCTCAGATTCCAGAAGCACAAAGTCCTTTAAATCTCAAGCTTAGCTCTTGCGTCAAGAGCTTACTGAGCCACAGAGCACAGCGCAAGCTGCCTCCAGAGGCCTCCCCTTCTGTTTGTGTAACAGCATCTACTTTAATTCTTCTGTCCAGCTCTTGTACTGTGGAAGCAGTAGGCAGAGAGAAAAACACAGTGGGGGGAAGTTCACTACTAACATGACTGCAGCTATTAGAGAGCACACACGTGAGAAATGTTGCTCACGCCTCCATGACCATGACTGCCTCTGTCAGAACCAAGCTCAGTGCTGCCTAACCGATCACTCAGAGCCATGTGCTTCAGTACAGTGCCATATACCTTCTCCTTTCCTCTCTACCCTCTAACACATCAACAACATAAGAACGTGCCACTTCTGTGTGCCCATGCCCAGCCAACAGACTAGGTTAAAGAACATAACAGGATCCAGGTACAGTTGCTTCATGGCCCTTCTCCCCTCCCCTCCCCGACCTAGACACAGCAGCATTGTGGCAAAGCAGTGAAGGGACCACTCCTGAGAGCAGTTCAGTGCACTACCTGAGCCACTGAAGATCAGCTAACCAGGAGGCTGACCAGGACTGGTGCTGACCATCCAAGACCGGATCTTGCCTGACACAGGACTTTGGCCACTGGGCCCACTCAATAATATACCTTATGCTCCAGTGTGTATTGCTGCCTGTTCTTGCAGACTCTGGGAATTTTCCTCCTAGGAGCAAGGCAAACATTAGCCCGCTGTACCAGACTGGAATTGAGCAAAATGACAGGAACCTGTTCCTGGGACACAAGCACTAAGCTAAGGTCATGTTTCATGGTTCACCTTGCCTCCAGCCTGCTGAAGGGTAGTGCACTATGTTCCTGCGTTGCTCCCAGCAGTTCAACTCCACTGTTGGCCGAAACTGCAGAACGGACTCCAGGCAGCCATTGGCATTCCAAGCCGCATGCCTCCTCGGAGCTGTTCTGAGCTGATCGAAGCAGAGCTTAAGAGGCTTTGCCTGCCTGCCGGGCAATGGCTCCCACAGGAGCTAGCTCCAGCAGAACCTGAATCAGTAGGAAGTTACAGAGCACCAAATCCAACCCTCCCAGAACCAACAATTGCTGGTCCATCCTGTCCCTCATTCTGAGGAAGAGTTTAGAAACAACTGTATTTTTGTTGAGTGCAGCAGGCTGGCACAATCTCTTATCTGATGCATGCGTCAAGATCTTCCAAGTTAGCTCTGACAAACACTGGGAAAGCGCTGGGTTTAGACTGCTATTCCTGGGATGTGATGCTCTCTTCGATCTGTATCTGCATAGGCTGCTGTATGCAGCAAGCTGCCAACTGTACAAAACAGCACAGGAACAAGGCACACTAATGCTATGACTTCCGCAGGTTCTCCAGCACATTCAAGACCTACTCATCATTCATAAAACTTCAGATGCCCTAGGTTTGAGCTACAGACCTCTTCTAGTGCAGCATCCCTCCCAGTTATCACTGAGGACAAAGTATGCATCAAGGTTTGAGGTGAAATGCAAATCTGAAGACACAGGACATTACATTGAGCATAAGCCTTGCTGCTTCCAGACATCATATAGAACCTGCATGATAACAGAGTTCAGCCTACAGGCCACCTCCCAACAAGAGGCAACAGAAAACTTTCACACAAACTGGCACTCCTCAGAGTCCTCCTTCATTAGTCAGACTCCACACCCTGTTGTAGCCTAGCACCAAAAGGCCAGTGATCATCAAGTATTTCACTTTGATTTGCATGTTGGCAACACCATGTATTTTTGGCAGCTGATCTGGCTCTAGAAACCAGCTTCAGAGCATTCATGTGTGACAGATTTTAGCTAACCTGTACCAAGTGCTCAATGAGCTCCAGCACAAGACTCCCATACACTCTGGGGCCCAGTGTCTTCCCCCTCCCCTGATCACTAGCTCTCCTTCCCAAAGTTGCTCTTCTTCCACGAAGTCAGGCCCATGAGTCATCTATCACCTTAATATGCAGAGATGCCTTCACCTGAAGGACAAACCATCTGAATGCAGAACAGGACTGTGCTTCTCCAGTCCTGCCCCCCCTGAGTAACAGAACAACATGATTTGTTAATTCCCTCCTATACCCTGCATATATCCTTCCCACAGCAGTATTTGACAAACCAGACAGTGCTTAGCTGCCTGAGTAGGGCATGCTGGACTCATAGCCCAGCTCCCATGGATAGGGCAGTGGGTATGCCAGAGCCTACAGCCAGGGGAATAGTACTATACATTTGTTATAGGGTCAGTTTGCATCATGTCATGGCTGCAGTACAAATATTAGAAGCCAGGCTTTTGTAGAATCAGGAGAAGAAACAGAATTTCAGGCCAAGTCTTGAGCTTCCCATATGTCTCATCACTTTTATGTCAGGTACTAGAGCAGGATGAGGGGTCCTGGTCCTGTCATCTCATTCTCAGCCAAACACAGCACTATGGCTCTTTGGGGAATGGAGGAGAGCAGGGCAATAGCAAGGGTTGGGTGCTCACCCAGTCTGCATAGGATCTGCAATTGGAACGGGGTCAGTTGAAGGTATGGATGGCTTTAAGAGCAGGGTCTAAAGCAGATGGTGCATCTCCCACACAGGCTTAAGAGTGTCTGCACACACCACAGGTGGCAGAGCCTGCTGTTCTGTATGCAAACACAAAACGCAATTCAAAACAGAACCAGTCAGATTTTGTGCTATCCACAACCAAGGCGCACTGATGGGCAAGATTATCAGGATGAGCACTACTCCAACTGACCACTGTGTAGACTGTACACAAATGAATCTCATGGAGAAGGGATATCCCCACAGACACCCTTCACTAGGACAGGGAAGAATTTCAGTGATCAGGTTCATGGGCAGAATTGCCTTACTTGCGTCACTAGGCAATACTTTAGGTTTCTAGACAAGCTAGTTTACATCCCTGCAGCACCAACACTAGTGGCTCACATAGGAGGGGAATGAGGGGAAACTGTTTGAGTCTATAATGTAGAAGCACCCCCCCCAACCCCTTGGGGTTCCAGGTCTCTCTCTCCCCATACCAGCTTCTTCCCTCTCCTGAATATTTAGCCGATACTGACATCTCCAGCCCCAAGGTAACCAGCTGCCTCTTCCTATTGAACTGTAGCTCCTGGAAGTGACAGCTGAGCTGGTTCACCCTTTTCAATATATATTTTATTTATTTGCAGACTTCATGAAATGCCCTGATGCCTGCAATAGCAGCAAGAAGCCAGCTCTCCTTGGAGCACTGTTATAACTGGTTCCCAGAAACACCTCTCTCCCTTGTGACACACTGCCCTGCAGAAATCACAGGCTGCAGTGTCAGTGAAGATCAACCAGTGGAAGGGCACTGGAATTTTGGAACGGGCTCCTAGCCACAGCCTGCATCTGTTACTTGTACCAGCACAGTGCAAAGCCATTCCTTGCCCTTGTCCTTCAGGACTGCTAGGAAGGGTGCGACTGAGGTGACTAGTTTGCTGATGTTTACGATACGGATTTCCCATTGCTGAACAGGGGCCCAGAGCACTGGGCCACAGAGTTGGAAGTGGATTTTAAGTGTCTGAGGAAAATAAAGTTTGCATTTTATAGAACAAGTAACATGTCTGCCAACAACTCCTTTGCAAACAACCTCTCTTCACTGCAATATTTTTAACGAGCATGTTTGCAGAAGGGAGGAGTTCTTCTGGTTCAAACACTGAAAACTAGGCCACACCAAAACTCAGATAACAGAATCAGCCTACATGCCACATACCCCACAGACACGTGGGGTGACCAGTCCATAACACATCAACAGCCTATCATCCCAGCATACAAAGCCAGAACCTCAGGGCATGCTGAAAACTGTGGGGTCCCCAGGCTCAGGGCAGGCTTAGGTGGCAGCTCTGCCATGCAAGTCCCTGCACAAAGTCAATCTCAAGGCTGGCGTTACTGGGGAAACTAACAGGAGACTCAGTTTCCCTGAACAGCTCGAGTACAGGGAGCTTCCCATTAGCTGAAGCTTGAGTTTCAGGCCTCACTGGGTCTACACGTTCATTAATGCACTTTTGCTACTGAGCATTAAGTTTAGTACCGCTAATGTGAGGTACTAACAAAATGTGCATTGGGCTGCCCTAATGAGGAGTAGCAAAAGCACATGCTTTTTTTTAGTAACACTTAATGCGCAGTAGCCTAATTTTACTGTGCATTAACATATTAGCACAGTTTTTACCATGATGTTCTAATGCGCAGTAAAATAGGTTACGGTGTGTTAAAATGCACATGTACATGTGCCCACTCACACCAAAAGGAGGGGAAATCCCCTGAAATTTCCTGTGCACTAGAAACCCTGCTTTTCAAACAGCTCTGCTTCAGAAGAACTTACATGAAACCCTCCCCACTCTTACAAGGAAAAACATGTGGGAGCAAATTCCACACCAACTCCTGACATGTCAGTCATTAACCATAGGCAGTCTCAATGGTCCAAATATTACGCCTCTTCAACATCCTGCATGCTAAGAAGAAACAATTTTTTTTTTTTTTTTTAATTGTGCGTGTCAGGCCAAACCAGCTCTGAATTCCATTGGCTGAGCAGAACTCGGGTGTTAAAGTCTGTGCGGCACTACCACTGGCAAGTATCCTTCCTCCCAGAGTCCTCAACCTGGAGCTTCAGATACTTCCAAATCCATGGCAGGAAGCCTATGTGCAGGCTCCAAGTCTGAAGGTCTTAGAGTTCGGATGCCCCCGAGTCTTGCTTGCCCTTAGCCCAAAGGCCAAAGGAGCAAACTAGGGAGAAATCCTCCAGTTTCCCTGCACTCTTAATTACTCTTTTATCACCTGGTAGCCAGTAACCCACACTAGTTTTCTCAGGCTACCACCCATGATACAAGCCGTTATCTTCTCTTCTCTTCACATTTTCCTCTTCTTCCTCATTCCCATCTTAGATTCCTGAATATTTCATGCTGCTCCACTGGTTTTGTGCACACTGCAGTTCACTGGCTAGATGTTCCTATTTAGCGCCAAGCTGCCTCTTGAACTTTAGCAGCTAACCACTGCTTTCCCTGCTCTGCTGGTTCTCTCACTTGGCAACATTCATACTTCCAGACTCCTATGACTGCTGATGAAGCCTCTGGGATGAATCTAAGCATTTTAGCCCTTCCTCATTTTTGGCTTTAGGGCCTTTCTGATGAGCTTCTGAACTTGAAGTTGCTCTTTGCAGAACTTAGTGTCACCCCAGACTTTTTCATGCCTCCCACCAAAAAAGGCGGATCCACAGAAGCAATGTGGCTATTGCTTACTGGCCACATTATTGAAAATTTATGAACCAACTCCTGCATTCTGATTTAGAATCAAGCCATGACACCTGCCATCCTTGTGGCCTCTTGAACTAGCCACCAGCCATTCCTAGATTTTTTTGTTTTTGTTTTTAACTTGCTGAGAAACTGCTCCTCAGACCATGTCCCCATACAACTCCCACTGATTATCTGGATAGGCAAGTTACTTATCATGATAAAATTACATTTAGTTACTTTGTGGAAAGTTGTACGCCCCGTGGAGGGATGTTAACAAAGCCCGTGTCAGAACCCTTCCAGATTTTTTGTAGCCTCATGACACAGGCGTGTACTACCTCTACTGGTTTGACAGTATGAGCTTCCACTCCTCAAACTGAATCTCTGTGGGACAGATTCTCAGGCATGAGATTTCTCCCCATCTTTACAGCCATCAGTAGTTCTTAGCTGACCCTCATTGCTTTATTTGAAGTCTCCAAAAGTCTTGCAGTCTTCAAGGTAGTCATCATTACAATGCCCCATTACATAGCTGGAAACCTGAGGCAAAGAAGGCTACATCACCTGCCCAACCTGACACAAGGAGTCTGGGGCAAGTCCAAGCCAGACAAGTCCCAGGTAGCACCTGCCACACGACACCATCCTTCTTGACCACCTTCTCCCTCTTATCTGATGTGGGGATGGGGGGAAAACCATTGTGCACAATTTGTTGATAGCTGTGGTGTTGGCTTTCTTTTGGGGGAAGCCAATATTCCACCCAACCATCCAGGGCACATGAAGAACACAGCCTCCTTTACTTCAGCCTGAAGGTGGGGGCTATCTATGGGAGTTTGCCTATCCCCATATTCTCCCTTGGTCCTTTCTCCATCCAATCATAGGCCCAACTTCCTCAACTGGGGGAGGATTCTTAGGAAGGCCTATTCCAAAGGGTCTTTACTTCTCAAAAACTTCAGTCACATGCCCTACAGTCAATGCATGCCCACTCTGCATTAATATAATCCAACCTGAATCCTAAATTGCAAGCAGCAGCAGCAACCAAGATGCTAGCCAAAACTAGTCCTTCTTTAAATCTTTTCTAAGATACAAAACACTCTTGGCCAAGCCAAGCCCCATCCTGCCCCTCTGGACAACCACACAAGTTAAGATGGGCATATGGCAACAGTTGTGCCAACCTGCCTATTCCAGCACATGGTCCTTCCACCAGCACTTTCACTAGATGTCACCCTTGGCTTCATGGAGCACACAAAAGCCAACTTAAAACCAGTGACACTTGGAAAAGTAGCAAGTGCAATTCATCTGATTCAGGAGATTCCTTAAAAAAAAGAGTCACACCTCAAGCTACCCTATAAACTCCTTACAAAGCCTTCAGTTCAGCTACTGTGATGTGGAACCCCCTCCCCACTTTAGTTTGGGACAGGCAAAAAGCAGCTGGCATCATTTCACTTGCAGTAGTCAGTGACATAAGCCTTTAGCTACTAGGCACCACAATGAGTTTTGGTACTAGATGAGCAATTCAAGCCAGCAATTCTGTCTCAGCAATAGCCCATTATCACGAAATGACTGTGTCTTTGTCACAAAACATCAATATGCACAAAGCACAATTCTTCATCCAGCCCCTAAAGTTGCTCCTCAACTGGTGAGAAAATCTGGCATTTATTGAGCGAGTCTTTCAAAGGCCTCTGGCTGCAGGCCACAGAAACACTGTTTCCTCACAATTTTTCAGAGCTGCCTGTGAATTCCACCACAGCCACAAAGAGCAGGTGATGTTGTCACATCAAGGAGTGTTAAGCTGGTGCCACCCCCTCCCTGCTTACAAAGAAGCTGACTTCTGAGCCACTAACTCAGACACAAAAAGTGACGTTTATGTTGGATCCTACGGGGTATGGTAGTGAGCAGAGCCAAGTTCACTTTTGGAGCACAGCCTTTAACACAGCACGTGGCAACAGAGAAGAAGAATGAGATTCCCTTCCCCACTCCCTTCAACATCTTCCTTTCTAGACTCATTCTCAGGGCACATATGATTTAAAAAGGCAATGCGGTAGAAAACTCTAAAATACAACTTTGCTCTGAAAAATTTGCTTCAGAAAGAGAACTGTCCTTACCACCAGGGACCACCTCCCATTCTGATGACAATTTGTATAACCCAACAGAATCAGTCTCAGCCTCCCAACAGATGTGCCACCTCTGCAGGGCTGACAGGACAGAAGCAGTGAAACCTATCCAACACCCTTCTACCCAGCCACACTTAGGACAACCCTGATTACACCCCCCTGATGCATACTGCTTTGAAAAGAGCCATTTTTAGTCACTTTTCAGACAGAGCTGCTGGGCAACTAACCTTTTTGCGACGGGAGCCCTTCTTGCTGATACAGGACCTCTCCAAGGACAGGTAGCCACCGATCACTTCAATCTCATGCGCTTTCGGGTAGCGTGTTTTCAGCAGGGGCCCTGGTTGGGAAGCATCAGGGCTCCTGCAGGGTTTGGGCCTTCCTCGAATCTCCTCCTCGTCCTCCACTCCCTCATTTTGCTGGACTCTGCTGCCATCAGTGAAGCCTGCCAGTCCAGAGACAGGAGGCTTCCTCTTGGGTACTACAGTGAAGGTATGGCCCCCTCTCTGAGCAAAGCCTGGGGAGGCAGGGTAGGGTCGGAAGAAGGGCACTGCTGAAATCTCCATCTCCGTACCTATACTGGAGGCAGCATCTCGAGGCACAAGTAAGTCCTTGGTCCCTGCCACTGCAGCAGACACTGAAGACAAGTCTCCAGGCTCTGGCTCAACAATGTCATCATCAATGTAAGTCACGGGCACCAGAGGCTCTGGAGATGATTTTGGGGGAGTGACGGGCTCCCTCTGGGCCTTGAAGGCAGCTGGCGAGGGCTCTTCCTGTTGCCCACGCTCAGGCTCCAAGGGCAGCAGGATGCCTGTCCTCAAGCTCTCGGCGGGAGCTGGCGGGCACAGGGCCTTCGCCCGGGAGGGCACAACAAGGAAAGAGTTGCGCGAGTTGAGGCGTAGGTTGGCCAGGGCCTGAGCCTGGAGGTCATGGGCAGGGATGGCGGCCAGGTCCGGTTTGGGAGACCGGCGGATCTCGAAGGAGCCGCTGCTGGCCTTAGGCGCGGAGGCAGAGAGCGGCTGGAGGGCGCCGGGGGTGGCACTGGAGGGGGCCGGGCTGGCACAGGGTCGAGGGGACTGGGTCCCTTCAGCCCCCTCAGGCTTTGGCCGCTGCATCTTGGCTCGGGCAATGGGGGCGCTGGGTGATGGCACCGGGGGCACCTTGGCCACGGGCACGTGGGCGCAGGGGCCGGGCTCCGAGGGGCCGTTGGCGAGCGGCACCGGGGGGCGGCCACGCGGGGTCACGGTGAAGGAGTTGGAGCCGATCTTGTGCAGGAAGCAGCGGGGCGGGGGCGAGCCGGGGGCGGCCGGGCC
>NW_017729011.1:1673223-1680719 GCF_001723915.1 Gavialis gangeticus
AGGCCCCGCCCCCGCTGGCCCATTGGCCCGCGCCGGGGCCCCGCCCCTCCGCCTCAGTGGGACTCCACCCCCTCCGCCTCAGCGGCCTCCTCCATTGGGCGCACGCTGGGCAGCCCTCTCCGGGGCGGGGCAGCCAGCCCTGAGGGAGGGGCCGCGGGGCGAGGGAGGGGGTCTAGTGCGACCCTCGAGTCAAGCAGCACCGGTTTCCGCTGCATCGCCGCAGCCCGGGCTTTGTCTGCACGCGTCTTAAACCCTCCAAGGACGGGGAGCGAGTCCGCCACCTCTCCGGGTAACCTGGTCCTGTGCTTTACTACCTTCCCAGTGAGCAAGTTTTTCCTAATATCTGACCTCAACTTGCCTTGCTGCAGCTTAAGACCGTTGTTTCCCCTTGTTCCGTCATCTGCCACCCCTTACATCAGCCCAGCTCCACCGTCTTCCAACCCCCGTGCAGGTAGTTGAAGGCTGCTGTTAAATCCCCTTCAGTCGTCTCTTCTCTAGACTAAATGAGTCCAGATCCCTCAGCCTCTCAGAAGTCATGTCCCAGCCCCCTCACCATTTTTTGTTGCTCTCTGCTGGACTCTCTCCAATTTGTCTACATCCGTTCTGTAGTGGAGGGCCCACAGCTGGACACAGTACTCCAGATGTGGTCTCACCAATGCTGAATAGAGGAGAATAATCACTGCTCTCTGTCTGCTGGCAACACACCTACCAATGCAGCCCAGTATGCTGTTAGTCTTCTTGGAATTGAGGGCATGCTGCTGGCTCCTATTCAGCTTATTGTTCATGGTAACTTCCATGTGTTATACAAAATGATGCACCTCACCATCTTCACCCCCACTTTTCAAAATCTCATATCCACCCACGCACTCAGAGCCCTGAGGAAGGGTGCCAGTCAGAGAAGAGGTTGAGCTCACCTGTTAGACTTATGCCAAAGTTTTTTGTTGCAGAGAAATATGTGAGGCCCAAGAAAAGAGCAGAAATCAGCCTCTGGGCAGGCATCAACCCTTGCTGAGCTGGAGGGACTGGCCAGGAGCTCATGGAGGGGAAGAGATTTCTTTAGTAGCTGCTGGGAAAAGCTGACAAATGAGCAATAAACTGTTATTATCTTTCAAGAAAACAGGATTGTATGGGCATCGCTTCCTGGTAGAAAGGTAAGTTTCAAGGGAGAGAACTGCTTTGTGCCCTGTGACAACACAGCCATTCATTCTCAATGGCTGTGTGTGGAATGTGAATCCAGTCCAGGTGTGCTTTTGTAGCCAAAGTCCTGCCCTTTGCTGTAAGCACACATCACGGGTCTCCGTGGTGACTCTGAGCAGTCTCTGTGCCAGGAATCTAAAGAGGAAATAGTTCTTCTTGTTCGGAGCTCCCCTGACATCACTCACTGTACAGTTATTCAGCATTAGTAAGATATCAGCTCTGCAAGTTACATTGCCTGGAGCCACCTGTATCACCAGGAGGAAGTTCTGGGACTCATGACTGTGGGTCTGTTCCCCCGCTCCTTTGGTCACCACGTGCCCCTGGACTAATTACTGGACAGTGTCCACAGTCTTCTAAGACCCATGCAAGGAGAAATGGGGGCACCATCAGAGACTCTCTGTTCCGCTTTCCGTTAGAGAGAGGCCTCATTTTAACCCTTGTACTTGTGATCTTTCCTGTCCTTTTTTCTCTTTTCCCAAGAATCAGCTGTAGCCAGATCTGGGGCTCTCTTCTCATATCAGGGCTTTGGATTTTAGCTTTTGGCCAGGACATAAAGCCACCCCTTACCCCAGGGCTATAAATATTGTAGCTTAGGTCCATGGCCCCCCAACATAGCCCCCTGGCTATGGGAGAGACTTTCAATTGCTGATAGGCCCCAAAGCCTCCCTTATCAATGCAGTTCTAGAACTACAATAGATACTTGGCCCGGAAATGCCCTTGTAGTACCCAGTGAGGATAACTTATAGGGTCAGGTGCTAAAATCTGCACTTTGTTCCACTTCTCAATGCTCTAGCTCCTGCTACTGATGGGAAGCTTCCCCACACACCCTGCATATGCAGATTTTAGCCACCTTGCTGATAAAGATGATTATTTCTTTGGGGGCTCCACCACACCATCTCCCAAGACTAAAGGAGGAGGGGGACTGATGGCCCTTTTAACAGCTAGGGTTAAACCTTGCTAAAACTGGTAGGTTTAACTGCCATACTTACTAAAGGTGGCCATACCTTTACATAACCTGATATGGAATGGCTAAGCCTGGGGGATACAGAACCAGGGTCCAAGTGACTTTTTGGGACTAAACATAAACAGGGATGAGAGTAAAGTCAAAAGGCTTAAACAAGAGTTCCAGGGGAGAACACCAAGTAGAGAGCCCTGGGTCTCAAAGATAACCAGGGAGCTAGTAGACTTTAGGCAGACTCTGCCAGGAGCTGAGGAAACCAGGAACCAGAAACAAGCCTCACGGTTGCAGAACACCCCACTGTCCAGTTTCTGCCTGCTGGTCCCAAGAAACATTTTTTCCCCAAAGACAAATGCAAAGCTGTTCAGGAATGGGAATGATCTAGGAGTATTGGGATGGAGGGAAAGAGCGTGTGGGTAGAGAAGAGGCAGCTCTTCTGAAGAGGGAGGTGACACATTGAAACATGAGGAGAAGCTAGCTTCAGTGCTGCCTGAACACTAGTGCATGGCTCCTGAAAAAGTTCTTGAAATGTGGGGAGTACGTTTAGGATTGAGTATGAGCAAAAAGAGTCTTCAGGCCAAGAATAAGGAAACAGTCTCTGGTTATTTGATTCCTCCCATGTCTGAGAAAGTGGAACTTTGTCCATTTTTTAAAATAAACATACAGAGCTGTCAGAGTTTCTCACCTATTTCTCCTCCTAACTGAAGTAACCTACAAGGTGCTGAATTTTGGTGTGCTGGCCACTGGGCCAGATTTAGCAGCCATAAAAACCTACAAAACTATGAGGGAAGTTGCTCTGTCCAACCACTGTTTAGAAAGTGGTTCATGCCAACACGTTCCACCCTCAATGCCTAAGAATAGCAGGGAAGATCCAAGGTGGAATCTTCATAAGCACCCAAAGCATTAGACTTACAAATTCCACAGAAAGTCAATCGAATCAGTTTAGATACCCCATTTACCATTAAAATCAATAGCAAATTAAGTGCCTAAACAGCAGCAAGACCCCACTGTGCAAGCCACTGTACAAGCAGAACAAAAAGCCAGGCTGTGCCCCAGAGAGCTGGCAGTCTAAGACAAGCAGACTGGGGAGTACAAGGAATAAGTGACATATTCTTGGTCAGCACGATGGGCAGTGATCTCAGCAGAACAGCAGTCCAACCATTGTCAAGTGTTCAGTAGTAGCCCAGCAAAAGCACATTTTTCAGAGGGTTTGGAAGGAGAACAACAAACTTATTGTAGATGTTGACAGGTTGTTTGCAGTGATAGCAGAGAGGGTAGCCTCTCTGGCCAGTGAATCTCAACCAGGGTTCTGAGACACTGGGGTGCCTTGAGATCCTTTCAAGGGTACCATGGGATGCCATACAATGTTAGCACTGTGAGGTGTGCAAACATGATTCACAAATAAACCCAGAGATTTCAAATAGGAATCTAGTGTTAAAAACATTCTGACATGCTGTGGTCTTTCTGAATTCTTTGCAACAGAATTGCTCTAATATTTTTGTCAAAAAACAAAGAGAGTAAAAAGTAAGAGCTGGCATTTTTTAAGGGGCACCTTGAATCTATTGAGGGGTGCCTCAAGTCTAAGAAGGTTAAGAACCACTGCTCTGGGTGCTGGGCTGGAATGGCTGGGGTAGAGTTAAGTCTTACTGCAGCTGTGGCTATAAAATGCTGCTAGAAATTGAGGAAAATATTTTCCTGCAACACTGTGATTCTCTGAAAGGATGGTGCTATTCATGCAGCTGCAGAACACATAGCTTCTCCCTTTGGTTATGGTAAAGTCCAGAGTTTGAATTACACTTTGATGGGGGCTGGGGGTGGAGGGGGTGTCTGCAAAAAGAAATTGGGCTGCCCCATCATGATGCCCTAATAAAATTGGAGACCCCCCCCAGTTATGATTTTGGGCTCCCCCATAATTCAAACCCTGATAAAGCCTGGTTACCCCTGACACCAGATGTCTTTGGATAATCAGTAATCAGGAGTCAATAGGCAGGAAGCATTCTTAAATCCTACTCGTGTCACCCTGCAAGGGAGTACTGTTGGCACACGCTGGCATATGGTTACATAAGCGACCTTTGGGCAGGTACCTGCAGTCTTTAATGAACCACTCCCAGGCACAACTCATAGCTTCAACAAGAGCAGTTTCACTTAGGCATCACATCACAAATGTTAGAATACAGACCTTTGTTTACTAGGAGACACTTCATCTTGGTGAGGAATCTCCGATACAGGGACTTTTGCACTCTTGGCACAAAACAATAGCACTCTGCTCCAAGGGACCTTCTGCAAATGATGAGTATTGTTCACCATCAATAACACTCTAGTGTACTAGAGGCTGTGCAAATACAAAATAGCTGGCCTCTGCTCTAACAAGCTTATGCTTGGAGGGAAACAAAGCATGTAGAGACAGTGCATGGAGTAAGGAAGCAACTAGGAGCCTGATAGCTGACTGCCTTTTCACAATAGAGGTAGTAAGGTGCTTTTGGGTTCAGCTTATACAGAGATGGAACAACTCCGCCACATGGCCTGGCTGTTAGGATCTGGTCAATTCTTTCAGGCATCCCAGAACTGGGGACTAATTACAATCTTTGACAATGCTAAGGCATTGAAACCGTGTTTGTCAAATAAGCAGTTAGTGTGACACTGCTGTAAATTGGAACGTGATCTCTGGATCCTGCTGGCTACTATTAATTGCAATGCATGGAAAACCCCAGGTCAGACTGGCATAAAGCAGAAGCAATCATCCATACACCAAAGTGGTTATGCTGCACTTACCCTCACAGTCTCTGAGCCTGAGCACTATCACGAAGGGATATCTCTGGATCTCATTCAACGCTGATGTATTAGTATAAAAGACTGAGGACACAGTGGTGTGACAGCACAAGCATAATGGCACACACTAGGGTGAAAGCACAAGCCCAATGGCAATGACAGCATATTCTCACTACATATAATCCTGGTTTGTACTGAATTATGCTACACTACATGAGACTCCTTGCTTTGGTGAATGTGCCTCTTGCATAGAAGAGTCCTCAAACTTTCTAGGTCACTGTTCCACTGCAGAATTTTTTTCTTTTTAATGAGAACATTCATTCCATTAACAGTTAAGTTAACAGCCCCATCAATGTTGCAACATGAAGCATTGTAAAAATCAAGAATAACCAAAAGTTATTCTTCCCCTGCACAATCTTAGTTCTGCCCTTTCTATGCATGCTTTCAAGAAAATCTTTTAAGTTCTGCTTTCCTGAAGGAACCCTAAGTAGATCTGTTATACAGTACTCAGTGAGAGAGAAGGGTCCTGCAAGCCCCGTGTCACCGCCCTGCCTCCCTCCCTTGTGGACAGTCACCAGGGCTTTGGTGTTTAACCCAATCCCTGGATCTCACTTTCCTTGAAGTGTACCCAGTCTGAGCAGCATCCAGATGATGTCATTAAATCTGGCCTCCTGGGCAGACTCCTCTAAGGTATGCTGTTGTTCTCAAGCTGGTACCTCTTTCTGGAAGGTGAGGTAATTTAGCCTAAGATCAGAGCTGACCCAGCAAGTCTCCTCAATACCAAGGCATGCTCTCTCCTAAGCTTCATTCCTGTGGGCATTTTGGTTTTCAATTTAACAGATTGAGTACCATGAGACAGTTAAAGCAAAACCAAGATCTAAATAACAGCCTATAGTAACCAGCAGTAGCTTAAAAATGGGTGGGCAAGCAGGGCATTTGGCACTG
This sequence comes from Gavialis gangeticus, assembly GCF_001723915.1. NCBI lineage: Eukaryota > Metazoa > Chordata > Crocodylia > Gavialidae > Gavialis > Gavialis gangeticus. The sequence continues at coordinate 1,679,093 of NW_017729011.1, forward strand.
CCTAAAGGGCAAAGGTGGTGGGGGAGGGAACACCAGAGTGGGGAGGGAAGGGCTCCACTCTCCCATCCTCCCTCCCTTATAGCTCCTTCAGTGGGAAGGCACAGCAGTGGCAGCAACACAGGCCCCTGTGTCAGTGAAGGGCATTCTGGGAAATGCAGTTACTGCTGTTGTGGGGATATGTTAACCTCATATTTTTGCTGCTGAAAACTGTTGGGTTTTTTTGGTTGCTGGACAACTGTTGGGGTTTTTTTCGTTGCTTCAGCAAAAAAACAATTAAGTGGCCATCTTACTAAGCTAATTTAAGTCCATTATTTCATGTCATTTGAGAGACACCATAACAGCTTAGTACACAGATGGCTAACTTGTGGCACAGGCAGCCTCTGTGCAGAATGCAACAGATCAGAGAGGGGATAAGCATCACAGTAGTAGGTAAGGCAGGAAGCAGAAGTCACAGGACAGGAAGTAGAAAGCAGAGCAGGAAATTGGGCAGGGAGCACAAAGTAGGAAGCAAAAAGAACAGATGATTGGGCAGAAGAGGACTGGAGTGACACTTGGGGAGTGCAGGATTAATTTGTAGCATGCTTGCCAATAAGGTTGGCCTCCACTGGCTTACTAGAATATGACTTAATCCACTGCCCCACCTTCCAAATAGAAACAAGTACTATAATTATAACAACAGCAACAACAAGATTTATGAGGAAAGGATGAAAGAGCTAGTTATCTAGTCTGGAGAAAACTGAGGAAGATTTAACAAGTCTTCAAATACCTGAAGAGTGATCATAAAAAGGATGGAGATGGGCTTTTCTCTGTGACTATACGGAATAGGTCTAGGAGCAATGGCCTCAAGCTACAGCAGAGGAAATTAATCTTGGAAATTAGGAAGAACTTCCTTGCTATAAGGGTGGTCAAGCACTGCAACAGGTTTCCTAGAGAAGTTGTGAAATCTCTGTCTCTGGAAATTCAGAGAGCAGGTCAGACAGACATTTGGCTGGGATGGTTTAGCCAGGGATGGTTTTGCCAAGCAGGGGGCTGGACTAGATGACCTCACGTGCTCCCTTCCCAGCTCTACTTTCCTAGGATCCTAACAATAAATAACAACATTTAAGATGTCAAAGAGGGACCATGTAAAATTGACAGTGAAAGGAAAACAGCCCATTGAGCCTGGCCCTGAAGCAGGTATAAGTTAGGGGAATCAGATTGCTGCGGTCTTCAGTCATTTCAACAAATCTGTAGTTCAGCTACCCAGGTTCACTGACAATTCGCACTGCATTGTAACTGGGAGTCTTTGCCTGACCTGCACTGAACATACTGTTCTTTCTACATAGAATACATTCTTGTCCTGCTGCTCTGAAGCTTGTTCTGGACAGATCAGACAGGCCCCACTTGAGGCCATGTCTGGAGCTTGTATCACAAGCTTTGCATCCTCAGCATGCGTAGGGCAGGTAAGTCAGCAGCTGCCTTCACGAAGGCAACGTCCTCCCAACCCTGGGCACTGAAGTCCAAGGCAGGCTTCCCTCCCCCTGGACTTGCCCACCTTCCCCAGGCAACAGCAGCATGCAGCAGTATCCTCAGACAAAGCTTCATAAACAAGCCCTCTTGTTGGTGATGCGGCACATGTGCATCTTTA
>NW_017729011.1:1685719-1692710 GCF_001723915.1 Gavialis gangeticus
CTGAAGTCCAAGGCAGGCTTCCCTCCCCCTGGACTTGCCCACCTTCCCCAGGCAACAGCAGCATGCAGCAGTATCCTCAGACAAAGCTTCATAAACAAGCCCTCTTGTTGGTGATGCGGCACATGTGCATCTTTATATTACAAAACACCCAACACAAGCTACCAGCATCGGCCCTTCCTGACATTCATGCGCTACCCCCAAAATTCAGACACGCTGTGGGGCTGCCATGAGACCTCCTGGGGGCATGATGCCAATGGGCAACCGCTTGAGGCAACTGAAAGTTTCTCAGCCTGGAGCTACGATGCCAATGCATGGTGACTGGAGGGAACCCAAAATGTCTCAGCCCGGAGCCATGAAGCTGATGGGCGGCAACTGGATGGTACCCAAAACATCTTGGCCTGGAGCCACAAGGCCACTGGGTGGCGACTGGAGGGAACCCGAAACGTCTCGGCTTAGAGCATCAGGTCAGCGCCTGGGCCAGGGCAGCAGCGCCAGGCCCCAACCAGCAGGGTCAGTTGACGCGGCAGGCACGAATCATGAGCAGCTGCAGCAGGATGAAGACAGGCGACATGATGAGGCCATACCAGAGCTCACGCGTCTGCTCCACCAGCTTCTGGCACAGCAGCATCTCGAAGACGAATTTGAGGCTGAGCAGAGTGAGGATCCAGAAGAGGCGCAGCACGGCCAGGCGCTTCTCGCCGTCCTGGAACAGGCGCACCGACACAATGGCCGTGAAGTAGGTGCTCAGCCCGTCAGCCGCGAAGAATGGCACGAAGACCGCCCACCACGACAGCGCCGCGCCCGCGCCGTCCACCTTCAGCACAAGCAGCACGGAGGCGGCCAGCAGCGCCAGCCCGTGCAGCAGCAGCTCGAAGGGCGCGAAGCCGAGCCACTGCACCAGCTCCCGCAGCGAGAACAGCATGGCGCCGCCCCCCAAGCACTTCCGGCGCGCACCTATGGCCTCACTAGAAGCGGAAGTAGCGCGATGCCGGCTTGCGTAGGGCAGTCGGACGTTCTTTTGGGGCCACCAACAGCCGCACTTCCGGTGCACGGTGTTGTTGTCACAGGAAGCGGAAGTAGCCTGATGCCGGAAGAGCAGGTGGGTTTGGCGTTCTCCGCGGTCGGGGTGGGGTTACTAGTCCCGGTTCCTGACGAGCGGAGTGGTGCTTTCCATCCCTTGTCTCTTACTGAGAAGCTTCTATTCTTGCCTCTTAACAACTTGCCAGATACAGTTACACAAGCTCCAGTGAGTCCCACCGCGGTAATGGCAACCAGATAGAAAGGGAGGGTTGAAGTATTCCACCTTCATGACCTCGTCTCTTTCAAGGGTCAGGGGGAAAGGTCTGAAATGTAGAGCCCCTCGTTTCAAATGCCCTGTCAGCTGCTCCCTCCTATTTACATAGAGGAGGCTGTAATCTGGGCACCCTATGGCTGCAGGAGAATATTGCAGGGAGGGAGGAGTGTTTCTCAAAGGCAGATCACACGGTAAGATAACTTCAGTAGCAGGCGCCCAGGTTCTGTGCTACGTCTTGTTTCCAAAGGGACTACGCTCGAGAGCATGTTGCAGAAATCTGGTTTTGTGAGCAGACTCAGCCATAGCAAGAGTCTCAACCAACTGAATGAGCACAATCTCGTGGCCACACAGAAGTGGGGGGGGAGTTGTCTGTCTGTCTGTCACAGCTGCTCTTTCAGATAATGAGAAACCCAAGTTACAGAAAGCAGGCACTCACCTTTAGTTAAAAAGACAGGTGTCATCCTTGCCATGTCTTCGTCTGCTTGGTTTCCAAACAGCATCAGTTTCCAAGGATGTAAAATTTGAGATGCAAATATTAACAGTGTTGGAACCAGAAGGTGCAGAAAAAGGGTACGCTTGCCTCTTAGAGCTTTTTTCTCTGTCTGTAATGCCTTCAGTTTTTTGGGTTTTTTAATCAAAATATATATCAAAGTTCTGTTCTGGTCAAGGAGGTAGTGAAAAATGATTGACACAGGTCTAGGCTGCCTTAGCACTTGACTTCTAATGGAACATAGGTTGTTGCCTTTCCTTTTCAAACATCTCAAAATTTTGTGTGCAAAGCCTGTGACACCCAAGGTTTGGGCATGTTTAGTTAATGCTGCAGCATGTGCCTCTGGGCCAGGCTTTTCCATGAGTGTTCAGTTTCCCCAATCTCTGTTGCCAGTGCCTTTTAAGGCTGCCTGCAGAAGTTGCACCAAAAATCAGTACAACCGATTTTGCCTCTTCCCTGGGAAACAGCTCTCCCCTGGCTGTTTGATGTATTACGGGAGGAAGCCAAGTAGCACTGGTTGCTCCATTGCCTGCCTTTCTGTTGGGCTATGGGAACCCCAGGGGGAGCAAGATAGGGCTTGAGTGGCTCTGCCTGAGGCTAGGGCAGCCTTAGCACTGAGTGCCTTTCCATCCCTTAACAACCCCTTGTAGGCAGGGGCTGGGAGGTGAGCAGCCAGTAGGGATTGCTCCTGGGTTTCTGCCCTGTGCATGGGGCCTGCTGCAACTTGCACTAGCTGCTTGCAGTATCCTATAGACAGACCTTCCCTTATGGATGGTTAGAGCGCCATGCACACCAGCCACTTCCTCTTTCCACTTTGTGCTTCATGTATCAAGTTGCCAACCATGGCTGAGGCTATGGGGGCAGTGGGGTAGGAACTAAACATGCTGCCTGTGTGCCTGCTGGGTACTGCCCTCCACTTTTTCCAGGATAGTTCCTAGCAGGGACTGGTGGGAGAAAGTTATGTTTCTGCTGTCTTTGTTGGCTGAGCAGCATGTACCCAAGAGAGTTTCCCAAATTTCTGGTTGGGTCCATTTGAATTTTGGAATAAGCCTTATGGCTCTGGGGCTGAAAGGAACCACATTGATATCAGGCAAGGATATTATGTGCCAGTGGGAACCTTTTTAAGAATCCCAGGACTGCTCTCATGGGAACCATCAGGCCTCTTCCTTTCCCCATGACTGGAATTAACGGTGAGTCATACCTTCTCATTGAGACACCAGTGATTTATAGCTCTCCCTTGTGTCTGGGTTAGATTTGCCTTGGGCTTTTGTCACTAGGATTGTCCAGGATTCCTGTAACTAAAAAGGATTGGAGAGAAAAATAAATCAGTTGTACAACATTCTTGCTGTTTCTCCAGGTAGTTATTCACCTCTGCTGGTTACATGACTCCTTCACTCAGCTACAGGAGTGATAAGGAAAATGGGACTGTAAATTTGAAAACATAGGCAAAAAAATTGGGGCCAATACCTACTTCTAACACATTTCTAAAATTAGCCAGTGTTTGAGTCAGCAGTATCCCCTCACTTTGGAATACACCAGAGACTCACAGCTCTTTACAAATGTAAATTATATCTCAAAATTTGTCCCTTCAACCTGTGTGGTTGGAACTGATGCCACCCCTATTTTACAGACGGGGAAATTGAGGTACAGGGCTGAGACTAGACAGCAAATCAGCCAGAGTTGGAAATCCAGGAGCCCTGATTTCTAGTGTCTCATTTAACCATGTTTCCTTTCTGTATTTTTACATATCCTTTATGCTAAAGCATTCTGCTTTCCTCCTTCAAAATACATAGGAACCAAGTCCTGCTAGTGCTTCTTTTGAGTCCTAGCTTGACTTAGTGAGCAAGGATTCGCCTTGGCTCGCATTTTGCCTTGTTGTCCTGTAATTCCTTGGCTGGTTTTGTCTCCTCCAGATGTCGGAACGGAAACTCCTCATTCTCTTTGGTAGCCAGACAGGGACAGCTCAAGATGCAGCTGAGAGAATCAGCAGAGAAGCCAAGCGGCGCCACTTCTTCTGTAGGGTGGAAGCCCTGGACAATTACAATGTGGTGAGTTTTGGGGTGTGGGGGGGCAATGAATACTGATGCAGAGAAACATTTGTGCAGCTTCTGTATAGGTTGTCCTGAACTGAATTTCTCTTAGGGCATTTTGGACAGCATCTGTCACTTCGACCTCTGCTTTGATAAGTCCTGGTTCTCATGCTGTCCCTAGAGTCATCTTGCAGGCCTGCATGCTTAACACTGCTGTAAGAGAGAGCAAGTGGGGGAGATCAGTCAGAGATCAATATGATCTTATCCAGGTCAACTTACATTGATCTGACTAATCTGATTACTTAGAACTGATTTCTATAAGGTAAGGAGGATGAACTTGTTCTGCAAAAGTTGGTGGGTGTCCTGAATCAGAATTCTAATATTATAAAAGCCTTAATCTGTCTGTCTGTAGGTCTATAACGCTTTATTCACATTCTGATTGGCTGAGGCCAGCACAGCTAGTTTGGGGCAGTGCTGCTAAGTGATACCCTGCTAGCAACAGATGGTGGGAATATGGAGTAAAAGCCTTAGTGTGCTTATTTCTGTACCTGTACCTAGTTCCCCTCCCTCCCTTTCATTTAGGACAGGCCTCTGGCATAGCTGGTTTCTGAGCTCTGATGCTTTGTGCAAGTGTGGGCCTTGCCATTGCATACCTGTGGCTCATCGCAGTGCTAACTGTGGTGTATAATGGCAGCATATTCACAGTGCTGTGGCTTCATCTGGCTGGTGAACATGGTGGGGTGTTCAAGGCTGTGGTGAGGCACAGCAGCCTGCACTGTGGTGGGTTGGGCCACGGCTGTACATGGGATGCTGTGTCCTGTGGTCACAGCTTGCTAACTGTACATCTGTGTTTTCATGTTTGTTTTTGCATGTAGGCAAACCTCATCAATGAGTCTTTGGTGGTATTTGTGTGTGCAACGACAGGCCAAGGGGACCCGCCTGACAACATGATGGTAGGCTATGCGACTGTCTGCACCATTTTTGGATGTGAACATGGCTTTCACTCTTGGATTTGCCTGCTCAAGCTCCTCCCCTTGTATTTTTGAGACAGGCGTAAGGGAGCAACATTAATATTCTGTGAACAATGGCTGTGGAGGGGTCATTTCATTTAGGACAGACCTTTGGTGACCCTGTGTGACCTCATGCTGTTCTTGTGGGACATTAGGTGCCAAGGCCTTGCCAAGAGCTCTCTAAGGATGCGTCTACACATGCAGGCATGTGCATTTGCAGCAGCTCAAATAGAAGCGGCACAAATTTGAGCCAGGGCTTTTTGCTTCAGTGGGGCAAATTGTGCCTCTTGGGGCAAAATAACCCTGCCTGGCTTCTCCTGCATCTGCAGCCACTGTGAGCTAGAGGCCTGCCCTGTGCTGGACCCAGCAGAATAAAAAGGTGCCCTGGCTCAGGGCTACTCACTTTCAGGAGCTTCTGGGGCCTGGCTAATTGTTACCTGGGGACACTACCCTGTGTGTCAGCTGGACTGCTGAAGCAGCCCTGAGAGTTTCCTGTACCCTCTGCCCACTGCAGCAGTCTGGCAGTAGGAGCTGCTGCCTGGCTGTGACCTGTGACAGCATGTGGCCCCAAGACTGCACACCTGCCAAACCTGGATGGGGACTGCATAGCCATTAGAGGCATTTGTACCTCTGGTCCAGCTGCCAGTGGACTGTGGCAGCACAGTTGGCCTTTGTGCAGCACTACTGCCATGTGTGCCACCACCAGCCATCTGGGCAGCTGTCGCCCAGAAGATGTTCTCAGTGTGCTGGCCTGCTCTGCCCTGTCAAAGCATGTTTTCCTGGCCCCAAAAGGCCTGGAGGTCAGCCACCTCTAGCAGGGTCCTGGGTGCCAGCTCTGAGCAGGCTCCTTTGCCTGGGTCCTGCCACTTGCCTCATTAGCAGGAATTCTGGTGTTGCCTATTTAAAAACTGCAAAATCCCTGATAAAAAAATCCCCAAGTCACTCTTTAAAATACCCCAAAATCCATGTTCTTCCACAAGTAAATAAAAGACTACTAGACATACATATATATAGAGAGAGAGATCAAATCAGCTGGACAATGTTTTAGTGACATATTCACAATTTTAAAGTAATTTGGAAGCCTATCAGTGCCTCTATCATCATAATAAAATAAATTATAAATATCTATAGTTTGGCATTGAGTTTTGGCTTTTTTGTCATAGAAAAATCAGAGCCACCCCTACCCCCTTCACTCACCAGGACGTGCAGAGCTGAGCAGCACTGATATGTTAGTGTCCTGCCCCTGCCCTTGCCCCTCACTCTCAACCAACAGCCTGGCTCCCACCCCAGTCTGTTTCCTCCTAACTCACAGGGCCAGGTATGTGGGTGAGGGGTTTGTGGGTTGATTGTGGGGGGGCTGTGGGTGTGGGGGTGCTTATAGGGGGCCTGCTCAGGAGAGGTGGGTCCCTTGCTCCCTGCAGGGAGCTGCCTCCCCCGCACAGCTCACTGACTGCTCCCCCTACAAGGTCACAGCCCCCCAACAGGGGCCCACAGCCACCCACAGAGCCTATGTGCCCCCCCACCTGGCCCCAGCCTCCGTTCGCTCCCCCAATCTCCCTGATCGTTTCCCTGCCCAGCCCCAGTATCTGCCACTCACTAGTGGCCTTTGGGGCCTCATGGCACGGCACCCCTGCACAGCATGGGGCAGTGGGGATTGGCCCTGGCTGCCTGACACCGACGCTGCCGCTGCTGCCTTGTGCACCACTGGAGCTGAGTGGCACCAGCCCCAGGTGACAGCTGGAGTGGCCCTGAGCTGCTAGACAATGCACAGTGCCGCGCGGTGCCTTGCTGAGCTGGGCCGCACCTGCACGATGTGGCAGCAGGGATGCCAGGCAGCCAGGTCTGAGCCCCGCTGCCCCACACCGCACTGGGAGCTGTGCCACAAGGTTCTGAGTGCCCTGATTGCCACTGCTAGTAGCTTGGCCATTCAGGGGAGTGGGGATGGGTGGGGAAGCAATTGGGGAGCTGGGGAGAGCAGGGAAAATGATTGGGGAGCAGGGGAAACAATGGGAGAGCTGGAGAGCAAGGAAAATGATCAAGGAGGAGAGGAAATGAGGGGAAAGCTGGGGCAAGGAGGAGGGAGCTGAGGAAACAAGGGGGGAGCTGGGGGAGCGAGCGGGGTGCTGTGGCCAGGTAGGGCCCCCCCATGGTCCCCTCCCGCCCTCCT
>NW_017729011.1:1692721-1700527 GCF_001723915.1 Gavialis gangeticus
GTCCCCTCCCGCCCTCCTCCAGCCCCCCACCAGCCCCTACTTACCTGACATGAAGCCAGGTCCAGGTCCCTGCAGCCTGCACTGCTGCTTGCCTCGCACGGGCAGGCAGCGTGCTTCAGTACCAGGGCAACAACTAGCCATAGAGACCCTCTGGCTGGCTACCAGAGCAGCTCTGTGGAAGACCAACCCTCCAGTGCCTTGCCCTGCTTTTTTCACCCAGGTGTTTTTTTGACCCCTGGATATCCAGGTATCTAATTTTTCTCCTGTGCTGCAGATTTGCAGTGCGGGGAACAGTTGTTCCCACGTGTGCGCCTTGCAGTATCTCAAAGGGCTGGGACGCTGCAAGAGGCATATGTGCGCTCATGTGGATGCGCCCTAAAGGTGCTCTCCCAGACTGCTCACATGGGAGGCTGACTGCCATTTGTTTTGTGGCTCTGGTTTTCTGAATAACCAGAGAAAATGCTGTGTTCCTAGTCTCGAGTAGTTGAGCTGACCAGATGCTTCTATCTGAAGGGGTCCAACTGACTGGTTGATCACTGTCTGTCCCATGGCCTCTTTAATAGGAACAGGCTTGGGCCTCAGAGAGCTGAGCACTTACCAGTGCTGGTGATTTAAGGGACTGGTATCCATATTGGAGCCATGGAATCTCTCGACTGTTTTGTTGTAGAATTTTTGGCGATTTATATTCCGCAAAAACCTGCCCCCCAGCTCCCTGTGCCAGATGGACTATGCAGTGCTGGGCCTTGGAGACTCCTCCTATCCCAAGTAAGTGATTTTTTTTTCCCACCCCTAGCCCTGAGGGTGGTATCAGACCAAGAGCTCTTTGTGACCCTTGGCTTATGGTTTCAACCATTTGGTTCCTGAAAGCTGTTTACCATTGGACTCCCAACCCTCCGGGTTGTCAGGAAGGGACAGTTTTTCCCAGAGTCTCTTCTGCATAAGTCAGACAGTGGTGTTTTATAATCATGCCATGTAGGGCTTTGTTTTGTTCAACCACAAAGGAATTTGTGTAATGAGAGTGCATGCTGCTGTTGGTGAATTGCTGGCAGTGAGGATGGGTCTGTGACAGTCCTCCTTCTTCCTTATTGGAGTGTGAGCAGCACCTGGGGAGCCAGCTAAGGATCAGGCCGTACCTGTGCTAGGTGCTGCAGGCATGCTGGGAGTCTGGTCTCTGTTGAAGTTTTGTCTGAGCAAAATGATGGAACAGTTAATATAGGACTGCAAAGGATTTATGAATGTAGGCACACTGAGCAGGAGTAGGGAGATGTTATTCCATCTGTGTATGGCATTAGTGAGATCGTGAGAAGTTTAGGGCTTGGAAGGGACCTCCTGTGTCATCAAGTCCAGTACCCTGCTACATTATTTAATCCCTTTAATGGGTGTATCAAACACCAACTGGCTGAGTTCATTCCTGGGCACTCAGTCAAGTCCCAATGTTTCCATTTTGAGAAGGGAGTTGAACAATTGGAAGAAGTGCCTTAAAGAGCCACAAGAATGATCTGGGGTTTGAAAAACGTGCTTTGCAATTAGAGATAAAAGGAGTTCAGTCTGTTTAATTGATCTACACAGTGGTGAGGGAGCACAGTGATAAGTCTGCACAAATACCTAAATTAGGAGAAGAATGGATGATATTATCTGAGGTGTTTTTTATCCAGCAAACAAAGTTATAACATGGTCTGGGAGCTGGAAGCTGACATTAGAAAAATGCAAATGAGGAAGAGGGCTAAGGTGGTTGAACTGGAGTGGGGGTTGTTGTCCATTGGGATGCATTATCCAGAGAAATAGCAAGTTCTCTTACCACCTGACAGTTTTCAATTAAGCTTGGATGTGCCTTTCTAATAGACCTGCTCTAGCTCAACCCCGGGCTAAACCTGATGAGCCAATCACAAGTGGATCTGATGTAGGAATTGTTAGGTGAAGATCTCTGGTCTGTGCCTTGTAGCAGATCAGACTTACCATAACAAATCTTGGGATTGATGAACCTGTGTCCTCAGTGAACACCCAGAATTAGACTGTTGCCTGTGTTCTTCTTTCCTGACTTGAACCAGATACTTGAGTGACCAGACAGGAAATATCATGACCTGGCATAGCCCTTAGACTGCAGTAATGGGGGTCCTACAGAGGAGCCCAGAGAGGGAGAATTCCCCCAAACCTACCTAAGCCGTTGCTTTCCTTTTGACTTTTGAGTCCAGAGAGCACTGCCTGGGCCCCACATACTGCTCCCAGGTGAACTGCTTGTGGGCAGTTTGCACACAGAATGGCTTTTAGGAAAAAGCTGAGCATGGAGCAGCTTCTTCCAGGGCCTGGCGGGAGGGTGGGACATCTCTATTTGGAATGGAGCAATTTTTCTGTATTGATGAAACCCACCTACTAAAAAAACAGATACATGTTCCCAGAGAGAAAGTAGAGCACGTTGCAGTGTACTGCATTCCTGAGCTCTGTACCTTCTTCTGTCTTGGAGACCTGCAGACCTGCTCTCAGCAGTGTGTGCATGGATCAGAGCAGTCTGTGCTGTGGACCATTAGGCTCATATCTGTGCTGAGGTCTGTTAAATCCTGTCCCTGCAGTGAGCTGGGGCACATATTAGCCCTAGTATCCTGCTACAGTGCAGACTTTTCTGAATCTTGTTCCTGCCCACAGTGCCTGCCAATTGCATCTTCTTCTGATCCTTCTTGACCCAGGTTTAATTTTGTTGCCAAGAAACTGCACAAGCGTCTGCTCCAGCTGGGTGGCAACCCCCTCCTGCCAGTGGCTTTGGGAGATGACCAGCATGACTTGGGGTAAGAACCTCCAATGGGGGAGGGCTGGCTGGAGGGAATCCACATCAGCTATCTTTGCAGGCTGCACCTCTAGGACCCTAGAGACTCTCCCTGTCTTTACAGCTCTGGCCCATGCCCCTAACATCTGGCCAGCTTCTGACTGGCTGCACTCCATGCTATTCCAGGCTCAGAGCCTCATACAGCTCAGCTTGGGTCTGCTTTTCTGTCCTTTACCCCTCCACCCAAAGCTAGGTTTGTATTTCAGGCCTTTCCTGTTGAACCTACAGCTTCCAGTCCCACCTGCCTCTTCCCCCTACAAACTGGCCCACTGAAAAGAGATCCCAGAGCCTCGGAGTTACCCTGAGTTTTCTTTGCATATGTCAGGGATTTCCTGGGGCCACAGCTCTTGGACCCAAAGAGACTCTCCTTTCTGACCTCAGAGCTGATTGGAGGGCCCTTCCTGCAGTGCTGTTACCAGGCCTCCCACAGTGCTAAGTTGGGCAGCCACTGCCTGCCTGTACTGAAACTTCTGCATGTTGCCAGTCCCCAAAATGTAAAAAAATGGAATCTCCAGCTTAAAGATCAGCCCTCTGTTCTGGGAGAAGCAGAACTCATACTTCTCTCTAGATGGGAGCCTCAGATGGTGTCAAAGCCAGTTGTTATGCAGTGGGCAGCCTCAGTTCACCTGGGTTATTAGGGGTGCTAGCACTGCAGAGTGGTACCTGGCTTTTCCCTAGTGCCCTCTCTCTGGCTGACAGAAGGAACTGTGATTGAGGGACTCTCACAGAGCTGCAGTAATATGCATCATTTGGGGTTTGGAGTGGGGGTCAGGGAGTTGGGATCCAGGTGATATGAACTCTGCTGTTTGCATTTGCCATCTGCAGATCAGATGCAGTGATTGATCCATGGCTTCTGGACTTATGGGAAAAGGTCCTGGCTTTGTACCCTCTTCCTCCTGGCCTTGGCGTCCTCGGCCGTGATGTCCTGTGAGTACAAAGTGTGGACAGGGACCACCACAGATAGAGCAAGCTGGTTGTCTGTACCTGCTCCTTTGAGAGGCTGTTTCCCCAGATGAAGATGATCCTTTTGGGAACAGAAATGTGTCCAACTCTCTGTCAGGAAGCCACCTTTCTGTAGTTTCTGGAGCCCCACCGTGGGTTGTAGGTTAGTGCATCAGCCCTGGCAAACAGCAGAACAGAAAGACTTCACCAGTGTGGAGCTGAAAGAGATATGGTCCATGCTGAAACCAGTCTCAGTATGGCTTCTCCCACCTCCAGGATTTGGGTGTTATGATAGTGGAGCTCCCTGGCGCACAGCCGAGGTAGCCTGCAGATTCTGTAAGTCTTGTCTTTGTTTTGGAGACTCCCATGTGAAAAGGGGGCTCAATGAGGTACTGTCCTCCCTCCTGCAGTGGCGTAAGGAAGTAGTGGGTTGAGCCAAGTCAGGAGTAAATACCTCATTCACCCAAAGATCTCAGACAGCCCAAAGGTAAACTACTGTTTCGTATTTTGCTGCCCCGTGAGGAACCCAAGCTGCATCTGGCTGGACCTGGGTAGCCTCTTGCTGTGGGTGTTTCCACATTGCCCCATCCATGTGCTGGCTGTTCTAGAAGGGCTCCGTGCACTGCTGTTGCACTTAGCCCACTAGATTTACTACAGCCTCTCCAGGACCATCTGTCACTCAGGGTGGATCTAGCTGCCATGACTGTTTCAGAGCTAATCTCTTCTTTTGGGGTCTCTGGCAGCTGTGTAGATGGGCTGGATGGTGCTCTCTTTCCACGTGTTAACTCCTAAGGTCCTGTTGTCTCTTCAGTTTGTGGGACATTCCTGTCCCCTGCATGTGGGGCCAGCCTGTAAAGCAGTGCACAGAAGATCCTCTGGGCTGCTTGCCATAACTCAGTAACACCAAAAAAAGCCACGAGGTACAGCTGACTGTACCACATTATTCTCTCCCTGCAGGCTTCCCCCAAGGTATGGTCTGCATTTCCTGGATGAGAATGCTGACGATGGAGACCAGCCCCAGCAGGAGGCAGGCAGAGACACCCCCTCGGAGCTGCGCCCTTTTGCTGCCCTGATGGTGTGCAATCAGAGGGTCACTGCGGAGTCGCACTTTCAGGATGTCCGGCTGATCGAGTTTGATATTACTGGCTCTGGAATGGAGTGAGCAGCACTCAGTCACCCCTCCAAGCCCCTGCCCTCTATGTGGGAAGACAGGGGGCTGCATTGGCCCCTCTTCATTGAGCTACCAGTGCATCTAGGTGGATGCCCTTTTTTCTGTAAGGGTAATTTCTGTGGCTGCCATGCTTTCTCCCATGACTGCAGGCTGCACAGACACCCTGAGGAAGAGCCTTTCTTTTTTTCCAGGGGGCTCTTGCTGGAGTGAAGCAGTGGTTTGATCTGCATGGCCTTGTCTGCACCATGCCTAGCTGGGCTGTTCCCAAGTAATCCCTTCCACCCCTATCCCACTCAGGGCTGGGAATGCTCCAATAAGGCTGCTCCAGGTTCATCCTCAGCAGCTGCTCTCTAGCATGCTGGAGACAAAGGTCTCAGAATCAGCCTCACTGACTTATTTCTGAGTTTGGACCTTGCCTGCAGGGATGGGCAGATGGGGAGCACTTGGAGCTATCCCAGCTGGGACACAGTGCTGTCATGGTGTAGACAAGCCCTATGTTTGCCAGTCTGACCAGGGCAGTAGTGTTTGGATTTCTGCAGCCCTCCTCAGTGCCCCTGGAGCAGGCCTCAGAACATCTGGGAACCCCACAATACAGACTATTGGGCTTCAGCTGATGCTGCATACAGGCCCTGGTAGGGCGGTGGGCATGGAGAGCCATCCTGAATCCACAGGAAAGGATGACTGTGTCTCCCTAGGCTCGTGCCTTTCAAGGGCTCTCCCAGCTCTCCATCCCTCTCCTCCTTCCCATTTGTAGGCAGGTGTACTGGGCCCTGGAATTTACAGAGTAGAATCTGTTCTTTGGCCTCTTGGCCCAGCAGAGCCACGTCTATAGACTGCAGAGCTGGTGGAAAGTTTGATTGTATTCCAGCCCAGGTCTAGGGCCTCAATTTATCAGCCTCCCATTGTGGGGCACTCTTACACTGGTTCCTTGTACTTGTTTGGGAGCAAACTGTTGGAGATAGAAGCAGGAAGTTTAGCCGCAGGATTCCAGTATGGAAGGGGGCTTAAGGGGAAGAAAAGGCCCCTGGCTTACTGATAATCACCCTTGCTGTCCCCTCTTACTGCAGAGGCCCTTGGGTGCCTTCCAGCCCACCTCCCCTCGCCAGCAGTGCTGCCTGGGGTTTCTCTCAGCCTGTATGTGTGCCATGTGTCCTGCAGGTACAGTGCAGGAGATGTAGTGATGATCCAGCCGCGGAACTCTCCCGAGGACGTGCAGCAGTTCTGCCAGCTGCTTTGCCTGGATCCAGACAGACGCTTTGTGCTGAAGCCCTCTGAGCCTGGTATGCCCTGCTCACTGCTCCTCCCTTCTGTTCCTGTCTGGGTGGGGCCAACTGCTCAGCAGTTCCATTCTAGCTCCAATCTGGGCTTTCATTTCACTTTGGCCCTTGGCAAGCTACAGGATGGTCGTTAGCTCTTGGTGGCTGTCTGCCTGTCTCATTTGCCAGGAGGGTGTCACTCATGACAGCTAGAAGTGGCTCCTGCTCCCTGTTGGAGGTTTGAATGTTTCCTTTTGTCCTTCAAGTCTCCAAATATGTGGTCCCACTCTGGGGGCACAATCATATGACCAGCAGCTGTACCTATGCCTTGTATGTCCAGTCAGCAGCCACCTGAGGGCAGTCTGGATCCTGCTGCTTCGTAGCAGCTTCCTATAGTGTCACAGAGAACACTTCTGCCCTCCGGCAGTGCCTTACTTTGATTAATTTAGTACTTCTATCACCGTTTGGCTGCCAGGAATTCAATCTATGGGCCCCAGAGAGGTCTTTCATCCCATCCCTCTGCGACAGCCAGAGAAGCCCCTCTTTAGTACCTGCAGTGCCCTGGTAGATGTGACTTTGTATCCATCTGGGTGGAGCCATCCCTTTGGCCCATCAGCTTGGCCCTGCCAGGCACCATGGGCTTCACAAATCTGTTGAGATACCCAAGGGTGCATTCTACCTTCTGTTTCTCCTGTAAGTCCCACTGGTTAGATCCACTGTTAACTGCAGTGGGAAGAAGGAACCAGAGATCAAGAAGAGGCCACTGAGGAGAGAAGAGAGGAGCATAAAGAGGGAATGGAGGAATATAACTCAGTGTGATCTTATTCCAGCTTCTCCACCCTGAGATGGTCCTTCTTCCTCAGTTGACAAAGCTGTGATGCCTTCTCCTGTGCTAATTCCCTGTGGCTTCAAGCCCTTGCAGGAGTTGTAAGGGAGAATGCAGATACCCAGAATACTGGGTTCTCCCCCACATGGGAGAAGGCATATACATCATCTGATATCCTCCCCTCCAACCTAGGCAGACTGCCAGCACTAGCAACAGAGGAATCCTAGACCCTGCAAAGGATGTGTGGCAAACCCCAATCTCTATACTCGACCCCAGGCTAAGCTGCTGAGAGCTATCAGATTCCTCTAAAGTGATACGAGTACTGCCTTCACTCAGCTGCAGGCTCTTTTGTGGTATCTGCTGCACAGGAAGAATCTAAATAATCAGAATCGATGGAGGATAAAGAGCTCGGAAAGCTACATCTCCTGGGTGTTGAAGCCTATTACTCAGCATCACTCCATCTCCATGGGCAGTTACCAGGCCAAGTGCAAGCACTCTCTGATGTGAGATATGAAGTGTCTTTTATTGACAGATTATCAACAGTCATTACCGACTCCTGCCCTGGAGGTGACCTTAGGCAACACCCTTGTCTCTAGAGATCAGGGTTGGTTTGCAGTGCTTGACCTTCAGGACTCTTGAATTCCCAGCAAGCCTTAGTCACTAGGGCTGTGTGAAGCTTCAGGTGGTGATTCGATTCGAAGGAGATTCAGCCCAATTCAGTGGCCAGATTTCTGAATCCGAATCGCATCCAGACCAATTTAAAGGTCCGAATCGATTCAAAGCTCTCTGAATC
>NW_017729011.1:1700752-1718434 GCF_001723915.1 Gavialis gangeticus
CCCTGTGGGTGCCCTGCCCACCAGGGCTCTGGCCCTTTAAGAGAAAAACAAACCAAGAAAAGCCCTGGGACTCACCACTCCTGCAGTGGCCTTGCAGCTTCGGGGATCCCCTACGTGGCAGGGGGCAGTGGGGATTGCCCCTTGTCAGGAGCATTGAGTCTGGGGGATTTTTTGTTGTTTTTTTTTTTTCTTAAAGGGCTTGAGCTGGCCTGAGTGGGGCACCCGTGCGGGGGCTGGGGGAGTGAGGTGGGAGTCAGGGGGCTTATGCAGAGGTCCCCATGCAGTGGGGGGTAGTGGGCATCACGCCCCCCCCTCCCTCCCCCCGGGCCTGGCAGCACCCAGTGATCTGGAGCTTTTTTTCCCAAACAGTCAGGAGCTGGGGTGGGCAAAGCAGCCGTTGCCAGGCTGGGAGAGTGGGTGGGGGATGGGCCTGGCCTGGCTGATTCAGAGATTCAGCAGCAGCCCAATCTCCAAATCAGATTTGGCTGAATCAAATCTGGAAAGTGATTCAAATTGCTGAATCAAATCACTGTCTCCTAAATCGACCGAATCTGAATCTGAAGCAAATACTAGCCACTTCATCCAGGCCTATCAGTCACTACCTATATGAGTGCTCCCTTTTGGTTTGGTTTCATCCCCAAGAGAATTCAGGAAGTGCTTGGCAGTGGCAGCCCATGTGAGATGATGCAGAACATATCTGCCCTTACTTGGACAACTGGCTTGAGATGGACTTGAAGGAGTATTCCTAAGAGGTCTCCAGTGCTCTGTTCATAGTCCTCAACCTGTTCCAGACTAGGTGTGATTTACAGCACATCAGCTCTTGCTCCCCACCCACTGAGGTCTTGCAGGTTACTGACTATTAGATAGATGCTTTAAAGCAAAGCCAGACTTTTCTTGAGGCAGGTGTCAGATAGTTGCATCTCCACCCTCAGGGAAAACCCTGTCACAGCAACAAGAACTGACCTCACGCTGAGATTCCATGTTATTGTGCCCATGCCAGACTCCATTTCCATTCCACCACCACCACCGAACACTATGTGCATATTTACCTCACTGTCCCGGTTTCTGTAATCTCCAGAGGTGCACTCCCACACGATCTGCGGAGGGGGTACTACCTCACACACCTCCCATAAGTGGTTCCTTAGCAGTTTATGGTTTAATTGAAACCACCTCTGAATTCAAGGTGTTTGGTCCTGGAAGGAGTCATTGATCCTCCTTATCAGTGTGCTTGAACTCTGGACAGTTCATCTGCCCTACAGAGTTTTTCTGCTGTTTGGGTACTTCCCTGTTCCTAGGTGCTATGCCCTCTGGAGCTTCCTGTTTAAGTGCTTGTTGCACACTCATGCCTTTAAAGCATCCATCTAGTAGTTCTTGCCTCAGCCAGAAGGGCTGGTGAGGTCAAAGAAGTGGTGTGTTCTGTGGAATTTGTAAAGGGGGGAGGAAGGTGGTGAGGCCAAGGTGGGTTCTGACTTTCATTTAGGTTGAACCGTCACACTCCTGATTTTCCTCCCCCAAGCAAATCAGGCTCCAGGGAAGCCAGACACACTCATGGCTGTTCCTGGAGAGTGGAGAGGAGGGTAGTAGGGGTTTTATGGGTTTATAAGGGAGAAAGCAGGACTTTGGAGGTTAGGGGAGCTTCTATGGGAGCCTGAATGGGATTGCCCATGTGAATGGCATGTGAGCAAAGCTGCCCTCTGTGACAGGGCAGTAAAGTAGTGCCTCTGCTTCCATATGGAGCCTCACCAGCCCTATGCCTATTTCAAAGCATTTCCTGCTCCAGTCTGACTGAAGCAAAGCCTAAGGCCAGCATGAGGTGGGCTGGGAGGGAGAGCTCTTTGAGCAAACAAAGGGCTGCTGTGCAGCTTGGGCATCTTGCCCCTCATTTAGGTCAATGCCATGCCCCAGGGCTCTCTTTGATATTTGTATCTTGCCTTGCAGACATGGCCCTTCCTGCCCACTTACCCCAGCCCTGCACCATCTGGCATCTGGTCACCCATCACCTGGATATTTCTTGTGTCCCTCGTCGCTCCTTCTTCGAGCTTTTGTCCTATTTGTCACCAGATGAATTGGAGCAGGAAAAGCTGCAGGAATTTAGCTCTGCACAAGGTCAGGAGGAGCTGTACAGTTACTGCAACCGGCCTCGCAGGACTACCCTTGAGGTAGGGCAGCTGAGTAAGTAATGGGGGCTGGGAGACCTACTCAATAGGCTTTTCTGGGGCTGGTCTTTGAGCTATTGCCTCTGCTCAGTGAAGCTAAAGCAACTCAGATTGGAAGCAAGTCTGAGTAAGTAAGTTGTGGGGCTTCTGGGGCCACCAAGCCCAGTCTGAAGTCATAGGTACTTCTACAACGAGAGCCATTGCCCCTGAGAACAGTTTATCTGTGGGTGCAGAGGACTCCATCCCTTGAAGTATTTCAGTCAAAACTGAAAAACTCTCATTCTAAAATAAGTGCTGTTGCTCAGCCGTGAGAGATGGGCCAAGTGCGAGGCTTGTTAGGCGAGATTGTGCTGGCTTGTGCTGTGGTGGAGGTCAGATTGATTGTATTAGCTCTTTCTGCCTTATTGTCTCTGAGTTATTGCTTTGTGCCATGAATTTTACTTGCTGCTGCACAGCAGGTCTGGGCCTTGTGTTCTGCTCTGGTGCCTTCCCCTGGGATGAACACCAGCATTATATCTTGCTGAAAAGGGAGCCCCTCAGGTGCCTCTGGAGTCCCCCACCCCCATGAGTAAGCAAAGTGTAGAGCCCCATGCAGCTCTTTGAGATGAAGGCTGTTTATTATGGGGATGCAGTAAGGCTAGCTGGGCTCTTCTTGGTGGAGCTACAATGCAGGAGAAAGCGCAAGGAAACTTTGTGGTGGCTCCCCTAGAACGGATTAGAATCTTCTCGAATGGCAGGCCAGGCCATCTGTCTCCTCTGCAGTGCCCCAGCTGCCCTGCTCATTGCTGAGGGATGGCTTTCCTTGCTCCCCCACTAACACAGCATGTGCTGAGTGCCACCAGAAAGCATAACCAGTGCCAATGGAGAATGGTTAATTTGACAATGGGGGTGAATGGATCTGCAAAGGGGCATAAGCGCCCAGCCCTTGGCACAGAGCAGAGAAGGCTGGGGTGGCAGCTGGCAGCTTGAGACTGTGGCACCCTTAAGGCCCTAGTGTACACACTTCCTCATGTAACCAGTCTCCCTCTCCAGAGGTTGCCAATCTCTGCCCTAAAGTGATGGAGGGAGCAGGCCCTGCCATTGCCACTTACTCCAGGTGTGTTATCTTTCTCTCCCATACCTGAGCATTCAGCCTCTTCTCCCTGGTACACACTTCCAGCCCTATCCTCTGCTTTACCAGGGGCGAAGGAACCAGAAATCCCAGCTTCACTAACTACCTGGTGTCAAAGCAAGAAAAGCATAGAAATGTGTGTGATCAGGTGTTTAAAGATATGTCTTGTAGTGCCCCCTTCCAAGGGGACCAAGTAAAGTCGCCCAGGTGATCTTAACTGGAATGTTTCCTTGTTCCAGGAGTTAATTTGCCCTTGTTAGCACACCCCTCACACCACTTTGTATATGGCGTTTCTCGGATTCTTTTTTAAAAAAGTATTGACATTGTTGTGGGAAACTGGCCAAGCTGCACTAGCCACTGCCAGCAGGTTTGCCTGTCTCACTGCCTGAAATACGGCCAGGTAATGCAAACCTGTCCTGCTGCCTATAGAGCTCTGTACAGCACAGGCCTCCTCCACCTCACAGGCTGCTGTGCTCTTAGGTGCTCTCCTGCTGAGTAGTGTGGGTGGGAGTGTGTCAGGTGGGAGCCAGCATTCAACAGCAGAACAAAGGGCAGTGCCTGCTAGGCTTGAAGATTTCTTCTCCATGGGGACCTCCCAAGGCAAGGACTGTCCATGGGAACTGCCTTCTCTTATACTACTGTTGTTCCCAGGTCCTGTGGGATTTCCCTCACACCACTTGTGCCATCCCACCCGCATACCTGCTGGACCTCATCCCTCGGATCAGGCCCCGGGCCTTTTCTATTGCCTCCTCCTTGTTGGTAAGCATCCCAGACCCTCCTGCTCTCATGTGAGGCACATTGAGTTGACATCACTGTGGCTAGAGCTCATGGCGTAGGTTCCCTGCCTCAGGCAGCTCTTTTCTCAGAAACCCAGCATGGCATGTAGATGAGAGCAGACTGCTTCTGTACCTTGTGGCTGTCCAGACCACGTCTAAGGCTCTGCTACTTGTCTTGGAGACAATGGCATGGTTAGTGCTGTAGGTTTTGATATCTGCAACCTAGCTAGTCTCCAGCCTAGGTCACTCCCACTCCTGCTCCCCTTGAACTCATGGGACTTTGACACTGGATATAGTAAGAGGTTTAGGCCCTGAAATTTGACTGGTCCCTGTGAGCAGTGGGGTGTCATACTCTGGGATAGGGATGGACCTGGTTTCTCTATTATGCAGTTGGGGGACCATGGTACCCTGCACGTGTCTGTGGCAGTGGTAGAAACGGGGATAGTTAGTGTAAAGGTGGGGAAACCACTTCCCTTTGTGACCAGTAGATGGCATTGAAACCCCAGCCCTGGAGGAGGTTTTGCTAGCTAGTGAAGATGCCCAAGGGCTGTTAGGATTTTTCCCAAACTTTTAAGGTTCAGGTTTCTGGGGTTTGACTATCTCTTCTCCCTTTCAGCTATTCAGGGAGGGCTTCTCCTGTCTCTGGAAGTGCTGACAGTTGGCCAGCACCATATTCCCTCCCCTGCCCCTTGCCCCCCAGCTGAGGGGATCAAAGAGGCAGCTTCAGGTAAAGAAAAGCCTGGGCATGCAGGTAGCTAGAGCCAGAGGAACTACTACCCTGAGCAGGCTGTGGGTCCAATCCTGCAGACCAGCATCCTATCCACTCTGGTACCTTGTCTCCTGCTGCTTCACATTAGCCCATGGGCCCTCTGTTTATACATTCCAGCCCCACCTTTGTCCCCTCTGGTTTGCGTTCGGCTCTGGCTGAGAGAGATATGCAGTGTCCTCTGGCCAGAGGATCTCCTGCTGCCTGTTGTGCAGGGCTGCATGGAGGGGACTCACTTCTTTGCCCATTCCTTTCACCACATGAACAGGGAAGGGCCTGCTGGCTCCCCTAGCTCACAGCTGTAGCCCAGGGCATTTTGCATTTGAACTCCACCTCACCTGAAACCTTTCTCCACAGGCTCACCCCAACAGGATCCAGATTCTCATGGCTGTGGTGCAGTACAAGACACGCCTCAGCAAGCCGCGACGGGGCCTGTGCTCTACCTGGCTGGCATCCCTCAGGCCTCAGCATGGTACCTGATCACATTGGACCTCAGTTTGGGCCTACAAGCCACATGCATATCGGCTAGCAAGAGCCTGGATGGAACTTGTGCATATTAGTTGGCAAGAGGCAGGCCTGGGGGCCTGTCAGCAGTGAGCATAGGTCTGAGCTTCCCAGCAGGAAGTCCCTTGCTACCCCATGACATACAGCCCCTTTCTCAGCTGCCAGCCCCAGGTGCTGCACATCCAGCCCCTACCCCAAGGACCTGAGCCATCTCCTGCTTTGGAACCTTTTTTCCTGAGTCCAGCTGCCAAAACCTTCCCTAGCTGCCTGCTTTCCCAGCTAGCTGCTGTGCCACAGTAGGCTGCTTCCAATTTCCTGGGCCCTTCCCTCAGTGTTGTGAGGGCCAGCAGTGTAGTCCCAGCCCTTCATGGCACTAATGCTGGGCAGCAGAACACTTCTAAGTGTACCAACCTCATCCATCTAAAGAGACCCCCACAGCATGGCCTCCAGCTGGGTTCCTACAGAAGAGATGGTGAGCTGGGTGACTGTTAGAGTGAAGTGCGGTTCCATATGTACTGTGTAGGCTGTGGTCGCAACACTCTTTATAAGCTAAGTAGGATTGGGCGTGCTTCCAGTACCTGGCTGGGGCCTTTTCCACGCAGCTTGCAGTCAAGCTGAGTCCTATCCGTACCACCACAGTTAGGGGGTACTGGTCTCCAGCAATTCCTTCAGATAAAGACCTTTGTAACCCAACACCCCTCACCTCCCACAACCAGTGTTCAAGTCAAGTCTGTTCTACCATGTGGATCCTGCTTTCAGGGCAGCCCTCCACGGGCAAGGGGTGTTTTACCATCAGGTAGTTCTCATATATCTATCATGGGTATTGGTTGGCTGGAACCAGGTTGAGCAGCCCCAGAACCATACATGGGGTGGGGGGGGGGTGAACATCTGCTGTGCTTATGTTTCAGTTCTAATTCCAAGATCTGTGGTGGTCAAGGCATGACCTGTTGGTCTGTTCCTTTTGCAGGTGATGTCTGGGTGCCTCTCTGGGTAAAGAAAGGAGGAATGAAGTTCCCTGCCAAGCCAGATACCCCCGTGATCATGATTGGCCCTGGCACAGGAGTGGCACCTTTCAGAGCAGCTATCCAGGAACGTGTTGCCCAGGGCAGGAAAGGTGAGGTCCTCAGTTGGGAATAATCCTCCAGAGGATGTGGGAACGACTGTGTGTCCAGTGTGGAGGAAAGAGTGTGGCTGGGTGGAGGTGAGGATGCAAGAAGCTGAAGAGAAACAGGGCACACAGAGACCTGGCCTATACAAGCCTTCCCAGCCACTCTACTGAACAGCAGCTTCACCTTAAGCCAGGACTTGAGGGTGAGGGATTCTAGAGGTCAGGTCCTGTCAGGTGAGTACCATGGGAGGTGAAGGGCACAATCTTTAGTTTGTGGGAGGAGCTGGGAGAACCAGGAAATTCTGGCATCTGGGCTCCTTGGGTTGTGGGGGGCAAATCTTTGATTTTTGGGCTCTTCAGAGTGGGATGTACCCATGGGGTATATCTTTGGCATTTGGATTGATCTGGTTGAAAGGCATGAGGGCCAGGTCCTCCAGATTGGGAAATGGGGGCACAGAGAGGTGAATTAGGGTTTGGGTTGGCACCTCGGCCTGGGCTAACACCATTTGGCCATTATTTCCAATCCAGCTGTGCAGAAGGGCTCTTTCTGTGTCACCTCTCTGGATCAAGTTGGAGTCTTATCCCCCTTTCTGGCCTGATGGTGCTCCCAGGGGAGTTTTAGCAGAGAGGCCAATAACAGGCTGACCCTGGGGAGTAGGCTGTCCCTTCTGGGAGGGCTGAGGCAGTCTACCTGCTTAACCTGCTTAAGTACAGGTCTCAGGGCTCCTGATCTAGCACAGCTACCATGCACAAGCCTATGCTGTCTCTCAAAGGGAGCAATGGCTCTGCTCCCACCTCTGCCTCATCTGGGCCATTGTCCAAGGCTTGGGACTTGCTTGCAGTTTCCTGGCTGTGGGTGATGGTGGCCTTGGCATATCCTGCAAAAACCCAGCTCCAGTTCTGATGCAAACAGCTGAAGGCTGCCAGTGAAAAGCCATCAGACTCCCAGGAGCCAGTCATCCTTCCTGGGGCTGTCCACCTTGTTAGTGTGGCAGGCAGATGCCACTTTTGGGGAATGGCATTTCTCTTATTTCTTACCCACTGCACCTTAGCAGAAAGCAGGGCTGGCCAGAATATGGGTCAGCTTAGCATATGGACTTGTCAGAGGCTGTCCATGGAGTCTGCAGGACCTGGCAGGCACTACTATCTCTAGGGGCCAGGGCACCTGGCTAGAGAGTAGGTATAGCAGGTTGGAACCAGTTGTCACCACAGGCTGCCCCTGAGTTAAAGATGAAGGTGCCTGTCACCTGCTCCAGTTCATGCTACTCCTAGTTCCTGGCTGGATACTTGTGAGGCGCACTGCCTTTTCTATGATTGCTTTCAAGGAGTGTCTTTGAGGCAGTCCCTTCATCTGCAGGCCTGGTCCAAGTGCATTTCATGGGTGCCTGTCTTAGAGCACTTCCCTTGGGGAGCTGGGTTCCCTCCAACACGGTTCTTATTTCTTGTCAGGGAACTGTTTATTTTTTGGCTGCCGCCAGAAATCCAAGGACTTCTACTGTCAGGCTGAATGGGAGGAGCTGGTGAAAAAGGGCTTCCTGACTCTCTTTACGGCCTTCTCCAGGGACCAGGTTAGTGAACACGTTCAAGCATTTGAAGGAGAGATGGAGCACTCCAGTGCTGCTTCTCTCATAAAGTGATTGATGGGTGCCATGGGACTAATGAAAAGGGGGTGGGAATCCCACAAGAGGGGAAGACAATGTCGGGTATTTTCCTGTACACGTAGTCAGTACAGTTTTGGGAACATAGGAGAGATCTTCCCATTTACAAAGCCAACAGGAGTCTGGGCACAATAAGACGAGACAGGTGACAATGGTGATGCCAGCAGATAGTGGTATGTGCTCATCTGGGTCGGTAGTGTTCACCCAAAAGGCAGAGTTTGAGAAGGTCCAATAAGATGTGTAGTGTGCTGGGAAGACTACAACTGAGCAATGCCTGTAGCAACCAGAACTCTTTCCCTGGGTGGGAGAACGGCTGGAGAGACATAGGGGACCTGAGGCAAGTCACCCTGTCTCATGGGATGGTTCGCATTTGTCCAGAACCAACTGGGGATTCCGGCTGCCAGGCAGGAGGGCTGTGCTTTTCCCACCTTGCTGTGGGGGCTTCACTTCTCTCTTTCACCATCTGCCCCCAGCAGGAGGTTGAGGCCCTGCTGGCCTGTGTTGCAGGGCTGGCTTTGTTACAGCTGTAGATTCCACTGTCAAGCTGCCTGTAGAGCAGTTCCCCCTCCTGATGACATGACAGCCTTCCTAAGGTTGGCTTACGGCAGGAAAGGATGAACACGTGAAGGGCCACTCATTTCCCAGTCTGGGCACTGTCTGTTTCTCAGTCATTCTAGGCCTGTAGACACCAAAGCTGCAGGTCTCCCCTGGGGCAGGTTCCAGAAAGATAGAGTGAAGCACCAGTGGTACGGTTTCAAGATGGGGATGTTGCTTGTGAGCATGTGGGCCATGCCAGTATCCCTGAAGGACCAGGATGCTGCCATGCTGGTGTGGTCATGGCCTGGCCCTGATAGTGCTTGCTCTACATTTCTGTACCTGACTCCTAGCCCAGTGCATGCTGTTGTATAGCTGACTTGCACATGAGTCAGTTATACATGGCAAGATTGTTTCAGCTGCCTGACTTAAACCTGTGGAGGCTGTTGGTCACCAAACCCAGTCTCCACATAAGCAGCGTTATGCCCCCCATACTGCTCTGGCCTGTCCCAAGCACCTTTCTGAACAGGACTGTTTCTTTCCACCACTTTCACTTTCAGTGCAGTAATTGCTGGGCTGTGAGACCTCCATGCAGTAACCAGGGTGGGTAATAGAGTTAGCCAATTCCATTGACTCCCTCAGGGAATAAACCTGGTATGTTCGGTTTTTAGTGGAACCCAGTGGTTAAAGGCCAGACTCTGTGGAGGGGGTCTGGCTCTGGGAAGATGAGCCTCTGCCAGGAGCTCAGTGTTACCATCCAGCTGGGTACACAAATGTGCTGCGTGAAAACAGGAAAGGTCATTTGAATGGGGCCTCTGAAAGAAGTGTGAGCACAGCACGGGTGGTTAATCAGCTTTGTTTAAGTGGAGCACGTGACAGATAAAAGGCTCCAAGATCCTGAAAGGTTGCCATGGTAGTAAACTTGGGGGAAAAAAGTGACAAACCTCACCCCTTCTGCCCCTCCAACCCCATCTATAATTACCAGAGATCCTGGTTTTCTCTGATTAAAAAAAAAAAAATCCCCAATTTTCGGATTTAAAAAAGTAACCCAAAATCCACTGTTAAAATGAAACACCACTATATATATATATCAGTGATGTTTCATTTTAATCGGTTACTTTTTTTAATTTTAAAATTGGGGATTTTTTTTTTATCAGAGAAAACCAGGATCCCTGATAATTACCCACTGGCAACTCAAACTCCCACCTCAATCCCTCAGTTGCTTTAAAACCAGCTCTCCCTCTAGCTGCCTTCTGATCTTTGTAAGGTGGTGGCACTGGGGAATTGAGTGGCAGGGCCCTGATGTAAGCAGAGGTGCCTGCCACGCTATCTCCAGGGTACCACGTCACCTTATTCTACTTCTCCATTCTCTTCTGCTGCACCATCTGTCCAGCTGACTCTTCTCCCATTCATCTGTAATCAGCACAGCTGCTGTTTCCAGGTGTAAAAGCACCCTTGAAGCCCAAGGCAGATCAGCTAGGCACACAGCCCCAACAAGCTGTGGAACAGCCCCTGTGCCCTGTCTGCTCTGCAGTGCTCCAGCTCCCAGCAGCTGAAAAACACCCTGCACTGTTCCCTCCCCATCAGGCTCCTTTTACTTGCTGCTGATGTGCAGCCTGCTAACACGTCTCTTACAGACAAACTAGTTTTATTTAAAATAACTTGTATGCAGATATTCTTCATTGTACTGGCTCTTTCTGCCCCCAGAATGGTCCCACAATGCCAGTTTCAACTCAAATATGGATGTTTTCCAGAAAAGGTGTGAATGGGAACTTATTTCCAGTTAGTTTAACTACATTTTTTCCCCTTCCTTAATGCTTGTCATTGATTTTTCACAGACATCTTTTATCTGGCTGCTTATAATACATCGGTTTAATCTCTTTGCAAAATCTCCCCAGCCCTTTGCCTAACTGTATAATTGCAGAGTTTGGTTGGGTTTTTGCTACTGTTTTCCTGTTTAATTGACCGCAACAGAAGCAAGTGAGCTGGAAAGCTTACACAGCACCCAGTCCTGCTCCCACAGGCTCTGGAAGGAAAGGGAGAAAGGCCCAAAGCAACTAGGTGTTATCAGTGTCTGTCACCCACTTGCTGTCAGCTTCTTCCTCCACATTGAGGATGAATAGATGAGAGCAGCTAGCCCAGAGCTACTCTGCTTTGCGCTTCAGGCTCTTGCCTTTCTGTCACAGCCACTCTGAGGCAAAATAAGAATTTGCTGTTCACCCCTGCCCAACAATTTTCCTCAGCAACCTCTAAGGAGCAGCTGGGTTAAAAGCTTTTTTGAAATCCAGGTCATTTCTGATAATCCAGCTACCTTTACGTACATTTTAAGTCCCACCATGTTGGGCTCAGCCTGAGGCTTGCTGGCCTTGATGTTACTCTTCAGCTAGATATTTGATAACTCCTTTCAAGAGGCGATAGAAATTGTGTTGTGTCCATGTCTTTGTGATGCTGTCATGTTTTGTGCACTCATGATGCTAGGTCTGGCTGCCTGTACTATGTGCCTTCTCTCCTGAATAAGAAGACATTGAGAAATACTCTGGGGAGCTGGGAAACAAAGTACCTATGCATTCAATGCAGACCTAGAGAATGGTAATGACACCATTTCCTGACAGTTTCTAAGGAAACATGGTTTGAAAGAACCTTTTGGCCAAAATGCAGTGATGATGTATCATGCAGTCACTTGGGTTCTTCCCTCTACAGAGGGCTGGCAAGCCTGTTGACTCGTACAAGTGCTCATGCTCCGAGATCCTGGCCTGAACCAAGACTCAGGAACTGCCTGGAATTCCCTCCCCCAGCCTGAGTCACCATCTCAAGCCCCTTGTTCTCCTGACCTTTCCCTTGTAGGAAAGAGGGAGACTGAGCCCTGTTTTAAGCTCTCCCCTTGCATGTTTCCAGCACATCACATTCTGGTTTTGAAGAGCCATAGTACATAGGATGTTTACTGGCTGTGCAACTAGCAGTGGGTCATTTAAGGACTTGAGCAGAGTCCCAGCCTCATGGGCAGAACCACTATCAGCACTTAGCTGATTAACGTTAACAATGCTGAGCTGTGGGCAGCCATGGCTGGTTGTCAGTGCCTGCAATGTGTTTGCTCACCTCTGATGGCCACCTCAGCCAAACTCTGACTGCGCCTCAGATGACCTTGCTGCCTCCTATCCAGTATGACTGCTTCCTGGGACAAATGCATGGAACGACTTTAGCTTGGGAGACTGATACGTGCGCCAGTGGCAGCCCATGCCAAGAGCTGCTTTGGGGACTTCTACCAGGGAGGTGGTGTGTTCCACATGTCCACATTGTATCTCATAGTGGCCTGGAATGGTTGAAATCCAGTCACAGTCTCCTGAGCTTCAACTATTGATGGGGAAGGGCCAAGTTGCCAGGGTAAATATTCACTGGCCCATAATGAGCAATGTTTTAAGAGCCTGGTTTAGTGGGAGGGTAGAAGTGAGCTCTGTCAGGCACTCTGCCACAGTGTCTGTGCTGGGTTGCTCCATGTTACTGGTATGTTTATCAATAGTTTATACAGGGTTGATCAATGATTCATGGGTCTTATAAGCAAGTTACAGACACAAGCAGGCTGTTAGGTAGCAGTAAGTACAATGGTCAATGGTGTTGCAGGAAGCCAGAAGCTAGTGGTAGGAGCAACGTGTTGGACTCTAATAGTTTTTACAACTGTTTCACCATTTGATAAAGCATCTTGGACCCTCTTCTGAGCTACGTATACACATCTCCTTGCCAGAGAGCCCGACCCTGCAGGGCATTCCACAGTGGGTAACTGCATGCATTTGAACCAGGGCACCTGGGAGGGGATCCAGGCTTTGTGCAGAGAGCAGAATCCACTGAGTATAAAATGGCACTTCCTTACTCCAGGCCTGATTGAAAGGGGCAAAGTGCAGTAGTCTCACTTGCCTGCTGCTGGTTCACTAATGGCAGACGATGGACAGGGTTGAGAGGTACACCTAGTGCCCACCCAGCTATATCAGTGGCAGAGATGGGTCTTCCCTATTTTCATGCTCACTGTAGTGTATCTGTAGCACTCAAGCCAATTATTTCCAATGGACCTGGCAGTGAAGAGCCTGGACCGGTTCACTGCTGCTGGCATAGCTGCATTAGAGGGGCAGGTGGTGAGAGCTGTCCTCTCTGAGGGATCCTGCTACAGTAGGACAGCTTTACTACCCTGCCATACCCCAGAAGGAAGCTGCTTGGAGATGCAATGAACTAGTCACCACCTGTCTGCCTGGCCCCCTCTTTTCAGGCTAGCCCTGCTGTGTTTCTGAGTTGCAGGAGTAGGTCTTAGGCCCACATAGGGGTAGGGTTCCAATGTTGGTCCGATGGCAGGAGGAGCAGTTTTAAGCTTTGGCACTTGGTGTAAGGTGGAAAGTCTTCATTCAGGGCAGAGGCAGGGCATGGCAAGCCTCTCACTGGCATGGCTGCAGTCTTGGGATAGTCTGAGGACAAGTAGTGTCACAGTTGTATTTCAGTGCTAGTCTGAGGGTGTGGGGACTGTTGGAGGTGGCTGGAAGGATTATTTCTAGGGAATCTGTAGCTTGCAGCTTCTCTAGGTCATGGCCCAGCAGTGCACCAACTGGTACCTACAGCTGTTGGCAGGGGAGGTGCAGGGAAGGGATCCCTGTCTATTTACTGTAGCCACTCAGTTCCAGATGTGGCTTTGTCTCGCAGTGATTGCCCTGCTGTGTTCATGTCATAGTGGCTTGTTCTCCCAGTTTTGCCTCAGTGAGGATGAGGATCTGTCCCCAAGGAGCTTGCAGTGCAAGCGATGGTTGTATGGTCTAGGTCTGCGGGCCCTGTGAAGCACGTGGATCAGTTCTGTCTGTTTCTAGATGGGGTTGGTACAAACTGGGCTGTCCAGAACACTAACATATGAGTAATAGGGTAGGACTCCTACCATTTGCCCCTCTCTACCTTCTCGAGCAAGATGAGCAGCGCTGGTGTCTGTGCTGGCAGCTGGAATCCACTGCTGCTTATCATGGTGTGTACTTCCCCACAGGAGGAAAAGGTTTATGTCCAGCACCGAATCAGAGAAAACAAAGGGCTGGTGTGGGATCTGCTGAGCCGTGACAATGCTCACATCTACCTGGCTGGGTGAGTACTGGCTGCCTCAGGGTGCTGCCATCCCAGGGTGCATCTGAACAGGGTCAGGGGGTGGGGCATTTTCATTCTTCCTATCGTCCAGGTAGGAATCAGAGTGGTCAGTTCTGCTATGGCACAGCCTGCTGATTTGATTGTTGGCAGGGTGTTGTACTGTGGGGGAACTGTCTGTCCCTTTTCCAGAGTCAGAATTGCAGCCAGGTTGGGGTTAGCAGCACTGTACTCTTGTCCCTACGGGATGGCATTATTTCATGTGCCTGGTGCATCCATTTCAATGCTCAGGGTACCTGAGCACTCAGAATTCCAGTGGTTTCCTAGAACAGACCATGCCCTAGGTCCATTGTTTGCCAACAGAACAGTCACTTGTCTTCCAAGTGACTGCTGTCAGGGATCAGTTGCAAACAGGTTCCCAATGATCTCCCTAGGGGAAATCTTGAATAGAGCACCTACAAGCAAGGAGGCATGCAGCTCTATAGGTCATGTGATCGTGAAGTGTAGAGAATTTTAGAATGCTCTCCCTCTCTCCCCCTACCCCTGCTTTCCGTGAGTTTCAGCTGCAGCACCACAGCCCAGGGAAACTATTTGATAAGGTAAAGAGTGGAGGCAGCATCCAGGATAATGGCAGCCTAGACTTTAGAGGGCTTTATAGCCATCCAATATCATGATTTGCATTCAGAAATTGGTCCTCAGCCAGAGCAGAGCATGGCATGGGCCCCGTCATGTGCTGCTTCTCTGTTTGCCCCAACCACATTATGCACCAGCTAAGGATTGAGGTTTTGTATCCAACCTCACACAGAGTCTGGAGGTGACCAAAGTTTGCATCAGCAAGGCACAGCCCATGTCTAAGGAAGAGGAATACTTTCTGTAGCCAGCTGCCTGCACTGCTCTGTGAGAAGAGAGACATGGGGAAAGAGCCAGTAAGATCCCAAAGTCTCCGGTTTCCTAAGCAATTAATGGACATATGCCCTTTAATATGTCTGTGGTCCCTGTTAAGAGGAGTCAGTAGGTCTCAATTCTCAACTCCTGAAGAAAAGAACAAAGCCATTGATAAGGCTCAGTCTGTCCCAGTTATAACCTAGGTTAGAGACACCACTGCATCCAAAGCAACAGTGACCAGTCACTGCAGTGTACCAGAGCCAAAACAGGGATCTCTCTGGACCTTTCCCCTATGGCACATTGAGACTGAAAGTCTGAACTTAGGTTGGACTTTGCTCATGGGCCTCTAAAGCAAAAAAGGGGAAAGCCAGTGAAATATCTGTGTAGTTCCTGCACTTGCTAACACAGGGATCTGGCACTTGAAGTGGTATTTACAGAGGGATCCTGTCATCTGCCTTTTGACCTTTGAACACCATCTCTTACCCTTAGTGCTTTCAGCCGTGTTCTCCTAGAGCCTGTGAGACCTGACTTATTTGGCAGGTTGTCTCTGCTTCCAGGCCTGCCTACATGAGTCTCTGGCTTGCACCACAGCCCTTTGCCCTCACTTGTTAAGTATTTTACATTTGTATTTTGGGGAGCCCTGGAAATCTCTGCTCAGTACTCACTGACTCTGAGCTGAGCCTGGTATAGTTCAGGCTGTTGGTTGGAAAGTGCAGTCTGGCATTAGAGGGTCTGTGCTCATAAGACTGGAGCCTTATTCCTAGCTCTGCCAGTGACTCACCAGGTGGTCTTGGGTAAATCATTTAATCTGTGTGCTATTGCCTCCTAATCTCAGAAAGGAGTATAGGGCTAGTTCGGCTCCCACAAAGACATTTAGGGCTTTCCTGGTGTCTCTAAAGTGCTTTGGGCTCCTTGGGAGGAAGGGGCCGTGGAAGGGTGGAGCACAGTCTTTGTCCAGCATCTTGCATATGTAAAGCATTAGGTAATCACTGAGTATGATTATTGCTATCATCATTAATAGTAAGATCAAGAGGGCTTTTTTCTCCTCTGCTTCCTGCCAATCCAGCTCAAGAGCAGGAACTTCACTGCCAATTCTCAGAATGACACTGACCTCCCTCACGTTCTTGGAAGTACCAGCTCAGGTTTTGTTTACAAGCCAGGAAATGATTGGGCTGAGCCTCTGGCTCTCTGACCGTTTGGCCTTGTCTGCCCTGAATGTGCAGTGTCACTAAGGCTAGCATGCCATGTAACAGGGTCCAAAGGGTGCAGCAGAGGCTTTAAAGTAGAGAGCTTGGACCATGTTCTCCTGTCTTGGGCACACAATAGTGGCACTTTTTCTCTTCCAGGAATGCCAAGGAGATGCCAGCTGGTGTCACAGAGGCCCTAAAAACAGTGTTCCAGCTAGAAGGAGGCCTGTCTACTTCAGAAGCTGAGGAGTACCTTGCAGCCTTAGAGCGATCCCGTCGCTTCCAGTCAGAAACCTGGTCATAATCTCAGCCCTGAGCTGGGCCTGCTCACAGCTGAGTGCATGTAAGCACAGAGGAGTGAGCCTGCAGGAATGATGTTTAATAAACCCCCAGGCACCTGACTTCAACCTTCAGTCCAAGGGTGTCTCAGCCAGCATGGCTGCCCTGCTGGTGATGGGCTTCGGCCTGGCAGCTGTTAAATTTCCCCAAGCCAGGCCTTGCAATTTTGGCTGCAGCCAACCCTTGTCTTTCATAGCTGTCTGGAGTGTGATGGACACTTACTATCTTAACCAAATTCACTTATATTCTTGCCTGTTGTCCTCTGGGGTTGTGAGCACCACCTCATTAGTATGGACCAAGACCCCAGACTCAGCTCTTCTGTGGCTTAAGGTGCTAGATGGACACAGCCTGCTGCCCCTGGAGCCAGGGTTCTAGGGTACATGCGATCTGGTGCAATTCCTAGATACAGCACATGGAACAACAGCTATGGGTTGGGAGGTTGCGAGTAGGTTTCCCTTGATCCCTTGCCCACAAGTATGGAGGAGTGCAGGTCAGAGTTCAACTGTGACTTGCTTCAGGCCCAAGCGGGTGTGTGGCAAAGTCCTGAATAAACCAGGTCTCTGAACTCCCAGTGTGCTGTCTGTGCAATCAGAGCCCTTTGTGTTCTGTAAATGTGTTCTGCTGCCTAGGGGCCCCTGGAGTACTTGAAGCAGGAGTCCCTGGTGTCTTTTGGAGTTTACCAACCCCCTAAACCCACCTCTCAAAGTGTGAACTTCCCCATTCCTCAAGGGCTTCCATGAAACCTCAGCAGGATAGTTAAAATGTTGCATGTTTTTATACCCCCTCGTGGAGCCCAGCAGCCAGCCCTGCTGCTCCCTCCAGCTTGCAGCACCTACACTGCAGTTCTGAGTGACTAGAGTCCATATGGGCTGGGCACTGAGCTGAAAGTGTGCACAAGGGTCTGGGGATGCTGTTTGACCAGGCCACAGGCCCAGGGAAGTCACACAGAGCCTGCCCTTGGAATCTGCCTCAGGTGGGGCAGAGGCCATGGATGCAGGTTCAGGTGCAGCTGCACAGTGAAGGAAGGGCTTCATTACACTTCTCACCAGGTAGCAGCAGACTCCTGGTTCCCCTTGCCTTGGCTTGAGATATCAGGTGTGATGGCTGGGAGCCCAGGTCCAATGTGGGTCTTTTCCCTGAGCCTTACTGTCATGGGCCTCTGAGAGGCAAAAGTGGGGCTGGAACCTGCCCCAGGGTGGCCAATGCAATTCCCCGGCTTTGAATGACCACCCACCACTCAACTGCTGGGAGTGGGATGGCTCCACAGTGCAGCTTTCCCTGGTCTGGGCAGGCACAGGTTACTATTTCCCTCTACATGTGTTATCACCAGTAACAAGTGGTGTGAGGATTGCATTTAGCATCTGCTTCCTCTGTGCTGTTATCCCCCTTTCCCTCTTCCTGCTCCTCTGGCCCTGTGGTTTCCCCATCCAGCCCCTTTCCTGGCTTACGGGTGTCTGCAGTGCCCCTATGCTATTACCTCTTTGCCCAGTGTCTTGGGCTTGTGGAGCTCAGATCATCACTCCTATCCAGCTTTTTGTAGCCACTGTGTAAATAGTAA
>NW_017729011.1:1723434-1724919 GCF_001723915.1 Gavialis gangeticus
CTGTGCTGTTATCCCCCTTTCCCTCTTCCTGCTCCTCTGGCCCTGTGGTTTCCCCATCCAGCCCCTTTCCTGGCTTACGGGTGTCTGCAGTGCCCCTATGCTATTACCTCTTTGCCCAGTGTCTTGGGCTTGTGGAGCTCAGATCATCACTCCTATCCAGCTTTTTGTAGCCACTGTGTAAATAGTAATTAGTGTCCTGGATGTGAGTCAGTCCCCAGGCCAGTTTCTTCCCAGCTGGGAGCAGATGTCTGTGTTGCCCCAGGCCAGGATGGG
Organism: Gavialis gangeticus; assembly: GCF_001723915.1. Classification (NCBI taxonomy): domain Eukaryota; kingdom Metazoa; phylum Chordata; order Crocodylia; family Gavialidae; genus Gavialis; species Gavialis gangeticus. The sequence goes on from NW_017729011.1 coordinate 1,723,708, forward strand.
AATGCTCTCAGGCAGGAAGGGGAAGTGAATGTGCATGCCAGCAGTGTGACCATGCTGGCCCCCACCCTGGATCAGCAGATGGGCCTTTGCAGGTGGTTGGGCAGCCTACATATGTGGGACTGTTAAAGCTTTATCTTCTGCATCACTCTGTAGCTGGACTGATTTTATAAGTAGGGTGTAGATAAAATGAAGTGTTGCTTAGTGTCTCCCCACGTTAATTAGCCAGTGGTGGCGTTACACTGAAAGGGGCTGAGCTGGAAGACCTGTTCTCCCACATCCCGTGAGCAGGCTCAGGAAGGGCAGGGCATGCCAGGCTTTCTTCTTCCCTGCTAGGACTTTTTCATGTCCACTCCAACCTGGGTTGAGTACTCCTTGCTGTGGTAGCACATTTCCCTTCTAATTTTCATCCCTGGTTCTTGTTGCCCATGGCATTGGGCTGCATGTACTCTATGGGGAGGAGCCAGGCTGTGTAGCAGAGCTTTTCAGACCAGAACACCAACTCTGGTTACGTGAGGGGCCCAGGCAGCCTCCAATGCCTTGAGGCAGGGCAGTGCCGGGGTGGAAATCTTTCCAGCAGGCTCAGGATGGCCTGGGTTTGAGCACTGAGTCTGATGCCTGGTTAGAACCTGATGCCTGGTGAGGGTCAGGAACAAAAGGGGGGTAGCTGATATGTGTTGAGTGGGCTGGCCAAATCTCTTTCCTGAGCACTGTGGGAGGAGGGCTGTGATTGTCCCTGAAGGGGCTGTCAATGCCACTGAGGAAGACGCAAACCAAGGATCTTCAGAGGCTACAAATGTATGAGCCAAATAAAAGGGGTCACCATGAACAAGTGCAACTGTATCTGCTGAGGCCCATGGCTCATGGAAAATGTGAAAGCCAAAGGAGGCTTGGGGCTGACAGGAGATGGCTGGGTTGGGTGTGGCCAGAAGATGAGTATCAACCTGAAGCTGGGCCAACAAAAATGCCAGTGCATGTAGTACTGGGGGGGGCTACAGGCTTGGAGGCTTGAGGGCGCACTGAAGGCAGGAGGAGCCTTGGGAAACACCTGGGGGAGGAGGCACTTGCCCTGCAAAGTCTTAGGCACAGAAGCACCAGGAAAGTGGTGATAAAAAAACAGGGAGTGCAGGGAGCAGCAGGGACTTTACAGCAAGACAGGGGCTGCAAGCCAAACTTGCAGTAACAGTGTGACTATCACGGTACTATCCCATGCAG
>NW_017729011.1:1729919-1734789 GCF_001723915.1 Gavialis gangeticus
ACCTGGGTGAGGAGGCACTTGCCCTGCAAAGTCTTAGGCACAGAAGCACCAGGAAAGTGGTGATAAAAAAACAGGGAGTGCAGGGAGCAGCAGGGACTTTACAGCAAGACAGGGGCTGCAAGCCAAACTTGCAGTAACAGTGTGACTATCACGGTACTATCCCATGCAGCCCTCAGGGGAACAAAGCAGGGCTCAGGGCAGTGGGCACCAGACCTGAATGAAGAGTGCAAGGTCCCGGTGCGAAGCGGATCCTGGCCCCGGAGAGGGGGGAGCAGTGATGCATTAGCTGCAGATGGGAACACAGACCTTGCTAAGGTGAGCTGGAGGAAACTTGTTGAATGAGGAAGAATCCAACTGGAGCCAGCCCCACCCCGTGAGCTCTGATTGGAGCTGGCAGGAGGCTGGCTGGGCCTGGTACAGGCTGCCTGCTGTCCCCAGAGTTGATTACAGAAGCTGACAAACCAGACTGTCTACACTTGGCCTCCCAGCTGCTGACAGCCTCCCTCTGGAAGGAGCTCCCCAGAGCAGCTGGGATTGGGAAGGAACCAGGCAGAGCTCCGGGGCTCCTGCTGTGATGTGAAAGACTGCACAAGGGAACGCTGTGGGAGCAGCCCTTCCCGATCGCCCTGCAGGCTGCCTGCTGTGCTGGCACTGGACTTGTCTGCCCGGGGCTGGTCAGTATCTGCACTGAAACGGGAAGAGGGGAGCAGCAGCTCTTGTGGGGTGACGGACTTGTTCACCCAGACTGGAGTGCCATCCTTGGAGTGTGGGATGGGAGCTCTCCTCCCCATGGTGCCTCAGCCTGTCTACCTGGGGGTCAGCATAAGGATGAACCTGCAGGGCCCCAGGACAGAGAACAGACACAGGTGCTGTTAATCCCCCCCAGTGCCAGCCCAGGACAGCTGTCCTGTAGGCAGAGCCCGCTCCCTGCCCCGGGCCCTTGGACACATCCTGCTGCAGCTTGACTCTTCGCCGTCCTGAAAGAAGGGAGAACACAAGCACAGCCAGCCCCTGCTGGGAGTCTCCCTGCCACTGCTATGATGCAGCTGCAAGCATGTCAGGAATCAGCCACACAGGAGAATGACTCTGGCTTCAGGCCCCTGTGCAGGTCAGAAGGGGAAAATGATGCTGTGGGATGTGGCGCGAGCTCCTGGATCTGTGGTCAGAGCAATACAGCAGCATCCCCTGAGCACAGAGGGGGTGCTCAGCCCTCAGGTGAGGTGCCTAGCACTCAGCTGGACCAGTGGGACCTGGGGGATGTGCCGGAGCCTCTGCTGGAGACCCCCAAATCACTATCCATCAGCAGCTGCCCCAGGACATCGCTGCTGGGGGTGCACCTGCCGGATGGCCCTACTGCCCTGGACAGCACCCCCCAGACACAAGAGCCCAGCAGCAGCCAGAGTCCCGTACCTCCACAAGAGCTCCCCAGCCTGGAAGGGGCCTCCTGCCAGAGCGTGTCCTTGATCCTGCCCTGCAGGGAGGAAGGGGAGCAGGCTCCCAGTGATGGGGCAGGGGTGGTTGCGTCCTGCTGCATTGAGGCAGAAGAAGGCAGTGATGGTGAGGACGAGTGTCCCATCTGCACAGAGCCGTATGATGGCACACGGCACAAGCAGGCCCTGCTCAATTGTAACCATGTGCTGTGCAACAACTGTCTGAATGCTATCATGGAGGCGGCAGATGCTGCTGAGATTGGGCGCGTGCGCTGTCCCATTTGCCGCCAGAAGACGCCCATGCTGGAGTGGGAGATCTGCAAGCTGCAGGAGGAGATGCTGCTGCTGCATACCCAGCCATCCCCACCCTTGCCCCTGGCTGTGCCACCCACACTTCCCCTGCGGCAGCCAGGCCTCTGGGGGGCCCTGGAGCACCACTTCCAGGTGCGCTTTCACACGGGCCGCATGGTGGGCTGCCTGCCCTGTGTGCGCTACCCCCTGTGCCTGATCCACCGCCTGGGACGCCTGGAGCAGCGTTGTCGCTGCTGCTACTTGCTGGCACTGATGGCGCTGCTGGTGGCTGAGATGCTCAGCCTGCTGCTCGTGTTCCTGCCCATCGTGCTCCTGGTGCTGCTCTTCCTCATCCTGGATAAGTAGTTGCCTGATGGCAAGGAAAGGAAAGACATCATGCTCCAAAAGGAGACACTGGCCTGGAAGGGCCTCCTGTTCCCCATCATCGCAGGAGGACCAGGTTGGAGTGTCGGGCAGCACAGAGCAGCAGGAATTAGGTGTCCTGGCCGGCATCCCCACTCAGTGAGCCAAGTTCAGCCAGCCCTGCTGCAGCCCCCTGGGGGTTGCTGCTGCTCCCCTCAGCAGAGCAAAGCCCTTCTTGCTGGGCTGGACTGAGCTGCTGGCACAGAAGCAGCTGGTAGAGCACCCAGGGAGCCACCCCTGGATCTCCTGGAGAGGCTTGTAGCCCTTCTGGAGGCAGCATGAGCTTCAGGCAAGGGGATGCCCAGAGCTGACAAGTTTGAAGTGGGAATGGGGGCAGCAGACCCAGCCAGTCCAGTGTAGAATTTATACTTTGCATTGAAGGTTATACTCCCAGCAGTGCCCAGGGAGTCCCAGAGCCAAAACTAATACTTCTGTCACCCAGTTACTTTATGGCCCAGCTAGTGGCAGTGGAGCAGTGCTGGGGCAGAAGTGTGAAGCAGGGCAAAGGAGAGGCTGCTGGTACCATGCTCCAGCCCAAGCTTCTCCATCCCAGATGGCATGTGCTTCAGAAAGGCTGGTTAAGTTCAGAGCCAGGTCATGCAGCTCAGCACCCTGGCAGGAAGCAGGCCTGCCTCCATCACTCCAGCAGCATGTGCACAGCTCTGCCAGTGCCCTCCCCTCCAGATCTACAGCTGCCCGCTATCCCAGCCTGGGGGTTGCCTCAGCCCTGTGCCATCACTGGCACCCCAGCGTCAGTCCAATGAACTACATGAGGCTTTTGTGACATGCAGCTGGGAGCAGTGAGACCCACCAAACTCACTGAACTTGTGACTGAGTGGATCTAAGCCCAGCCTCCCAGGACCGAGCCATAGCCTCAGACAATGGCTCTCACAGTGGGACTGAGCTGCCTGCCAGGAGGCAGCGGGTAACAATGTGTTCCATGTGTCCTACAGCCTTGTGACTCGGCAAGCAAAGACACCCTCTGTTCCAGCCACCCTGTGCTGTGTTTGATGCTCTTGGGTTATAAAGGCGCTGGCAGAGCAGCTTGCCACTCCATATTCATGATTTCGCTCTATTTGCTTGGGGCCAGCTCAGCTCCGCACTGCATGCAGCAGCAGGCAGCAGGCAGCAGAGGGGTGCTGTTCTCCGTACGCCCTGATGCTGTGTCCCCAGTGTTCCCAGCAGTGCAGCATCAGGCCTCAGCAGCCTCCTGTCATACAAGGCTGTGGTACACTTTGTGGGTGAGGGGCAGCTCTGATCCTGATGACTCATAAACTGGAGGTGGAGCTGGAGGTGGGTTAGGTCATAGCTCTGACCCTAGTCTACCCAATGGGAGCAGCAGTACTGAGCAAGGGCCCCTTTTTACAGCTGTTCTCAGAGCAAGAAGCTCCTGGCATTTTGCTGAGCTGAAGAAAAGCTTGGGCTCCCATGAGCTTGGACAGAGTCCCTAGGTTTAAACCTTTGCTGCTAGTAGGCAGGACTCTTCCCCCACTGCAGCAGCTCAGGATGGGCACTCAGCCCTTTACAGTTTAGAGCCAGTGCCAGGGCAGGTACTCCCCACTCCCAGCACTTGCACCCTGCTCACAGACCTCATGCTCTGCCCCCCCACTACCTTGGGTGCCAGGCACCAGCTGTTCTTCACTGCTGTTTGCCCTTAGCTGCACACAGATAAGGCAGCAAACAATGCCCTGCTGCCCCCAAGGGCAGAGGAATGTCAGACAGAGCTCCCAGCAGCTGCACCAGCACTACCCCATGGCTAAGACCTTAGTGTGAGGGCAACAGCACAGGACCCTTCCCAAGGGCCTGACCCACAGCCCATGCCATATCCCACTGCAGTGCTAAGTGCTTGCAATGGGTTGTGCTAGGTGCTCCCTGTACAGCCCTGGTGCTGGAAGAGTCACCTGTCATCCTGGAGATGGGGTGGGTCAAGCAGGAGGAAGAGTTGTGGGAGCACAAAGGACAGAGGTATAACAGGCTGTGTGGGCAGCGGGGCAGGGCCAGCAGCTGCAGCAGCTGGCGATCTTGTGCCCCCTCTATGTGGGCACCAAGGGTTGGGATCCCAGGGGCTCACTCCTCATTAGCTCCAGCTGGTCTGGCTTGCAAAGTCTTCAGGCAAGGCTGCCACAATCAACTCCCAGGGCCGGGGCGGGGGCTTGACCTGGCCCAGCTCGGCCAGCTGCCTCCTCCCAGTCAGAGAGGGGTTAACCCCTTCCCACCATGAGCCCCACTTGCCTCCGGCTGTGCTGGGGGTCGGCAGGGGGCTCTGCGGCTGCTGGGGGGTGTCTGAGGTGTCTGGGGGGCTTCGGGGAAGTGGGGGCGCGGCGGGCTTTCACCCGCGAGTCTCTTGCCACTCCGGAGCCTAACAGGAAAACAGACCTTACGACACAGGCTGAGAGCCATAGGGCTCTTTAGCCTGGAAAAGCGCAGGCTCAGGGGTGACCTGATGGCCACCTATAAGTTTATCAGGGTGACCACCAGTATCTGGGGGAGCGTTTGTTCACCAGAGCGCCCCAAGGGCTGACGAGGTCGAACGGTCATAAACTACTGTGAGACCATTTCAGGCTGGACATAAGGAAGAATTTCTTTACTGTCCAAGCCCCCAAGGTCTGGAACAGCCTGCCATCGGAGGTGGTTCAAGCACCTACATTGAACACCTTCAAGAGCAAATTGGATGCTTATCTTGCTGGGATCCTATGACCCCAGCTGACTTCCTGCCCTTTGGGTGG
>NW_017729011.1:1739789-1742297 GCF_001723915.1 Gavialis gangeticus
CCTATGACCCCAGCTGACTTCCTGGCCTTTGGGCGGAGGGCTGGACTCAATGATCTTCCGAGGTCCCTTCCAGCCCTAACGTCTATGAAATCTATGAAATATGAAATCTATGAAAACTGCAGCCCCAGCCAGGGTCTCTGACATCTCCTTCCTGAGCCCGGTATGTGGGGAATGTCCCTCCCAAAGAAAAGAGCTAGTTCCCCGTCACCAGGCCCATGCACTAAAACTGCAGGTAACTGTGTGGTCCCTCCAGCCTCCCCCTTGACCCTTGCAGCCCAGGCCATAATGGTGATACTTGGAGCAACCCCAGTCTCCTTCATCCCTGTGTGTGCAGGCCTGGGAGCTGGGACAGGAGAGGCTACACAGAGGCAGGGGAAGGGGATCTTGGACAAATCAAACTGTGCTTCCCATTGGTGTCCCCTGCCAGTATGATGGGGCCTGGCACAGGCCAAGCCTCCCCAGCAGAACTACAGCCCAGGGTCAAGCCCTTCTGTGGCCCCTGCAAGCCAGGCTTTGTGAGTGCCTGTGCCTGTGCCTGTGCCTGTGCCTGTGCCTGTGCCTGCATAGGGGAAGCGGGGTGGGGGAGTGTGCTAGGTCTGAGTTCTGCCAGGGCAGCCTAGCTGGCTTTGCAGGGCTGTGCTATGACCTGTAGTTTCCAGAAGGCCCCAGGCACCAGCTAGTACCCAAGACAGCCCAAGCTGAGATGTGTCAGCCTCTGCAGCTGACCTGGCCCAGGAGAATGGGCTAGCTGCTCCTTCATCAGTGCATTGCATCCTGTGCATTGACATTGGTCTTGACCTGACAGCTTGGGACCTCTACCAAGCTCTCACATCCTCACAAGACACCAGCACCACCTCATCCCCTGTCCTCCCCAGGTTGGACTTCATTCCCCACAGACGGAGAACTGTGTGCCAACTGCATGGGGCATCAATTAAACCAGCACTGACTTCTCCCAAAGCAGGGCCCAAAGGGCTGGCTAACCAGCCTACAGCCCTGCAGCTTTAAGATGGTGGGTGCCAGTGCACAGTACAACCAGGCAGTGCTTGCAAATGCACTGTTTTATCCTTTTCTGGCAGCTCTTGGGTGCATCTACATGTGCAATTAATGCAAGGCAATAAACTCCAGAGCTTATTGCCCCGGAGTTTATTGCTGCTGGGTGCATCATTAGCATGTGTCTGGGGCTGCAGCACATTGAGCAAGGTCAAAGCAGCACTGCCTGGCAGGGGTCCTGGGGGTCAGCCTGCCAGCCCAGCTCTGCTCTCTGCTGGCTGAACAGGCTTCAGAGGGGCTGGCTGAGACATGAGTGTCAGGCTAGCCAGCAGGCAACCTCAGCACTAAAGCACCCTCGTGCCCCAGCTGGCTCAGGCAGTATCTACACACTGTAGAGTGAATAACTGCAGCAGGATAGTACTTGTAAATCAATCAAGTTAATTAGTTTAGTCCAGCCTAATAGAGGTGCACGTATAGATGTGCAATGTTTACTGTGGAGCTAATTTATCTATTCTGCAGTAAACGTCTTGTATAGACCTATAGCCCTTGAATGTTGATCTACTCCTGCAAACCAGGAGCTGCCCCAGGCTGCCAAGGCACTCTCCTCACAAGCGACCAGCATTGTTGGGCACTGCCCAGCTCACTCCTGGCCATCACAGAGGTGTGGGCACATTATCACAGGCAGCAACATCTTCTTTGCATCCATGCATCTCTCCTGACCTAGCTTCAAATCCCCATAAAGCCTCAACTACACTGGAGCATAGGTGTGAATACAGGGCTGTGGCATGGGAAGCTACAGGGGTCTGAAGCTCAGAGCCAACACAGCCCTGCTGCGCCTTTGCACTACCCATGTCTGGGAGTCCTAGCAGCTAAGGAAGCCCTAAGCCCTCACGCTCTGGAAGATCATCTCATTTCCACAGCACTGGAGTGCACCACAGGAGTGCCCCCCCCCCACATATCCGATTAGGCATTCAGAGTGGGGGTCAGCAACAGGCATCATCTATACAGAAGAGGGGCTGGGAGTGGGACCAGCCTTGAATCGTGACATGAGTTCAGGTGACCTAGCCTTGGCTTGGGAAAGGTCTCAGCCTCCATCCATCTTTCCCAGGTCGGGGCTCCCAAACACTGGCAGCAGGCAATTGCATGTACTCCCTTCCACAGGGCCAGCTGCCAGGCACTGACCTTGCAGCTGTGGGGGGAGTTATGCCAGGCATGAGGAAAAGGGGAAGCAGTGGAGAGGCCTGAGGGAGAGAGGCAGGCAGACAGAGAGAGCTGGGCTTAGGGCGGGTGGGTGGAGGTGAACAGCGGGGGAGGCAGGCTGGTGAGAGGGAGAACAGGAGGAGGGCAGATGACTAGCCAGGGTCAGATACTGCCCCACCTTGTCAGGAGATGATCCTGCGTGACCCTGGCTCCTACCAGGGGATGGGCATCAGGGAAACAAGAGTCGCTGCATCCCGCCATCACTCCTGGCTTGTGTGGGGTGGGTGTGAGCAGGCAGGGGGGGCCAGTGTGGTAACG
>NW_017729011.1:1747297-1751425 GCF_001723915.1 Gavialis gangeticus
GGGTGGAGGTGAACAGCGGGGGAGGCAGGCTGGTGAGAGGGAGAACAGGAGGAGGGCAGATGACTAGCCAGGGTCAGATACTGCCCCACCTTGTCAGGAGATGATCCTGCGTGACCCTGGCTCCTACCAGGGGATGGGCATCAGGGAAACAAGAGTCGCTGCATCCCGCCATCACTCCTGGCTTGTGTGGGGTGGGTGTGAGCAGGCAGGGGGGGCCAGTGTGGTAACGAACATGGCCAGGCCCCTGTGCAGGCCCACCCGGGAGGTGGTAGAGCTAGTGAGCTGCCAAGCTCCCTGCTCCACCCCTACATGCAGTCTTCTTCAGATCAGGATACTTCAACTCGCACAGGCCCCTCAGCTCCGCTCATGGCAGCAAAGCCAAGCAGGGCAAGACTTAACAGCCATAAAATTGCATGCTGCAAAGCGGAGGTGGTGGTAAATACCCAGCCTAATGCATCTGGACTGGTGTGCTGGGCCCAGCCCGTGGTGCCAGGGTAGGGCTGGGAGCTTGTGGGGTCCCGGGGGTTGCAAGCGGCCCCAACAGCGCTGGTCACAGGGAAGCCTGGTGCTTGCTGCTCTGTACTGGTCACTCCAGCCAGTGGCTCCTAAGGACAGGCCTGGGATAGGCAAGAGCAGGCTACACCTAGCTGCGGGGAGGGGGCTGCTCATTAGCAACTGCGTCTAATTCGATTAGCCAGCTGCAGCGGCGGCGGATTGTGCTTTCCCTGCACAAGGCTCCTGGCAGCAGCAGCTGCTGCCAAGGGAGGGGGCAGGGAGGGCTTCACCAGCCATGAATATTTCAGCAGCGAGGAGGGATGCAGGATTCAGTGTCTGCAGAGCTGTTGCCTAGCAACGGGCCTCTCCTCCCGCGGGGGAGCAAGCAGGATATTTTCCAGCTGGATTCTGCATCTTGAGCAGGGTGGTCTGGGCGTGGAGACCTGGCCTGAGGAACTGGGTAGTGCTGTGGGCAGGGGGCAGTGTACAAGCTCCCGTCCCTGCTCGGCCTGCAGCTCTTGGGCTGGTTGCACTCAGGAAATTCAGCAGGGCCTTGCTTGCAGCGGGGCTGGGCACGGCTGTGGGCTTGCTTGGCACTGTGCTCGTCCCTGGAGTTGTCAGGGATTCATTCTCCCAGTGAGCTCCTTGGGGTAACAGCCAGGCTGATGCCAATGCTGGTGGCCTGGGTAAGGTAAGAGCCTTGCCTGAGATCCATGAGAGGCAGGGCAAGGGGAGCAACCACCTCAGCCCCATTTGCCATTCCTGCTCCCTGACCTCCATCGCAGGAGCACCCAGCTGGGTGGGACTAGGTATGGGGCAGGAGCCCCAGCATGCCTGACCCTCCCTCCCAGCCAGCTGGGCCTCCCACGTGCAACAGGTGAGGCAGCACGTGCATGGCTGCTAAGCAAGCAATCCTCTTTGAGGCCGCCGAGCCACTCACGTGCCCCTGTGCCCTGGTACATGGACCTGACATCTCCCAGAACTTCCCCACTTCCTGCAAGTGCTGTTTTCCCACCTGCCCGCCATTGGGCAGGGGGCCAGGGCCCTGTTTTGCCTTACTCCAGGTGTGGGCACGGGCCTGAGAGGACATAGCAAGGCCTCACTGCCTGGCTGAGAACGCCATGCTCTATGGGAAAGACAAACGACTGGAGACGCTTAATGAGATATCCCAAGAGCCTGTACTCCCAAGTCCTGCCTGTCTACAGCCCTGGGGTTACAGCTCTTCCCAAGAGCAAAGCCAGCAGCATTGTACAAGTGACCAATTGCCCTGCCTTTGAACCCCCTCGGGGGGGCGGGGGGAGCCAGACCACAGTGCACAGGAAGTGAGCCATATGCTGTTTCCTCCAGGGGCTAGCCAGCAGTTTGGCTTTTGTCTCTGTGTCTAGTAGTGACTGAGACTCCGCTCCAGGAACTGCTGGGTGCATGGTGCTCTCACTCCCTCGTGCTGCTTGCAATTTCCCATGGTGCAGCCACACCCTGCCCAAGCACTGTATTCATCCCAGGTCAGCTGCCAGCTTAGTCACAGGCAACACTTCCTCATTCCACTTTGCAGGGTGAACAAACAGGGCAGGGAAGGGATGAGGAGGAGTTTCTATTAAGGCTGTGGAGGTGGGGGATTGCTCTGTCACAACCAGGATACTCCCCCAGATGCCAGGTGATTTCTGGCCTCCTTGGCCCTGAGCACCCAGGGCTGCCACAAATGCCCTATAATAGCGAAGATGTGCTCCCAGACAGCTCTGGCACTCCTGGGTGCTCCTTGGAAGCTCCCTGGTGGAGGGGCAGAGCCTCCATCCTATGGAGAGTTGTGTGGCACTGGTCAGTGTAGCTGTAGTGTTTCAGCAGAAAAGGTGCGGAGCTGGGCTCTTGCACCCACAGGACCCACATGCTTCTGGCACATGAAAATTTTGCACTCATTGAATTAAGGCTTGGGTTCACAAAAGGACCAGTATGTCAAGGACCTGACTAGCTCCTTGTGTGAGCACCTAAGCCCAAAGTACAGTTCCCCAGAACCCCTGCTCATCTTCTGGCCCTTCCTGGTGGTACCTAATTTCCATTAAGATTCTCTACGTGCCTAAACGTTGTCTCTGGTCCTGACCAGAACTACCTATCTTGGCAGCACAGAGCAGGTGGGTTTCTATCCCTTGCTGAAATCCTGGCAGGGCCCAGAAGTTGGGTGCTTTCCTGCCTGTTGAGTCCAATGGAGTAGGCATTCTCAAAGCATCAGGCCCTTACAACGCAGTATGAGGTGGTGGTCCCCTCTTGACCTAACACTAAAGCAATCAGGCAGCATGTGGTGGGAGACCAAGAACCACTTCCTCAAGTGACCTGAGAAGAATTGACTCTGTAGAAAGGCTCCTTCAGTCTTTCCACTGGAAGTTGTTCCTCTTTTCGGATAATAATGAAATGTTCATCAAGCCAGTGAGAGGGAGTGAATGTGACTCTGATGCCTAGTGGTTAAGGCACTCATCAGAGACAGAGGAGAACCAGTATCCAATGACTGTACAACTATATGATAGAGTTAGAGTGGTGTAGCCACGATGATCCAGGAATAATGTGAGAGGTAAAGATTTTTGCGGGTGATACTTTTTATTGGACCAACTGCATGGTTGAGAGGAAGTCAGACAAGCTTTTGAATGCAAAGTGTTCTTTGGGTTACCTATTCAGGTTTAACTTTATCCCAACTATGCGTTTGGTTCAATAAAAGGTATCTCCCACAGAAATCCTTGCTTATTTTATATGAACTATTCATGGCAGCAGGGACTGGAAACCAGTTGTCCCCTTTCTCAGAGAAGTCAAGCCACTAAGTTATAGGTCTAGCATTATGCTTAATCTTCCCTTTCCTGGGCCAATGAATATTTAATAACTCCCTGTAAAGAGAAGGTTCAGCAGAAGGGGATGAGAGAGCACCAAACTAAGGGAAACCACAGGTAGGGGGTTGGGGCACTCGTAAGAAACACATATTCAAATCCCCTCAGGCAGGGTAGGCATTTGGACCCAGACATCAAGGTCTCTGGGATTTGAACCTAGACAGTTGGCACCCCTGGGCAGAAACCTAGTGTCCTGTCCAGCTTGCTTGTACTGGACCTGATGATCTAACGAGGTCTCCTGGGCTGGACCTGATGATCTCATGAGGTCCCTTCCAGCCCTGATGTATAATATAGACATAGTGGGGACATCCGGACATAGTGGGGATTACGGAAAAGTGGTGGGACTCAATGCATGATTGGGCAGTGAATGTCAAGGGCTATAGGCTGTACAGGAGGGACAGGACAGGAAAGAGAGGTGGGGGCGTGGCACTCTATATTAAGGAGGAATACACATCCTCGTCAATTAGTAAGGAGTCAGGGGAGGGGCACTCTGAAGTGCTTTGGGTTAGGGTACAAGGCAGTCGAGGGGAAAGGGACTTAACGGTGGCAGTCTACTACAGACCTCCCAACCAGGGAGAGGAGCTTGACCAGGAATTCTTGGGTCAGCTCACAGAGGTAGTGAAGGCTAAGGATGTGGTAGTCATGGGGGACCTGAACTTCCCGGACATCTGCTGGGAGGAGCAGTCAGCCAGGTCTGAACGCTCATGTAGGTTCTTAGAGTGCAGGACCTCCATCTAACCCAGGAGGTGCACAGCCCCACCAGGGG
>NW_017729011.1:1756425-1783846 GCF_001723915.1 Gavialis gangeticus
GACAGCCACTCGCATGATCAGGGGACAGCAGGACAGGCCCTATGAGGAGAGGCTACGGGACCTGAACCTGTTCAGCCTCCAAAAGAGAAGGCTGAGGGGGGATCTTGTGGCCTGTTATAAACTAGTCAGGGGGGACCAGCAGGCACTGGGGGAGTCACTGTTCTCCCGAGCACAGCCAGGAGTGGCCAGGAATAACGGTCACAAGCTGGCAGAGGGTAGGTTTAGGTTAGACATCAGGAGGCGCTATTTCATGGTCAGGGCAGCTAGGATCTGGAACCAACTTCCAAGAGAGGTGGTGCAGGCTCCTACCCTGGGGGTTTTTAAGCGGAGGTTAGATGAACTCTTTGCTGCCATGGCAGGGGGTCGGACTAGATGATCTGCTAAGGTCCCTTCCGACCCTAGAAACTATGAAACTATAATGTCTGTGAAATCAGACACCAGCCTCAGCTCAGGCTAGACCCCCTCATGAGGTCTCCAAAGGGTGGGGGACAAGTGACCTAGGGGATGAATGAGAGCCATAAGCCCCTGATTGAAAGAGTATAAAAATCTCCAGCTTCCTGCAGGGTCTTGTCCCAGAAATAGCACTGCTGTCTTGGACTTTCCTGTTCTGTCTCTGATTAATCTTGTTCCTGTCTTGAACCTCCTGGCCTCAACTGTCTTGCTCTGACCATGGCCATGACCCTCTCTTGACCCTCATCACAATATCCTGGAACCTGGACTGACATCTGGCTTTGACCTCAGCCACTTCCACTATGTTAACCCCCTGACTCTGATCTTGAGTCTATGTACTAGTCACACTAGTACTATGAAACTACTGTGAAACTATGAAATTAGGCTTATGCCTATGCCTGCCTTATAACAGGTCTCCCACAGCCTGGCAAGTGCTCTAACCACAGGATGGGGTACAAGGGGGAGGCTGCTGCCTCCCCGGCAGACTAAAAAAGGGTTGCAGCAGGTTTCAAACCTCAGGAGTGGATTCTGAGTTGTGCATCCCAGTTGAAGATAGAGGCTACTCTGTAGCCCAGGGCAAGTCCCTAAATATTTGAGTTTCTGGGAGGGACAGCTGCCATTCTTGATTCACCTCTAAGTAGGTGCCTGAGGCTGGTGCCCTTACCCATTGTTACAATAGTGCTGGAACATACCACCTGGATCATCAAGTCTACTCTCCTGTTATTGCAGGCATCCACACAGCAGACACATGTCCAAAGGGGTCCACAAGAACATCCATGTCAGCCCCAACTTCAGACCCTCCTAGCAAACCTAGGAACCTTGGTCCAAAAAGAAAGAAAAAGCCCTACATGAATCCCAATCCCTATGATATTTGTCAGGAGGAAGGTAAGAGAGAGGGCATTACCATTGCATCAAACTCTTGCAGATGAAGAGCATTAGTTAGGTAAAATATTCCCAACTGATTCTAGGAACTGAACAACGCACTGAACTGACAGAGGACGGCAAAAGAAGCCTTACCATTCTTTGTCAGCCTCAGTGGGGTGATGGGGAAATTCCTTCCTAAAAGTTAGGGATCGCAGTGTCTAAGTCCCTCCCCTACCAGTCATTGCTACCAGTGTCCAAAGCCCAGCACATGTGCACCACTTTTTGATGAGAAAATACATGTCAACAGATGTCCATGTGTGTAACTGAATGGAGAGGGCTTAACTAAACAGCAGGAACTAAAGACATTGTTGGGCCTAATTAAGGCAGAAATGATACAGACCTAACAGTGGGTTTGTAGGCAAGAGAGAAAGGAATTTGAATTCTGTAATGCCTCCTGGGCATGCCATGAAGAAGGGTACCCATCCAGTCACCGTTCATCACTGGCTTGAGACCATTCCAGCAGAAACAACACCATTCCATTCTTCTAAACCTACTTATCACCAGCATCCTTGGGCTCTGCTAAGGAGGGTGTAAGCATGTAGGATTATTAGACCTTTTTCTGGTACCACCTCAGATCCCAAATTTCTGGTCTAATCTCTGTAATAGCTTTAACAACTGCTAGACTCCAACCCAACTACCTACATTCCTGGACAATATCCAGCAGACCTTCAAGCCAATGAAAAACATCTATTCAAATCTGAGTGGCACCTACTAGGAACTGGTGGATGTCCATCCAGGGACTCACGACAGAGTAAAGTTCAACTGTTGGGGAGAGAACTCTCTTGGGAGTCAATTCCAAATAGGGAGATAAATTGCCCCAAGAAATAAGGGTCACCACAGACCATCACCCACCACACCAAGTGCCAGATGCACTCCACCAACCTGCCTTCATTAACAGAAGCACAGACCAATTTTCTGAACAACAGCAATAAAAAAGGCCACCAGAATACTGCCTTGTGCCTGCTTGGGGTAAGAGCAAACCACACAAGGCAGATGTTCATCATGTTTAATTCAAAAACAAAAGATGCTCAGATACTGAGTCAAGACGGATGAGATAAAAACCTGGAGAGAACAAAAGAGAACAGAATAGGAACTCTGTAACTACTACATGGCCAGATTAAATACAAGAATAACAAGTTATGGGGAATAGCTTTGTAGAGCTACGCAGTCCCTGGACCCCCTGCAAGGCCTCAGAGAGCTAGGGCTCAGCACATGTGGAAGTGGGACAACAAACCAAACACGCACCCAGAGCTTGCACTACATGGTTCATACAACAGCAACTCCAAAACCTTCCAGCCTTCTAGGGAAATGTGACACAGCCACACCAGAAGACTTTCATTCCTCCTCTTGAGTGAGGAGATTACCCCATTTAGGTAATTGAGTCACCTCTTCATCTGATTGTTGCCTGTTTACACATTGATTTATGGTGCCAAAAACTAGCTTGACTTTCTCTCAGCACAGCAAGCAGGGTGGCTAATAGTTGTGTAGAAGTTTCTGTTTACATTGCCTCCTGGCATGGCAGGACAATCATGGATGCCTCACTGCCTACCTGCTCATTCAGCACAGTGTCCCTACCTCTGCTTGCTTTTAGACAAAATGCTTGTTGTCCTGCATGCACCATGGCCCCAGGCACCCCTTCATCCTCCCCCATAAGCCATCTTTCCTCCCCCACTCTGTTTCCAGTACTCTCTTCAACCCTCTGTCCTCTCCCTCATTCGTGGGGCTATGTATATCCCTCTTGCTCATGCCCAGAGCAAAGTGCCCCCCTTCTTCCTCTTCCCCCATCATGCAAGGAATTCGTTTCCCTCTGCCCCCATCCAATGCTGGGGTTTTCATTCTCTCCCCACCATGCCAGATGCCACTATATGTAGCTAGGCAATCTTCTTCTTCTTCTTTTTTTTTTTTTTGGTGAGTGGTTTATTGGTTGTAGCCAACCTGAAATTGCAAAAAGTTTTGGCTGAAAATAAGTTTTCATGCTAGGTTCGTATAACTTGAGGAAGAGGTTTGGCTTTGACTCTATACCCCAATGGTTAGAGTACCAACCCAAGATGGAAACCCCAGTCAAATCCTTCCTCTGCCTCAGGGAATGTCAACCTATATTGCCCACTTCCAGCACAGTATCCTAAGGCCCAAGCTCTTGGGTATTTGTCAATACAGGAGCTGTAGCTACGTGTCCCATTTCCCAACAGTACTCAAACCACCAGCCTATGGAGTCCTATGGAGTCCCTGATTCTGTGATTATTCATGTATTCCATGAAAAGTGGAAGAGCATCAAGGAAGATAGAGCAAGCCCTTCTTCAACATACTTTGGAGCATTGTAGTAAGGACATGTGCATGAGAGCCATGGGCTCAGATCCCATCAGGCAGTAGAAGGAACTGAGGATGGATCTTCCCCATCCTGGACTACTGAATCCACTGGGCTATGGAATAACAGAGTAAGGGCAGCTCCTCTTCCTGTTTTGTGAAGGCTGCTCAGAGCAAGTCCTTCATCTCCAGTGCTTTGTTGTTGCAACTTGGGGTGTGATGCAGCCCCCAAGGCACCCCCTATATCCAGGCCACTTTTTTGGCCCCCATAATTCAAAGGCATCCAAAGAGTCAATTTGAATATCATGGGAAAATCACCCTAAACATCTCTTATGCCATTTCCTTCCTTATAATCAGCTCTCTTGCAAAGTGTAAGATGCTCAGAATGTGGCCTGTGGCAGGCCAGAGATCCCAGTGAAAGAGAAGGACAGCCATGTGATTTCTTGAGAGGAAACAAGCCCACACTGCAACATCTGGCAGCATGCAGCCCCAAGAGTGGTACCATCTAGGCTAGACAGAGCAGGGGAGTTCTTAGTATAGGGTCCCCCCAGCTGTGGGAAGGGGAGGCTCACAGGAGCAAGTGTGGACAGGAATCCAGTAGGTCTGGGCTGCAGCAGGGGGAGGTGCGGACTAATGGCAGACCCAAATAGGACCAGAGCTCCCAGCACTGTAGGCAGCTGACAGTACTCCATCACACTTTGTGTTTGAAAGCCCTGGTCAAACAGCTAATTCAAACATCGGAGAGACAGGTGAGCCTTATCTCCATGCTACAGAGAGGAAACTGAGGTACAGAACAGAGATGTCACTTGCCTAAGGACACCTAGGAAGTCACTTGCTGAACTCAGAAGCCACTAGCTAAGCCTACTGCTGCTGCTCCTTTTCAGAGACAGTGACAGTGCAGATGCTGAGCACAGGGCCAAGTGACCCCATTCTCGGGACTGAGGCGCTGGTTCTGCCAAACAGGTAGGATGCTGGAGACATATATGCAGTCCTGGCCTGGCCAACTCCCTCCAATACCAAAAGCCCAGCTTGTTTCAAACAGGTGGAATTTTCCTAAATCAGGCAAAGACTGGAGTTTGTATCACTTCTAGTTCCTGCTGTTGAAGATACCAGAGTGTGGCCTGTGGCTCCCTCCCCATCTGGAAGCAGCATAGCTATGTTTACACAGTGCCAGGCCCAGGCTAGTTAGCCCTGCCTCTCAGCAGAGCTAGTGAGTGTAGCTCTATCCTTGCAGCTGGGGCACAGTGCCACTTGAATGTGGTGGTAGGCAGCATCGTGTTGTCTCCTCTCAGCAGAGGTAGCAGGATGGCACCTGGCACTAATACAAGGCCATTTTTTTAAATTCAGGACAAAAGTCCCAGTTCAAGGAGTTCTCAGGGACACGGACACACAGGCCCAGGATCCAGGATGCTCAGTCCCAGAGAATGACACAAGGTCAATTCTAGGTACTCAGTGGAATCCACAGCCCTGAATGAAGCACCTGGGCTCCCAGCACACACTGCAGGGAGGTGGCTAGGCCCCCTCAGAACAGATCCAGAGCAGCCAGCACCTTGATCAGGAGGGCATATAAGCTGGTCTGCAGGAAATGCCAAGGAAATGGGTAGGGCTGAAACCTCCCCTTACCTCACCCAGGGAGATGGGTACCTAACTGAGCTGGAGGTGTGGTGTGAAGGAGAGACGTGTGCAGCCGTAGTGTGGGTTTAATCTGGCCTCTCTGTAGGGGCTGTCTGACCTTTATTATTATCTTCTCTAGTATTGCCCCCTAGTCCTCTCTAGTGGGTGTGGAGGAGTGGGACTCTCATCAGTCCACAAACAGAAGGGCTTGTGTCCATTCATTCTGGATTCCCATGCGTGACCCCTCTACTGGAATTAGGCACCTAAACCAAGTCAGGTCTTTTTAACAAGCCAAGAGGAACTCCCCCTCCCATCCCCAGATTTAAACCCAGATATCTTACATCTGAGGAAGCCTCCAGATCCATCAAACTGCGGAGTCAGCCATCAGCTTGCTCTCTCTCTCTCTCGGCCAATGAATATTTCAGGGCTAAGGCACACTGCTGTTCAACACTGCCAGGACTGAAGCTGCCCTGAGCAGGCCTACTGGCATGAATGTAGGCATTTTGTTGGCAGAAAATACAGAGTTAGTTGGCAGCTGAGAGAGGGCAAAGAATCTCAGTTGCACTTAGCTAGGCTCGAATCTCTGGGGAAGGATGCTGAAGCTGGATATTGGTTATGATGAAAGGCAGACTTCAGATGGTGAGAATGAGGAAAAGTCCTGTAAAAACTGCTCAGCTGTGGATCATATGTCACGGGCACCATCTTAGCTGACACAGCTGGACTCAGTTACCAACTATTGGGGATAAGACTCTGTATCTCTACATCTTGGGCTGAAGACCGGGCCCTGCCAGTCCAGACCCACTTCCCTGTGGGTCAGACAGATGAGGACATACAGCACACTGACCCAGATTACTTGGCCACTAGAACAAGGGCCATAACCTGGTGTGCAGGAAGGGCTGGGCTGTCAGGAACCTGACTGGAATGTCTGTTTGGAAGAACAGGTTTATATTTAGCCAGTGCTATACTCCCCAGGGCAGAAATAGCAACAAGCAGCTAGGCAGGGTTCAGAAAGCAGCAAGCAAAGACTCAGAATGGAAACATCCCTGGGGCAGCTGACAGCACAGACTGTTTGCAAGGAGACCAACCTGCTTGGGCTCCTTTCTGCCAGGTATGGTCCCCCTGTCCAAGAAGTGTCTAAGCTGTGAGTTGGCCTTGAATGCTGAGTTCTTCAGCTGAGACATGGATAGGGTCCTCTGGGCCTTGGGCAAAGTCTAAAAGGGAGTCCCTCTCGCCACCATTGCATACTCTCTTCTGGAATTGGAGTGCTACACAAAAGGGCACTCTGGGCTCTTCTTGTGAGTTTGCCTTCTAATCTTTCCCAAGGCCCATCAAGCCACCAGGAGCCTAACTGAACCCATCCTGTGTGTCCTGCATGGCTCCCACAGGCTTCATGGCAGAAGCATTGCCAAAGTGGGGAGTTCTTTGTATCACACTCATTGCAGACATCTGTCTGCTGGGGGCTTCATCTACAGACATTACATTCTCTGGTTCTGAATCCTCTATGGAGTCTGGCTCTTTCTCCTTCTGGTTTATGTCTGGTGGTGAGCTGTGAGTAGTCCTAGCTGGTCTTGGCTGTGGCAGGCTCAAAGCAGGGTTCACATTTCTTAGGCAGTCATGACACCTGCTCCTCCAGCTTTTCAGGTGTTGGCCAGCAAAGCAGTGTCTCTAATGAATGGTTTGGTTTGCTGACTGCACCAATGACCTGAAAAGGCTTGTTTCTTAAACTTTCAGTGACCAAAAAGTTTTAAAAAAAATCAGGTTGAGCAAAATGCTTTGATTTCAAGCGTTTTTAAATGGAAAGTAATTTCAAAACAAGAAGCTAAAAAAAAAAAAATCAAATTGCTGTGTTTGAAAAATGGGCACTTCCAGATCCACGATGCCAACAAACTTGCCTGGCAGATCTCCTGGGGTCCAACCAGACACCCCCCACTACATCTTGCTCACCACTTTTGGCCAGGACAATATCTGCTGCTATCTCCCAGCTCTGTGCCTGGGCTTTGGACAATGGCAGCTGTCAGTGCTTGAGGCTGTTTGTCAGGCCCTGAATCTTCATTCAAATCTGCCTTAGACTGCTTCTCCTGTTGCTTGCAGTCAGGGTTGAGGTGCCCCCCGCCCCAATAAAGTTGCACTGTGGCCAGTTGCAGATTCATATGTGTAGCAGGGCACTAGGCGTGCCTGTCATTTTAAGGTCTGGGTTCGACACCCCAAGGAGGAGAGTTGGGGCCGGGCATGGCTACGGCCACCTGAGCCCACCTGTGGAGGGAAGCCCCGAGACCCCGAGTAAAGGGGGCATTACTAGCAGTGTGGAGCCCCCAGTGTGAGGGGGGCAGTGTGTGGAGCCCTGTGAAGGGAGAGGGGGCTCAGCCAGACAGAGAGAGCTGAGTCCTGACCCCAGTAAGTCCTCCAATGCGGAGAGGCAGAGTTTGGGTTGAATATAACACCGGTAGTATCACCACGACCTGCTGCCCAAGGGGGGGAGTGAGAGTCCCCTGTGAGACCCTGAGGCACCAGTCGTGGTGTGAAGTAACCCCAGCTCCCCACATCTGTGGAGGAGGACCCAGAGAGGGGGACCCCAGGAAAAGAGTACAGGTCATACATTAAGGCCTGCCAGAGCTTCCCCTGACTGGCCTAGGCGGGGGCCAGGACCAGGAGGGTCAGAAGGGCAAGGAGGCCCACTGAGAGGGACACCCAAGAGCCAGGGGCCTGGGGTCCTGACTGACCTGGAGGTGGGCCGGGGCTAGTGTGAGCCGAAGGTCCCAGTGAGGGGATCACACCCGAAGGGGAACTGGTGGCAAGGAGATATGTGGCCCAGTATGACAGTGGCAGAGTCCGCCTGAAGGGAGGAACTCAGGTGGGGTCCCACAGCAGGATTCTGGGCCCCCTGGTGGGGGACTGGCACGTACGAGAACATCACGATGTCATCAGCAAGACGGGCTGTGGTGTAGGGGAGGATTGGAGCCGCAGATAGCACCCCCTAGCAGCGGGGCAGAAAACGGGCAGCCTCCTGCCTAATTACGTCTATTAATCAATCAATCAAGACCAAGGCATGGTGGGTGAGAAGGCAGGCGGTTCGCCCAAGAACAGGTGGGCAGGCCATGCGGAGATCGGCCCTGGTAGGCCCCCTGTTACAATATGTATTTCCAGATACAAAACTGCATTTGGGACTTCAGATTGAGAGCAAAAATAAGTAATGTGAGGTGAAACATTGCAGGGATGCTGGAATTATCCCCCAAACAGGCATTACAAGTCTGGGAAATTTAGTTATGGCTGCACTTAGAAGAAGCCTCAGCATGCTTAGAGCTTGAAATGCACCATTAAGGCACCCACGCATTCTTATCTCTACCGTACTGTGACACCAGGCAATCACTATATGGGTATTGCTGTCTAAATAATCCAGAGTTAAGGTACCCAGTACTGTTTTGGGTCTTTCCAGAATAAGGAGTATCTAAACATAAACATCTGAACAGAAGGACATAGAGCAGGGGCAGGCAAAGTCCAGCTGGATCAGGCCCATGGCAGACTCTATTTCCAGCAGCCCCTGCCTATATCACTTCCAGCAGCCATGGTGCTCTGACAGCAGGGGCCAGGGTTTCCATGGAGACCAGCCCTAGCAGTGCTGGCAGGGTGCATGGCTGGTTGGGGAGCGGCTCCAGGGCTGGGATTATGCGGCAGTGACAGCATGGTCTGGAACTGGGGCAAAGCTGTGATCTGCTGCCTGCACACTCTGGGCAGGGGTATGCAGGCAGTGGATCACAGCTCGGCCTTGGCTCCAGACCACATGGTCACCAAGATCCCAGCCCAGGCCACGGAGAAGCTGTGCACCCTGCCAGAGCTGCTGGGGCCAGTCTCCGTGGAAACCCTGTCATGGCACCACTGTGCTGTCACCGCATCACTGCTGAGTCTGGATGGAAACTGGCCTACAGCATGGCAGGGGCTGCTGGGAAATGGAGTCTGGCTGCCAGCTGGATCCACCATTTTTACCACCCCTGACAAAGAGAAGTACAGTCAGTATTGTCAGCCATCCCTATTCCCTTCCCCCATCATCACCTTGTCCCTTACCCAGCACTGACACTGGCCCAATAGAGCTGCATTAGGCATACAGAAAGTGATAAACATTTGCATATTTTAGAGGTTGCACATTTTGTGGGAGACAGATCTCAAAAGCCTTTTGGTCAAATGATCCCAAATCTGCTTCAGGCCCTGCTGCAGCCTACTAATTTTCAAGACAATGTGGAATTTAGAGCACTTTAACATTTAAAATCAGGGCAGTTGGGGAGGGCCCTTCCCCAGGATCCCTGTGATGAAACACTGCTAATTTTAAACCACTAAGTTCATCCCAATGTGGCACATTAATTTCTAGGCCGATCTGGGTCTTTCTGTGAATTTTAGAGCACTCTGAAATTCTATATTTACTGAGAATTTGTGCAGCTGTTTATCCTTCCCCTGAGGGAGCTCCCAAATACATACTAGATTTTGTAGCTCAGATCAGTATGTGTGCTACTTTCTGGAGTAAGAGTAAAGATTTAATAATGTTTTAATTATCAGGTCTGAAAGCCCAATCCTGGTGCCATGCTGTAAATGAGCCATGGGGTTCTCCGGTGCTGGGAGTCTGATGTATATACTGCCTAGGATGTTATCCCTTGCCATGGACAAAGAAAAATAATAATATCCAAATAAATTCTAAGAGATGTCATGGGGCTGGGGTGGAATGGGTTGACAGATGCAAGTTTGAGGCCATAGCAGAAGCGTTCACAGCGTGGCCCTGTCGGATTCAACAAATTTGCCAATTCTGTTAAATACCTTGTCACAGGACATGAAAAAGGAAGGAATAACATCATTTTGGGAAAGCTTTATCTCGGCAACCTCTTGACTGAATTGGCACCATAAACTTTCCATCAGCCCCTTGAAGGGCATAGCAATTTTCAGGACAACCTCCATGCAGTCATGGATTTCAGAAGGCTTTGAAAAACTGAGATTTCAAATAGAAAACTTGACTCAGCATTACTATAGAAATCACTACTTTTCCTCCATAACAACTCAGGCTTCTCAGAGCTTGTGGTCACAGAGTAAATTCATCTGATTTGTAAAGACAGCTTGGATTCTTTTTTTCTTTCCCCCCCTGTGGCATCACATCACTGAGCAGAGTCATTGTGTTGATCTTGTACATCCCCATAGCAACCAAGATGGCCAATGCCTCTCTTATTGTTCCCAGTGCCAGTGAAACCTAGCTGACCTCAGGAATGAGGACAGTAACTCTGTATTGTCAAGCTATAGAAGGGTCACTATGGAGAACAGAGAAACTGAAATGGTGACCATCACTGCTAAGGACAGCCTGTGCCATTAGTCCCTTTGAGAACAGCGGGAGATGGTCGTTTTGAAAAAGTTTCTACATAGGAAAGTGTTATTCTCCAGTTTCTAATGAAGAAGAAACTTCCAATTATGCAGAACAACATGGAAAAGCTGTTGTCCAATTGTCTTTCCAAGAACTTCCTGTTGTCCCAGATCTTATTCAGAATTCACCTTAGGCCGGTTGTGTGTGAACAGACAAAACCAGAATGGAGAGCAACAGGGAACAAACAACAGGCTGGCCTGGGGTACAGCATTTCTGAAAGGGCCCGCTTCCTAATTACTTTTAACTCAGAGTCAAACTATTATGTTTAAACATGTGCTGTGGCCACAGGGTGCTGCAGAGTTGTGGGGGACATGCTACACCCCTCACACGTATTAACAACGGTGAACCCCTGCCTCAAGTGCAAAACTCAACCCAGTCATACCCATGGAGCTGTGACAAGTGCCTCCAACATGGCTTCTTAGCTTGGCTGTGTCTTTGTCCCGGTTCCAAGCAAGGCCCACACACTACTGGAGAGATGAAATGTCTGAATCTGGGAGGACTGTTCCTCAGTGACACCAAATGAACCATGCACCCAGCCTTCTCCCCAGGCTCTGCTGCTCTCAGCTTCCTGCCCCTGGGATCAGACCGTGTCAGAGCTCTCTAGCCTGCTGTGAGCCCCCGAGTGCCCCAGTGAGTGCTAATAACTAGCTGCAGGGCTCTGATACCTGTAACAGGATGAGGTGCTGACATTGTGGGGCAGGAAGCCACAGTTCCTTGAGGCTGGAGTCCCATGACTCTAGGTATGGCTGGGGCAGACACTGCAGGGTCACCCAATGCCACAACAAGGCAGAGAGTGACCCTGGTGCCAAAGGTCCTGTCCTTTGATTGCCAGCTTTGCAAAAGGTGGTGTCATACCAGCGATTCCTTTAATCAGAGGCTCTTTTCCAGAGAGTCCCTCAGAACAGTTCCCAGGAGAAAACCAGTGGGCCAGATTTGTTCATTGCTCATGCCAATATCGTTCTGGAAAAGCTCCCCTGCAGGTAACAGTGTCCCAGCTGGATTTCACTGGTTCAGGGCCTGGATCCCTGGCGTGTTCTTTAAACTATTTGACCTGTGTCATAATTGTAATGAAAAGAAATGCATTGTTCTCCAAAGGGAACCTGCTAGACCTGGCTTGAAAGGACTGTTTTTGAGCCAAGGCCACAAACTGCTCATGGTGATGGAAGAGGTCCAGTTCCAGTAGAAGTGCTATCTCCTGCTATGTGCCTATCCCTTAATGGCACCTGGTTTGCAGATGGCCTGGTGACTGTGGGTGCTTCTCAAGCCTTTACCCTCCGCCTGTTATACTTCACCACCACCTGTTTCTCACAGCTGTGGTCAGCTCCGCTTCTGGAAGTCCCCCACTACAAACCCAGTGGAGATGGAGTTCTGTTATACTTGGGGAGCTTTTATTGTTTTCTTAACATCTCTGAATCAAAGGCCTGTTTGCATTAAATGTGCCAGAGCAAAGGCAATCTGGGCTGTAAGTGCCCTAGGTGGTACCTTCACACAGTCAGAGCCAGCTCAGAGACCCTCAGTGCAGTGACAGGGGCATGGGTGTGTTGAGGCTGGCCAGGGCCAGGAAGGTGCATGGGAGCCACTTGCTTAGGCCTCAGGTGCTGTAAAGCCCAAGTGGGCAGTGTCCAGACTGGGAGGCAATGCTGCTTCCCTTTGATGAACCTGACCACACTAACCCCATTCCCTTTTGTTTTGTCCCAGTGCTTATGGTTCTGGATGAAAAGAAGCAGATAGCTAGTGCGATCCCTAGGAAGGGCATGGGGGTCACCCCACCCCTTCGCACTGCCCTGCCCTGTGCCATAGTACATGACCTGAACAGAGCAATGCTCCTTGGAGAGAGAGATTTGCTCAGATGGGCACTGGCATTTCCAGATCACTATGTTCTTTAACCTTGCACCTGACTTGTGTCTCTCCTCGGGTACTAGCTGGGATTGCCTTGCTGTAGAATTAGAGCCAAGATCCCTGCCCCAGACTCAGTCAGATCCCCAAGTACCTGGAGCTGCTTGGATCGGTCCCCCCAGGAGCCCTTGAGAAGAATATCTTTTCCCTGTCTGGTGTGCTGAGCAGCAGCCCTCTGAATATGTATCAGAGTCTTTCACAGCTGCCCTCATGTTTGCTGGGGAACTGGTGCTGCTTTGGCATTAATGAGTGACCTGGACTGACCCAGCAGGGAGGGTGGAGGCAGGAGAAGGCAGTAGTAGGAACCAAGTGCCTTGCAGGGCTGCCAAGGGAAGTGAGTGCTACCTAAGTGCATTATGCCATAACAGAATTTCAGGCAGCTGAGGCCTGAAGAGTCTGTGGTCCCCTCCCTTGCCAGGGACAGCAGCTCCTTTTACCCCAGATTCTCCATCTGTAAACCAATGGCATGAGATGCATTGCTGATGCTGTAATTCAGCACCAACAGGCTTTGAAGTGGTTTAGTTTTCACAGGAAATAAGGCTCCTGAAGCAATGTGTGTGCCCTGGCAGTGCCAAGGGGTGATGACACACAAATAGCTCCCTTGTTTTTTGAAGAGATTTCACAGGACTAGATCCCCTACACCACTGGTGCCAGGTCCCTTTTGTCTTCCAGCTTTGCAAAGTCAGTATTTTGGCCACTAGGAACTGGCAGTGCTTGAGGATACGACTGAATTGGGTTACATGGAATATAAAAGCTGCTCGCTCATTCCTGGCCAATAAACCCCTCTACCTCACTCTGGGAGGGTGGGCCTGTCAGCCATAGCCTCTCCACAGTCACACTTAGCATCCTCTAGGGAAAAGTGCAGCTCACCAGGGGGTCCATCCCGTTCACTTTACACTCAGTCTCATGGGCTGTATGCAGGTGTTTTCTTCTTCTCAGTTATTTGAGGGTCCTCAGACCTGCTGGTCCTTTGAAAGCAAAAAAGCCTTAATAATGCAATATTCAGGCCACACAGCTTCAATCATGGAGTGTCAGGAACATGGAAATGTAAGATTCCAACATCATTGGATTACACTGGACACATGCACCCCACCCCCATGCATATTCACAGGGAAAGACACATGCTCACGTGTACCTGCACATGCATACGTGAGTGCATACACACGGATACACCCTCTGTCACACAGCTCGATTAGCGTGGATGCTAGAACCTTAGCTGTGTATTTATTCTGTTCCTGTTTCTCTGGCTAAATATGCAGCTTCATACCATTGTTTGCATAAAAAGGAGCCCTGCAGACCCTTAATCTCAGCATTTCCTGACTTCTTTAATTTTCATTGTATAGCTTTAGGATTTAAGTAACCTAGATTTTTGCCACTCATTTGTAAAATATTGCAAAGGAAGTGGATGCTTCCCATTGACCCCAATTGCTGTTGTACGAAGAGTTTGCAGTCAGGGAAGATTTACTCTTTCTTCCCCAGTGTGGCAGGGAAGACCTGAAGCCAGTTCCATGGGACTGATGTCTGCTGTACCTTTTTTTAGCACAAAGCTCCCAGGGAGGAAAGGGAGCTATAGAGTGGTTCAGCCCAGTTCTCCCCACTGGCTACCCCCCAGCCCTTCCTACAAAACCTCAAACTCCCAGTTCCCACATCAGGGCTCAATCCTAATGGTTACTTTAAAGCTAAGTGAAGTTTAGGCTTTCTAAGCCAAGCAGGGTATCGACACTTCCTGCTTGTTTCTGTACTCACTTGGCTAGCTTGGCATCACACTGGGGCATCAACAACTGACACATGCATAACCAGTTTGGTTTAGCTTCACTTCTGTTCTGAAGCTGCCCCTGAAATACAGCCATGGTACTGAGCTGACAGGGGCCTGTTCTGGGACAGCGTACCCATTTTCCCCACAGCATAGCCACATTGCTGCAACTGCCCCATTGCAAAGACCTCAAGAAAGTCTGACCCCTAGGGTATGATGGTCTCCCCTGGGGCACTGGCACACAGGTACACAGGCTCTCAATGCAGCCAGCAGCCTAGTCACGACATCTTGGCATACCAGCCTTCCAGGAGTGGGATGTTCCACTGGGTGGGTCAAAAAACTCCCCTTACCCAGCAGACCTGGGCAAAGTGAAACTGAGGAGGAGGATGCTGGGCTCTGCAGGAGGTAGCATGTAGCTGACAAAGGCAGCAGGTTGGCAGAGGAAGGGCCTTCTGGGATGGAACAGGAAGGGATGCTCCATGGCCAACAATGTATGGCATTGTACCCCAGGCAGGACAATAGCCGTGTGGGCAAGGAGAGATGGTGCCTGCTGCGGGTGCCTGCAGCCTTGGCTCCTTCCCCAGCACCTTCCCTCATGCAACACACTGCAGAAAAGCTTGGTGTAGTTCGTTCCAATATAATCTTTATTTGGGAGATCAATTAGGGATTGACGAGGCCGGGTATAAAACATGATCACTGTCACAACCAGCAGCAGGAGGAATCGGCAGAGCAGAAAAGAAATGCTACCAGGCCCTGTTCTTCCTGGCCCTTCCCCCTGCCCAGTGTGTACATGCTTCCCAGGTACTGGCCTGAGTTCCCCTGTGGGCACCCAGGGCCACTTCACTCTCTGCAGAGGGGCTGGGAGCAAGGGGAGCTCTCTGCAGCTTATTTCTCAGGGGTTCACAGACAAATCTGGCTACCTTCCAGCCCTCCCCTTCCTCTCCCTTGGTGTCTTATGCCACTAAAGGCCAACTGTGAGGACCTCTGGAATGGGTGGATGGGTTTGCTCCTCTTCAATAGCTGGCTGGGGCAACACTGCTGATTGGTATGGGAGTGGGAGGGTGTCTCTCTATCTCACTCAGCAGAGCCAGCCCAGTGGACACGGGCTCCAGATGCCTGCCTGCTTTCAGCTAAGGTAGTAGTTAGGACCCATGCACAGACAAAGCTGCCCCCAGGGCTGAGTAGCCCCCAAATCCCAAGCCTTGCTGTCTTTCAGGGCACTGTGCTGTGCCTTACGCAGCGGGGTGCTGTTGTCACAGCCTCTCTCAGGGGAGCACCTGCAAAATATGGCTTTTTGTTTCTTTTTTGCTTTCTTGCTTTTTGGCAGCAAACTTTCCTCCAAAATGTCGTGAAGGAACAAAGTCACTGAGAACAGGGCAGTTGCTTCTTCCCCTGCCCCTCCACCCGCCATGGGAACACCAGGCATGTTACTGTGCCAGCTGCTCCTTCCCTCAGCCCCCTTGATGCTGTTCCTTCCAGGAAGGGGACTTTGTTGGAATCAAATCTTTCTCCCCCCCACCTCTGCAGTTAGTATGACAACAAGGGAAGGGGGTGACCTTGGCAAGGACTTGCTACCCCCAGCTCATTCCCACAGCCCTGCTCAGAAGCTAGCCAGACTCCTCCCTCACTGGAAGGGACAGCCATGCTGATGGAAAGAACGTGGCATATCCAGTTCTGAGGAAGGCCTTGGCCTCTCTGTACTTAGGGCCAAACTCTCCATCCACTGGGTGGGAGCTGCAGCCGTGGGGGGTGGCACCAGGGAAGGGGACCCTCCCACACACACACAGAACCCACAGAAGGATGATCCCAGCTCATCGCCTTGATTAACATGAACAGTCCCAAGGACGGAGTGTCCTGGAATGGGTTGGGAAAACAAAGATCCTCCAAAATGAGGATAAACTGGAGCTTCCCTCAAGGGCCTGCGGAGGAAATGGGACGCATGTCCATTAGTAACTGTGGGGCCATGGCAACAGGTTGAATTGGCTACAATTACTTAGAGGCATTTCAGCTTGGCCACGGAGATGAAAGCTTTGGCAAATAACTTAGAGAAAACTGGCTACCCAGTGGTCCTCCCTCTTTTCCCTCCTTCCCCCCACCCTCCCCCTCCCCAGCCTCTTTCTGCTTCCTGTGAGGCAGGCTCAGTTTGCACGCACTGCCCAGCTCAGCACTGGAAAGCTCCAGGCTCCCCTCCCCATCACCTCCGTGCATCGGGTGCACTGTTCCCCAGGGTGCCTACAGTGGCATTCAGCTGTGTTGCTGGCAGGGAAGCCTCCTGGGCCGAGTTGCTCCACTCAGACCACATCACATGAGCCACAGGAAAGAAACAGAAAGAATGCTGCCCAGGGTAGTGAGCGCAAGGGGGGCACAGTGCCTGGTGAGACACACGGGGAAAGCGTGAGCCACAGAAAGGGAGCACAGGAGTGCCCGGACTTGCTGATAGACACCCGCTGCCAGTCCCAATGTCCCTCTCACTGAAGCTCAGCCAGGGCACAAGGGGAGCTCCTCATCTCAGCTCCCTCCTCCACCAGTAGACACAGCCAGTGGTTTCCTGTCAGCGAGGGGGACTGCATTCCCCCCAGCTCTTGCCAAAGCTTGAGCCATGAACAGCCTCTAGCCCAGCAGCTGGAGATCCCTTGCATTACCACAGGACCTTGGGCTACAGCAAAGATCTCATCCCCTGTGGTGCATGGGGACAGCTGATGAGAGGGTCAGGCCTGTTGCTGTCAGCTCTGGGTCCTGTTGTCCCCTGTGCTAGGCCAATGCCAATGCTCTTCTCTCACACGGTACTGCCGTTTGATGCAGCGAGTGGTGCGGGGGGAAGGCAGGGCAGGGCACGCAGGTTACATGATGGTGCAGGAAGACAGCGGATTTCGGATGTGGCAGGTACAGGCCGCCCCGCAGTACTGGCGAAAGGTCTGGTAGCAGCTGCGATCGGTGTCGCTGCTCCACTGCACAGGGTTGGCAGAGAGGGCCTCGGCAGGCAGTCTGTTCAGGATACTGGTGTTCACCGCCAGTGCGGCCAGCCCGTAGTCGGTGAAGAGCACAGTCTCCCGCTTGCAGGTGGGGCAGGAGATGAACTTGTACTTGGGACAGGACTCATAGAGGATTTGCAGGCATTCCTCACACACCGAGTGGAGGCAGGAGAGGATGCGGGGCCGCTTGTTGGTAAAATTGTACATGTGGCCGCAGGTGGGGCATTCCAGGGGCTCACATGGTGTGGAAGGGTGCAGCACATACTGGTTGACGATAACCTCATCCGATGGTGGCTGACGGTGGAAACAGACCTCCGAGCTGCCCTTGCGCTGCCCTTGGTATATTCGCTCTCGTCGTGGCAGCGGTGGAGTCCGGGGCAGCCCTAGAGAGCCAGGGTTACTGTCCAAGGCAGGGATGTCTCCACAAGCCTGATTGACAATGATCTCAGACTCTGATGGCCAGGCACGCTTGGCCACGAGCGGTGGCTCCCGGCGGGGCGCAGGAGTGTAGCGCGACTGGGAGCCCTGCAGCTCTGAGAACTTTTCTGGGTGGATGATCTTCATCGCCTCCATTTTGATGATGACCTGTTGCCCTTTCAGACACGACATGAGTATTGTCTTTACATTACTGTCCACTGCTCTGGGATCTCCGAGGGTCGCCTGCATGAGGCTAGAACATGCTGGCAGCATGCAGAGCTTTCAATCTCCTTCTGGCAGTAAAGTGATAGCGTGGAAGAAAGCCACTGGAGCGGGGACACATCCTGGGAGAAAGGTGCCAACCAATGGGGCCAAGTGTCCTTCTTCTGCCTCAGGATTGCAGTCACCCCAATTTCACCCACTGCCCTCAAGTTGCCACTGGCAAGGCTGGAGGCGTGCACAGGAAGTTGCTGCTCACAATAATATCCTGCAGAGCAAAGCCGCTAAGGACATGCTCCTGTCACAATCTGGATAATCAAAGTGGCTGCTCCCTGCAGTCCCTCTCTGTCACTCAGAAGACCTCCCACTCTTTGCTGGCTGTCACTTTCCAAGCCAGATCAGCAGCAACTGTAAATAGCAAACTGTGACAAGAGGCTTAGGGAAGGCAGGGCTTTCCCAGGGCTTTGTGCTGCCTTGGGAGCAGGTGACTCAGGCTTGCAATTCATCCCAGGACGGCTCCCAGCCAGAATGTGATCACTGCAGCCTGTGCTGAGGGCTGCCTGCACCTTCCTCCAGGTGCCCCGCCCCTATCCTGCCTGTATTCCTGTTTCTCTGCAGGATCCTTGCAGGCCAGAAGAATGTGTTTGTGAATTCCTTTGCTCTGACTTTCCTGTCTCTCCCACTTGCAGTCACTGACATTCGCGGAGCCTACAGCTCCCCCAAGCCAGCAGCTGAGCACAAGCCCTGCAGCCAGGCAGGATCCCTAGCTGGTGGGGAGCAGAGCTGGCTCACCTCTGTAGTTGCATGTTCCTCCGCTGGGGGTACAAGGGGCTCTCCACGCTGGCACAGATCAGCCCCAGTGCTATGGCCCCAGGCTCAGCTTGGTGCTCCCTGCAGCAGCTCGCAGGAAAGGGCTGGAAACAAAAAGCAACAGGAAGTTGGAGACTCCACTCTTGAGAGGTTTTTAATCTGCATACTTTAATTGGGAGCTATGATCAGCTCTCTGCTCCCCCATGTGCAGACCTCAGTGGCCCCTTCCATCTACCCATACAGTTGATTTGTACTGGCCTAAGAAAATGGGAGAAACCAGGCATTTCCCATAGGCCTATTCTCGCTGCTGGTACCTGCTTGTCAACTGAGCCAAGGAAGAGGAGGGTTGTCCTCCCTGCTGCTCACCCTCCTCTTCCTGCTGCCCTTCTGCCCCAGTGAAGTCTCAAGGCCCCTTCTCAGGGGGCTTGGGGTCCTCTCCAGGTTTGGGAATACACAGGGTGCTCTTGTCTCATAAAGCACTCTGTCTTTCTGTCACTCTGCCTCCATGGCTCACTCCCCACCATTATCAGCCCCTCCTTCTGCTCTGGCCTTGCTCTTCTCTTCCTTCCATGTCCCCATCTATGTCCTGGAGTGAGGGCTGGAAGGCAAGGGGAGCACAGTATTTTCGTATTTCAGAGGGCAAATAGGTGATGCTCTGTAACCACTATCCTCTAGCCTATGGTCTTGCTTCTCCTCCAGAAAGCGTGATGAAGCTCTCCATTACCCCAGGCCTGCTAAATTCCTCTATTGCATTACTGGGGTGCTTAGCTTGCTCCAGTCGAACTCTCCAGAAGCTGGTTGAGAGTCCCCTGACCACCCAGAGGGGGCTGTACAGACCCAGGACTGTCCAAGGGACTAGCTGACTATGGGACAGCCTGAGGGGCCTGCATGGGTGCAGTGCCAGATCCCAGGGCCAGTTGAAAGGAAGGTCAAGAGACTTTGTCACATTCCGATCTACCAAATGTCTTGCTCACCCCAGATCTCTCAGTATGAAGCTGGGTGGCAGAGCCTATGCATTAGCTGGGCCTGGGAGAAGAGTATTTGGCCTGCACATGCCTGTATTGCAGAAAGCCTGGGGTTGGGAGAAGCAATGAATCCTTGTCAGAAGGCTACCCATGCCTGGGCTGCAATGCTCCACATTCCCTCTACCCAGAGAGAGAGAGAGAGCACAGCTCCCACTGGCACATAGCACAATGCCCACCCTCTACACCCCCACAATACGTGCTGGCAGGCAGTGTGCACACTGAGATACACCATCCAGCCTGACAGGTTGTGCTCCCAGCACACATTAGCGTGCAGCATGCACACTCACACACTGCACGCTGCTTGCTGTTGGGCAGTGCTGACCTCAACACAACAGGCACAGAGATACACAGCACACACTGTACACAGATGCACAGCCTTCACGACACACACCATGCAGAGCCACACAGCATACGCTGACACACAGCCCAGACATGCTGCATTTATACTGACACACATAGACATATGGCATTCACATTAACACACATGGGCTGGTAAACAGGATGCGTGCACCTCTTAATACACAGCTCGCACAAGGATATACATGCATGCAAATATGCTAATGCACAGCTTTCATACTGACATGCCACATGCATGTACATGTTCACACAGACATGCTCACACACACACACGCACATACAAACATGCTTTTGGAGGCCTATTCTGCACTGACACATGCTAATAAACAGGCACAGAGGACAGTGGATGCATGCTGTTACCTGTGATGGGCCACAGCTCTGGGAAGTCTTGCTTGGTTTTCAAGGAGGATCCTTGCGCTGCAGTACCTCCGACTTGGCACCCGTTGCCCCTCTCTGTCTCAGACAAATCGCCAGTGGACTGGAGGCCCCAGTTGCTAGAGGTTATCTGAAAGGCAGATGGGATGCAGGTTCCAGCTCTGTCTGCACAAAGTCCCAGCTCCCAAGGGACACTCTTGATTATCCACACCCTCCCCAAATCCAGCCTGTCTCTGTCTCTGGTCCAGCCCAGCTTCTCAATGGCCGCCTCCAGCAAAAGCCTGCTCAATGCAGCCTCCTCTGCTGGAAAATAGACAGCCACCCAAAAAGGTGATTGTTCCTTAAGGAGCAGGACACAAAGGCAGAGCTCACAGATGCAGGGCTCTCCTCCCACAAGTTCCAGATGTTCTGCAAGGGCCAGGAGTCCAAGCTACCTGGAGGCAGATAGGATCTGATCCCTGGCAGATAACACTGCTGATGTTCCAGCCAGGATGCCAGGTCCCCAGGCGCTGCTCCTGCCTGCGTCTTAGATCCCAGGATGTGACTTCTCTCATAGGCTATGATGATGAAGGGCAAACTCCTCTTCCAGGGGCTTTCGTTTCCAACCAGACTCCTTTACTCCCAGCAGCAGGAAGAGAGCAAACGCCCCCTCTGCTCTCTGGGCAGAACGCAGAATTTTGTTTCCCCAGATAAGAAGCTGATGCAACACTATGTCTGCAAGTGAACAAGATATGTGCAGGCTGCAGAACTAGCAGTGGCACACGGGAGATGGCAGGCTCTCCTCAGACCTTTCTTGTGCTCACCTCTGCAAAGGCAAGGTCCTTGGCAGTGCAGCAGGAGCAGGGCTGGTTGGAAGAGGCGGCCTTCCTGAATCCTTTCCACTGCTAGAGGATGCTGCCCCCAGGGATGCTTTGTTTCTTTGCTGCTCTCTCTGCTGCTGTAGCAGCCTGTCCCCCGCAGGATGCTCTGTGCTCAGGCTTGTTTCCTTGCCACTGAGGGTGCGGGTCCTGCCTGGATGCTTGGAGCCAGGGAGCTGTTTCCTAGCTGCTCTCTCTCCCCCTCTTGCTCGGTGTCTGCAGTGGGTACTGCAGTGATGCAGCCAGCTCACATTTCTCTCAATCAGCAGCACAGAGCCCAGTGGGCTGCAGTGCCCTAGCGCCCAATGCTGGCTCCCTCCCACTCTTCATTCATGAGCCATTTCCCCCCCTCAGCAGCATTTCGCTCAGCTCCTCAGCCTGCGCAGCTGTGGGCTCTGGGCAGGCTGCTTGGGGCGTGAGCTCCCACTCAGGCGGGGGGGAATTTTCCCCTAGTGATGGCAGGCTGGCTGCGGCCCCAGCAAGTGCTCTGCTAAGCGGGTGAGGAACACAGACTGTGGTCTGGGCTTCCTTCCTCCCCCTCACGCTTGCTTTCCGCCATTTGAGTCGCCTGCCAGCACCATACAGAGTCCCTCTGCTCCCCTCGCCACACAAGGTCAGCCTCAGAGCCGCCCCACAAATACATATGCCGCTGTCTATCTCCTCCCCTTGTTCTTAAAGGGACAAAAGCCTTTCGGGGGGCCCGTTGGGCCAGCGTGGGGGTTGCCAGAAGGTCCATTCATAGAGTGCGGTGCTGCCTGGCCCCCGGCGAGTCTCCGTCCATGCAGAACAGGGCAGAGGCAAGCGCGGAGCTGGGGTCCATGCTCGGAAGGGGCCTGCGGTGACTCAGCAACTCACTGGCAAACCCACACGTGTCCCTGCTGTAAATACCTCACCAGGGACAGGTTTCTCAAAAGCCCTGAGCCTAAGCCTGGGGATGGCCAGGCTAACCCCTATAGCCCGTGCCTGGGGCTGGTCTGACCCAGCTGATACAAGACAATCCCCATAGCCGGGAGTCCTGGTAACCCAGACGCAGCCTCTCTGAACCATTAATCCCCACATCTGGGGCTCTGGCGGTCCCAGTCGATATAAGGCAACAAAACTTTCACCTGAGGCTCTGGAAATGGTTAGGCCAGTTCAGCCTCGCACAGTGGCAGGGAGACAAACACTCTGAAAATAACTCTTAGCCTCCTCAGCTGCCCTTGGCTGTGGGAGAAGAAGGTGCCACCCAGGAAAGCTGGTAAGGAAAGACTCTTTGTCTCCTCTGTTCTTTCACATGGGACAGGGTTACAAATGTTCCCAGCATTGTCACGCATCACATGACAGGACTCGCTCGGCCTCGTCTTCTTTCATTCCTTCTTTGTTACTTCAACCAAATACAAAGACGGCAAAAGAGCCAAACTCAACAGCCACACCCCGTCTGAACAACTATACCCCCCAAGCCATGACCATGACCACTACCCCAATGAACATAACTAAATGCTATACCCTAACCAACAGCAACTCCCTAACTCAACAGGCACACTCAATCCAAACAGCTACACTGTAACTCAACAGCTACAACTGAAGCCAACAACCATACTCTAATTTATTTGCCACAGTCCAACCCGGCCATTACACAGGTAAGAAGCCCCTCATGGATATGTCTCAGACAGAGGCCAGGAAACAACCTGACCCATGTTAATTAAGGTGCAAATTAATTTACCCATGTAAATTAAATTCAGATCTGCTGGCTAGATCTCTGACCTAGAACAACAACCTGATCACACAGTCACTTCTTGTTTTGAAAACAGTTTTGTGGGGTTTTGTTTTTTTTGCAGGGGACTATTGAGCCATTGAGGAGGACATGCTTGCCAGCGTTCCCTGGGCGGCCACGCAGGCGCGCTCATGCTGCGCTGCCAGGCACGCCTGTGCGACCACGCATGCCGCACAGCTTAGAGGGAACGCTGATGCTAGCTGGAGCATACGTGAGCTACTCCTTGTGTTTTTCACTGGGTAGGTGTGTGCTGTAATCCTAGAAGCAAAGTCAGCAGCAGCTGGATGTATACAAGAGCCAGAGACCCAATGACCTCTTGTTGGCCTGACCCTAACAAATGGTTGTTTTGTACAGCCTTGAAATTGGTAATATAGCTGTTACCTAAACAGGTTGTCAACCATTGTCTTTCTGGAATCCAACACTGCCACTTGCAGTCTGGTCAACAGTTTGGCATTCTTGTCATATTTCTGGTCTTGGTTCCTAGTGGATAGTTTTGTATAACATTAGAGTTAATTGTCTTTGGCTCTAGAAACCAGTTAGTTGTTGGCAGCAATGGTTTGTCCTTCTGAACATATTTCTTTCATCCTAAAAATCAGTCTGAAGCACTTTGCACTTT
Organism: Gavialis gangeticus; assembly: GCF_001723915.1. Lineage (NCBI taxonomy): Eukaryota > Metazoa > Chordata > Crocodylia > Gavialidae > Gavialis > Gavialis gangeticus. Next base: position 1,780,160 of record NW_017729011.1, read on the forward strand.
TATAACAGTACTTAGCGTGGATCCCCTGACTCTATCTCTACTTGGTTTGTTTTATGAAGGGTTTTTCGCCCTACTTTTACTAACTTGTCTGCTTAATGTTGTGTGTTTGAACTGATAGGTCGAAGAAAATTATGCAGATGACGAACCACTTACGAATTGCGAGCCATTTTCTGTTGTTAGTTCATCTGGTATCTCCTGTTGATCCAACTTTATGATGTGTTATTACATTGTTACTCAAGGTGTTGAACAACAGCTTCTTTATGAACAAATATTAAGTAGCAGTCTGCTAATGAGGGATTTTTTCCTGATTAATAAAAATAGATTTGTGCCAGGATGATGTGAATTCTCATGTGGTATTAATGGCTCAATTAACTGCAGATTTCCTCACTGTCAGTGGCAGCACTCCTGCCTAGACAAGAGTAGCACTGCTCAAGCTCTGTTCTCAAGCTCCGATGGTTACATGGTCCTCTCATTGTGCATGTAGTATTATGATATGATGTCTTACTCACAGAATCATCCCCCCATCTGTAGCAATTTCATTTCTATCAACCTAACATGCTTTAAATGATAGTTTTCATGCTACAGTTTCCAAAGTTTCATGATCTTGTTCTACCTGGACTTAGGTCTACATGTACTTTTGCTCATGAAATTGCTAGTGATTACAGTCCATTCCTTGCATTTTTTTCAGTTGGATCATAGTTCTGTTGGGTTTAAATCTGTGCTTTGGAGGTATACACTGCTTGTCAAGCATTCTATAGGGCAGGGCCTCAACACACGTGTCACAATGGCTGAGATCGCATGTGGTTGTCTATAGCACAAGGACAGTATGTCCTGGCACTGGAGGTCCTGAGCATGATCCACCTACCCAAAAACATGGTCCAGACCCTGAAGTTCACCAGTGAAGTGGCTCTGGGATTATCCCAAGTATCCGCTCTTGAGCTTTTTGTCATCAACAGGCCTGAGATGATCCAAGGCAGCTTCACTGGCTACCTGTGGCTCCTGAGTGGATGCAGATTTGGGTGGAAGAGGTGTGGGTCAAGCGTATTTTTGGTGGTGCATTAGGTTCTGTATGTGCCCCATCTATTATAAACCAAAATTGCTGGAACCCTTTTTAGTAAACAACCAGTACACCGATTTGATCAGTTGCCCTTACAAGTGGATCTTAAAGCCAAGTGCGCTAGCAGTTCCACCATTTTAAACCCTGATGAGTGCTGCCTGTCGCTGCAAAGACCTGCAAGCATAGTTTTGCCCCATTCCCTCATTGAGTGCAACTTCAAAAAACAAGGTTGTATTTTTTTTAAGATCAGATGATGATCATTGATCCTCAGTACCAGACAGCTGTGATTCCAGTGACTTTTCTCCAGTAGGTATTTACAAATGCCTTTGTCTTCCATGTCAGTATTTTCTAGAGCTTCACTTTGTAAAACTATTGAGAGACCCAACAAAGTACTCCAGTCCAAGTGCTCTCACTGGTGTAACTCCATTGAGATGAACAGTTATGCTAGTAGAGAATTTGGCCCTAAGTCCGTACCTCATCATCTTCATCAGTCATTATAAGAGCTTTGTTCTCTGGCTGCATGTTCAAAAATGTATTGTGCTTTGGTATTTCTTTGCAACTTGTGCCAAGAGCCATACACTAATACAAAATGGCTGCTTTTATTGCAGAGTGTTGTGCTCTTTGAGTATGCCCAGACTAAAGGTTTTGCACATGTATTAGCTGGAGCTAAGTGATTTTCAGTTCATTTGCATTAGCTAACACTCCTGTATAAGTGAATCTCAACACTCGCAAGCCATCTGTACATGGAATATAAATATTTGTGATTATGTGTTCACGCTTCCACATCAATTGTCAATAGAACTGATCGCTGCTGTTTCCCCTGAGTTCTGTGTTTGTGGCTTGTTGTGTATTTGTCACTTGACTCATTTTTGGTTAGTACACTACTGAGTTAGTACTGACAGTGAGGATGCAAGGGAGATACCTCCTCCCCCAGCCATGGTTTGCACAAGGCTTATTCAGGTGGGTGCACTGAGAATATCCAGTTACTCGGGTCCCACAGGTGAGAGAGGCAGAGGATCCTGATGGAGGTCAGGTGTGAACTAAGTGCCAAACTGCTCGGAGTTAGAATGGTTCTGGGTACATGCAGCAGCAAGCACTTGGGCACCTAGCGAACTTTGCTGGGCAGCAGCAGAATGTGGATTTTGAGATTCTACATTTGGGACTTTAGTAGAGTAGAAGGTCCAAGAGTTTTTGTGGCTCAAGCCCTCATGTGCTGTCCACTTGCTGCAGGGAACACCTGGTGAGGGTCAGCAGCTCTCAGACCACTCTCAGGGCATCTCTACAGTGTGGCAGCCAAGACAGCTCAGAGCATGCCTCCACCCCTGATCCTGGTGACATGATCCAAATGATGTGTTCATACTCCTATGGCTATTCTCAAGACCTTGATTTTGAGAGCAGCCACAGGGGATAACCTTAAAATAGCTTCACTAGCTATGCTACCCGGTTTGGGCTGTGCCAGCAGGAATAGGCCAGCAGGGTGTGCTTGGGGCTGGGCCAGCAGCAGCCTGCTGCCAGCACAGCACAGATGTGTCCACAGAGTCCCTCCTCATCCTCCCACTCTCTACAGCAAAGACCTCACTTCATGTCCTGCATTCAGGTACTGGTAATTTGTATGAATGTCAGGTGAGAAATTAACTTGAAATCTGTCCTAGCCTATAATACAGTAACTGGATGCTGGAAGCAGGGATGTGCCAGATGAGAAGAAGGAAAGGTCTGATTCTCTAGTCTTTCCAGATGAGCTGCTCCTAAGGCTGCCTGCTATTTCCACCTACTTCCTGAGGGAATGAAAAGCTCAGGAAGTTAACTGTGACCTCACACTCTTCATGACTATCACACTCATCCATCCCATCAAGAAATGGAAACAAGATGTAGAAACAATACCCAGTCCTAAGAGTGACCAACTCCCCTGAGGCAAGAGCAAATAGAGGACAGGCCTGGTGAACAAGGTCTCAAGGAATCTGGCATCTGATGCGAGTTTGGATAAACATATGCCCAGAGATTCTGAATGACAAGCACAGTCATAAAGAGCAAAATCTGTTCAGAAAAAGTTGCCCAAGAGAAAAATGGCCAATGTTCACTGGGGCTTTAGCCTGAGTGCTCAACCAGTATGCAGGGCCAGGGCCTTGTACATTGGTGGTGGTGTCAAGTACTTTTTAAGCTATCCAGCTTATCAAATGAGTTAAAAATCCTACTTCCTTGAATGCCGCAAGAATTGAAGATTAGGAAGCACTATCCTTGCTTGTAGTTCCCAGACACTCTGCAGCCAGGACTCACCGCAAGACTCTTACCCCCTCCGCTCCTCTCAGGGCTACATGTTTCTCTCACTTTCTCTCACCTTCTGTCTACTTTTGCTTACAGACACAGATGTTGCCATCAAAACAATACCTAGCCCATGGCATTTTCATTCAACCCCCAGCAAAATCCCAGTGCCACACAACCCAGCTTCTAGTAAGTCTAGCAAGCTGCCTGGGCTTTGGCTGGTTCCCTCTACCGAAACAGGAGCCTAACTGCTTCTTACATCTATCCTGAAAGAAGAGTAGCTGTCACACCTACTAGTTTCCCCAAGGTTTCATGCAACTGCTATCAAAATAATGGAATAAATTGTCTGCAGCTCATGTTACATCCAGTGC
>NW_017729011.1:1788846-1800197 GCF_001723915.1 Gavialis gangeticus
ATCCCTGCTTGTAGTTCCCAGACACTCTGCAGCCAGGACTCACCGCAAGACTCTTACCCCCTCCGCTCCTCTCAGGGCTACATGTTTCTCTCACTTTCTCTCACCTTCTGTCTACTTTTGCTTACAGACACAGATGTTGCCATCAAAACAATACCTAGCCCATGGCATTTTCATTCAACCCCCAGCAAAATCCCAGTGCCACACAACCCAGCTTCTAGTAAGTCTAGCAAGCTGCCTGGGCTTTGGCTGGTTCCCTCTACCGAAACAGGAGCCTAACTGCTTCTTACATCTATCCTGAAAGAAGAGTAGCTGTCACACCTACTAGTTTCCCCAAGGTTTCATGCAACTGCTATCAAAATAATGGAATAAATTGTCTGCAGCTCATGTTACATCCAGTGCTCACAATGGGAGTAAAAACAATATTTCAAGGCTAGAAGCTATTAAAAAGATCTGCCAAGAAGCCCATGGCATTTATTGTTTCAAGCCAGCTATTTGTGTTCCAGCAGCTGTATAAAACAGCAAAGAGGCCCACAGGTTTGTAATGGTCAGGAACTCACCATTTATGTGCTCCCAGCCCAAGCTCAAGGAGTTCCCTAATGGTTCTAAACTGGGTATTTCTAGGTTTGCAACTGTTTTCAGGCTCTACAGAGAGATAATGCTGCTTGGGATGATGATGAAGTGATTTTTTCCAGGCTCATGGCTATTACGCCATCTACAAAGAAGCTGCCAGATATAAAAGGGTTGGAAACCTGCTATTTCTGGAATTATGACAATTATAATCCCCCTCACCCTCCAGTCAGGTGACAGACAGTATAATAATTACAAAGGAATCATAGATGTATAGATACTATAAAGGCCACAGAGAGGCCAAAGGGTTGATAAATTATTATTAACTATTTTCATTACTTACTACCATGGTAGCATCTGGGTATCCCAGTAATGGATCAGACCTTACCTCCTCACCTACCCCCTCACCTCCTCAGGCTGGGTGCTGCTCAAACAAAGACCGGGGATGAACCCTCATGAAAAGCTCATAGCCAAAGTATAAGCTGAGCTAAGAGGTGGATTAAGGCAGAGGGTCAGAACACAAGAAAACAATGCAATAATACTGATCAGTGTGCAAATCAGTGGTTGATATCTGCTTGTCACATATGGAGACTCTTGATTCTGCAGATGACATGTATCAACAATGGCTTCAGTGGGTTTTCTCAAAGGAGGAAATTAAGGGTAGGATTTGGCCCTGTACCAATCAGGGGTACATACATAAAGCCTACTCTACATACAGAAACTGCAATAGTTTAATGATCATTGTAATATAACATTAATGTAGTTAAACTGACATATCTCTGTTTGAGGGAGCTCCTCCATGCATTTACATTTGGCTTATATCATCTTAGCATATGCCTGTAAATTTGGCAGGTGGCATGAGGAAGTGTGGCCATGACTTTCACATGCCCTAGTTATTTTTGTGTGCCATGCCAGTGGCAATTAATGGAGTATTTCCCTGTCACTGCAGAGGCAGGGCACTGGCAGTGCCCTTGTCTCCCCTGCTTTATCTAGGGCATATTCTAGAGTGTTCCAGCTGTGGACTGGAGATGATGGTCTGGGAGGCCCTTCCAGTCCCATATTCCTATGTAAGCCCATAGACCTACTGCAGGTAAGGACACAGATGAGGGCAGCTCTAAACAGGCCCACAGAAGCAAACAGTGAGGACTACACCCTCTGTTTATTCCTGGGTCCAGCTTAGCTCAGAGATGAACTGGCCTTGCAGTGCCTAATGATAATGGACACTGGTATTCCTGGCTTGGAAGAAAGCACACCTTGTAGAAGTCAGTCAGTCATGAGTGTCATCTTGTGAGATCTGTATCTCAATTTTTTTCCAGTGGAGTTTTCTATAGCTGTACAGGTAAAAAAAGATAATAGCTAAGAGACACATTGGAGGTAGAAAATGATATTCCCCACTTTATAATCTGTATTGCAGTTCTGTAGATTAATGAAAGCTTTCTAGAGCACTGCAACTGGCTTCCTCTAGGGACTCCGTACCCAGAGATCCTAATGTGATCTCAGAAGTAAAACAGTTTTTACCTTTAACTCTTCCTTGTGGTTGAGCAAAGGCACTGAGTCATGTAAAGGTTGACTGTATGCACCTTTCCCCTCCCTGCTGTGCTGCAGTTCTGTGGGGATATCTCTGAAATATGGAGCTTCTTCAGGGACTCAACCACAGACTTGGAAGCAATTGCAAGGCTGGAAGAGAACAGCCCAGTCAGAGGGCACCTGGAATTCTGCAGTGGGCATGGTCTGCTTCTGAAGGTCTCAGCACTTCCTTGGCACCAGAGAAAGAAGGGGAAGTTGCACCCAAATACTGACAGTTTAGACAAATACTTTCTGCCTAGAGAAAAATAGAAGACATGAGAGATCAACATGAAATGAAACTTAGAAGTTATTATGCAACCAGGCTGCCCCCCACCCCCTGTTAGCTGCCTCACTAAAACCTGGCTTCCTTGCTGAAGAAGTTATTAGAGAGTGGAGAGTTTTAGGTCCCACAGGTAATAAGGTTGAGCATATAGGCTGCAGCAATCAGAGATAGAACTTGGAAGTCCCCTCCGAGGTGAAACTTCAGAAACTTAAAACATACAATATGGTAGTGAAGCTGGGAGTTTGAAAGGGTGTCATGTGGATGACAGTCTGAACAGGGGAGAGAGGGCTGTTAAAAAACAGGCCCACTCTGCACATCTCTGAAATAGTCTCATTAACCCTTCACAGCCAGTGCAGAGATCCTGCTAGGTTTCACAAAGGCAAAAGTGCTTTCTGCTAGATGTCAAAGATGGTTTCTGGCAGGTAAGGCTGATGAAAGAGCAGTTCTGGGTGACCTTGTGGACCTGTTTTGGCAGATGCAAATGGCTGCAAATGCCATTTACTGTATCTATAGAGCCAAAAAGCTCCAGAGGTATCAGTTCAGCATACAAAAGGGACTGAGGGGGACACAACATATTTGTATTTTGGCTGTGATGACTCTCTCAAATAAATTAATGCTCTTCATGACTGTAACTTCATAGCACTGTTCAGTAGGACATATCCAGTGAGTCTCAGACTGGGTAAGAGTATAAGACTGTGCCCATCAACAGTGCCATACACAGAGCACTTTCTAACAGCAGAGGGATTTAACCCAGGTTTTGAGAAGGCTCAAGTAATGTTGAGCCTGCTCCATCCATGCAATACACAAGACCTACCAGTTACACACAGTATTTTGGGAGGATTTGTTAATTGTCTGTTCAAGTTCCTGTTCATTTCTCCCTGATCAGCGAACCCCAAAGGAGACTGATTATAAAAATACTGGATGGGGTAGATGCTGCACAGCTCTTTAACTGGAACTGTTAGCAAGCAAACCTCAGAGCAGGGGTTTGTTTTTGTACTATCCCAGATACTCACACAGCTTCAGCTCTTAAGGCCTATTCTGAAAGCTCTACCCAGAAAACTGCAACGAAGCCAGCTGATCCATCTTGCAGCAAGCAGGATAGATCTGCACCTTACAGACTAACTGAAGTAGATATATATATCTACTTATATATCTATCTATCTATATATATATAGCACAAGCTTTCATGATCTGAAGCTTGCTTCATTAGATGAAGAACAGTGCCTGAGCCAGCTCTGACTTCATCTACAATTAGAGCTGTCCAATAATTCCTCCTGAATCCTTTCTCCAGCCCATGTGGCCTTTTCTGTGCTTGTGGACTGTCTCAGCAGGGAACCTGGTGTCTGAAGCAAGGAGTTTGGAGGAGCAATTTTCAGTGTTTGCAGACTGTTCATTTTGACTAATGGCTATGAGTGGTTTGCCTTTGATCAGTATAGTCAGCTGGTATTGTATGTGCTCCTGGATTCGAAGGCTGAAACTTCTAAATAAGGCAGTAATAAGTGACTAGGAAACAGTGACTAATACCTTTACTGAGGCTATAAAGGTAGGTAGGTACTGAACACCACAGTTCCACCAGAGCTTAGTGCATTGGAAATACTAGTATGAGAGATGAGTGCAGGAGGAGGAGGGTAAAGCTACAAAATGCTTTGGTTTGGCTCAGGACAGTTGCATTTTGAATAATGCTGGCCTGGCATCCCAAAAGACTTAAAAATTCCAGATTTTTGCCCCAAAGTAACACATCCTGTTTCATGCTGGTGCCAGGCAGCACTACAGTGAGATGGACACTGCCTGCTCCAGGTGCATTAGCTGAAATAGTGTAGCCCGCTCAGGGTAGCTTTGCTGCTCCCAGCTCACAGAGGGCAGGGGCTCTGGAACCAGAAGTAGCATGACTGCCTTAGTATAATGCTGTGCCTGGGCAGTACTGGACTGGTACTGGGGCAGTCTGAGCTCACATAATGCTAATAGCTTTAGAGGAGTGTCTGTTGTGTTCATATGACCAAGTTTATGGCAGAAAGATGCCCTGGATTAACTACAGATGTGATTTTACAACACATCAGTGTTGTAAACCATTGACAAACCCTGTGGGTGATTTTATCTTGAATCATAGTAAGTGTCCACACAGGCATTTACCCGTTTTACAGTAGCCGTTGCCATGTGTTACAGCTGCCCCTGGAGCTCCTTTTCTCTGTGGACTCCCCTTGCAACTCCCAGTTGGGTTTGCTACTGCATACCCTTACCTTGCCCACTATGCAGCCGCCCACCTGTACATACTAAGTTGTTCTTTTGTGGTTGGTTTCCTGTGAGGTAACTAGGGGAAGAATGCGTGGGAAAGGTTTGCATGTGCATATCGCCTAGCTCTTTGCTGCCTGTGGTGCAAGTGAGCAATCTGCTTTGGTGTGGCTTGATCACTACAAGCTCACATCTATGCACATGATGGAAGAGCTGGGTTTGCTCAGTGGGGTTGAATGAGGAAAGAGTGGTGACCTGGCAAACTGGAAAAAGAGGTTGTTCCATTGTGTGGCAAAGGGAGCATGAACAATGGCCAGAGATGCAGGACAGGAAGTGAAGGGGCTCATGAATCAGTGGAACCAGCTAATTGCTCACAACTAAGTATTTTGGAAGCTATTTGCAGTGCATAATGACAACAGCTTTGTTGGCCCTGCAGACTTGTGACCAATATTCGATTCTTCCATGTGCCAGTAGATCATGCTTTTTATATTAACTGTCTACATGCCCTCAAGCATATGCAGCCAGGTGACATTCATATAGCACTCCCATGACAGTGCTTTGGGGTGATGGGGAGGGATGTGCTGAGGGGTTTGTGCATAGAGCATTCTGGCTCAGGGCTTAGTTGGGAGAGGCAAGACATGTCCCATTGGCCTTGCTTGTCCAGAAGACTTGTCATTCTTGGCTTGTGTTCCTGTCAGGACCTGCTTTCTCTTGTGCAAGTTGCCAACATATTCTTAGGCCAAGGATGGAAGAAAGGGATATCTGCGTAGGGAAGAACTGGCCTGACGGCCAGAGGAACTTTGGGACTCTGAGTCCAAGGGACTCGCCTGAGAACACCGGTGATTGCGTGCCTGGTGCAGGACAGGCTGCAGTGATGATCATTCTGGAGAGCTAGAGGGGAAGAGTAGAAGTGTCAGGAGCCAGGGCAGCAGGCAGGCTAACTTGCCCCCAGCTGGACCTAGTTATTTGAGTGTGCCTGGCTCCCAGGAGTCTACCTACCCCCAGTTAGCCACAGGTGCCTGCATAGTCATGGCTGCCTACTTACAAGCAGCAGGTCATGTAGCACCCAGCAGGCAGTAGACCTTCTGACAGGTCTTGGGCTGGTGACTCCTTGTTCCTGTGTCCACCCTGTTTGGTCCTAATTTCCTGCTGAGAAATGTGAGCACCTGCAAAGGATAGGAATTGCAGCTCTGGGTCTTACCAGGAGACACAGGGGAATTAGGAGGGAGAAGTATAGGCAAAATGTCGAGGGAAACTCTTGGCTGCTCAGGAAGCTGCAGGAGTTCTTGCCAGGGAAGTGATAGGAGCACAGTCCCTTAAGCCAGACAGGAAGCATCCTGCAGGACAGACATGTCTACAGCCTGTTCTGGGATAGGGCACAGGGGATGGGCGACTCCACTCAGCCTCCCTTCTCTTTCCTTTCCCCCTTCCCTCCTCCGATTCTTTGAGAGGTGAAAGGCTAGGGATTGGCCAGCACTGCTTCTAATCACAGCCATTAGCTCTCCCCAGCCCCAGCTCCCCTTGGGCAAGTGAGAATGGGAAGACTAAGAAGGGCTGAATCCTTCTGGAAGAAAGTAATTGCTTTCTCTTCATTCCAGGGCTGAATAAGCAAATTCTGGTAACCAAACAACAGGCAGAGGTGAGGCTGGATGCAGCACCGCAGCACAATGACAGGGGTCGCAGCTGGCACAGAGAGGAGCTGGAGTAGAGGAGGAGCAAGTGAAGATGGAGGGAAACGTCCTGCAACACTGACACAGCTGCTGTCATGGTCCCCACAGGTGTGCAGCACTCATCATGTGCTTCCCTCAGGGAACAGCTGCTTCTGTTTCTCCCCTGGGATGGGCCAGGGCTCCCCTAAACTGTGATGACACCAAATACTGTTTTCAATAATGAACCAGGGCAGCAGGAGTGTGAGGGAGCCTGCACATGCTGGGTACACTATGCATGGGTGCCCCGAGGCTAGCTGTCCTGCTGGCAGTGAAGGGCTATTTGAAGGAACAGTTCTTTGGGTATGGCCTAATGCTGGTGGGAGCTTGACCTCACATACTAATTCCTGCTACTGACAGGCAAACTCTCCCTCAGAGTATTTGTGGTAAGCCGACCACCTCCCATAGGAACTATGGGTGCAGATAAAGATGCTAAAATGGCTGCCTTTCTTTGGCAGCAGTGGGCACTGAATCACTGATTTCAGTGTGGGCCTGGACAGGGAGTGTTTGTCTGTCTGTCAGGTGGATGTGCACGTGCTGTTTACTACACAGCGATCCTTGTAATATGATGCTGCTTCACCGCTGTCAGATGCCATGCAGCAGCCTGTAGGATGGCTGGCTAATGGGAGCTAATTACGTTTCCCCAGAGCGCCTGCAGCTTGCAGCTTGCTAGAGGAGAGAGCTCCCAGAAGACAATCCTGATTTCACCGACTCTTGTGACTTAGCTCTGTCTCATCAGTTGTTCACAAGGGTCATCCCAGGGCATGTTTGGAGCCTATGTTGGCTGCGTGTTAACTTCCATCTACAAGCACTCTCTGTGTAGAAGGCATGTGGCGATGCCATGCCAGCCCCACAAAGATCCAGCAGCTCAGAAACCATCTGTCATGTTTCAAGCAAGACAAAGCAAAAGGAAGAGGATGTGGAGGATGGGGGGAGCTGCCAATGTGGATCACTGCAACTGGGTTTGCATCGCTTAGGAAGAGCTTAGCATATCTGACCACTGCCACTCTTGAGCCCAGAGGCTGATGCCTGGAGTGGGAGGAAAGGTCTGACACATCCTCATTTGAGCAGCCTCACCTCTCTGATCCAGACCAACTGTGAAGCTGTCCTTTTGCACCAACCCTGGGTGATGTATGTGGAGCCTGCGTGATGGCCTTGCCTGTGTCCCCTGAGGATGAGGTGTAACTAAGTGCCACAGGCATCAGGTTAGTGCTGAGCCTCTGGCATCTCCCTGTGGAGGATGTTGGAGGAGAAAGGGCACTGGGCAGAGCCTTGTGAGACCATGGGGGGGGGAGCTTTCAGGATGAAGTGGCAGCACTCATCGTATTTCCTGCTCTGTGTCTGCAAAGAACAGGACTGTCAGCTCCAGCTCCTGGTCAGTGTGGCTTTACCACTCTCAAGCTGTCACTGGCGTCCAGAGAACTTCATGGACTGCAGCAATGCGGGCTGCTGACAACTAAGCATGGCCATACAGAGGCCAGTCTGAGGGAGACTTCTGGGCCAACTGCTTTGCCCTCGCCACAGAGCCACCCACCTGGGTCAAGCAGGGGTGACTCTCCAAATCAAGGGACTAGACATCACTTAATCACAAACCCGGAGTTGTGCTGTTGCTGTTTCCACACCCAGAAATTGGTCAAGAGGAATCAGCAGCAAATGCAGACCCACCACTGCTGTGGGACCTCATGCCTGTGTGCAGAAGTGCTGGCAACTCTCCTCTGCAGTCATAGTCCCTCTTGCTGAAGCCTTAGGGAGATGACCTGTAGTCTCACCCCTAGTGTGGTGCAGATCACCCCTTCAAACTATTTTCTGTACTAAATTATTTAAAAAATGGTTCATAGCAGTCAAACTTCCCACAGAGAGCAACCCATTGGGATCTTAGGCAGAGGCTTCAGCTACAGACATGGTCACTTGCTGTCCTTCCTGCATGATGGTTTATCTGTGAGCAGAGGCTTTCTGTTAAGCAACGCAGATTACCCCATCTTGAAAAAGAAGCTCAATCATAGCAGCGTCAATGGCAGGCCCAGCTCAGCTTTGCAATGGAAACTCCAACCACGTTTCTGAAGCTTTCAGCAACTGAGTGCAGGTGAGAAGAGTTCCTGTTAACAGCGGGGCAGGCTTAACAGCCCACAGGAAGCGGACCCATTTCGCCCACATCTGAGATAAAGTGACGTCTGGAAAAGAATGAGGCAGCTCTAGAACAGCACTGCACAACAGGATAGGACGAGATGGGTAGATCGGTGCTGGTGAGGACTGCAGCTACGGGGAATTCAGGTGAACAGAGGGTGATTGCACAAGCTACGGTCAGGCCAGGCCTCTTTCTCTCCCTGTCCTACAGACATAGTTGTCAGGACTCTATTATTGGGTCTCGCCTAAAGTTGGCTTTTCAGGGGCAGGTCCCAGCAGTATTGCACAGACAAGGTCCACCCTGTGAAACAGAAGGAAGGAGCATTCACCTAGAGGGCTGCCCAGGGACCTCTGGGAATATGTTTCCAGCCCAGCAGGTGGAGCATACACACATGCCTGCTAGCAGCATCAGTATGGATGCAGGTCAGCTGCAATTCACTGTGGAGAATAGCCAGCCAGAACCTTTCTTTCTTCTCCTACAGCCAGACTCCTGCTATGCAGCCCTATCCATACCCATCACACACAGGCCACAGTGCTAGAGTGTAAAGGTTCAAAGCACCTCAGGGGTCTGTGGTGGAGGAGACAGAGCAGCCTACCCTGCAGACTGGCTGTCCTTCTGCTTCTGAAGGAAATGGGAAGTTGCAGTTATCTTCAGCTGTCAGGGCAAATTTTGCAGCCGAGGCCTCCGGGCCTTTAGGTCCATCACAGGGGCCCAGCAGCATGAACCTTTTTGCCCCCAAATTGGAATCTCAGCAGCGGCATCTCCAGGACGTGCCATCGTGGCCCAGCTGTAGCAAGGTACGCAGGTCGTGGTTCAGGGGACGCACCAGAGGGCAGCCGTGAGGCTTCTGCTGGCCTAGGTGCTCTGTGGCCTGTGAAGGTGAATCCCTTGTGCCCTGCTGTGTTGCATGTGCTCCCTGGCTCCTTGCTGGAGGCAGAGACCGCTCTCTTGCACCTGCACAGTTGGAGGGAGGAAGAGGACTCTGGGGGGACAGCCCAGAGCAGCCAATGAGGCAGAGTATAGGGAAGGAACACTGTTAATTAGGATAATTGCTGAAGCAGACAAGGGACAGACAAGGAGGGAACAAATTCAGCAAGCAGACGGGAACAAAGAGCCATTGTGCTGGGGCAGCCCAGACACACAGCTCTGGCTCCAGCCAGCATTAAGAGTCAAACAAATTGAAGCTGTTTGAACAGAGGGAGAATAAGTGGACTGCAGAGCTGAAAACAGACAGCAGCTAGCAGAGAGAGGAGGCCCAGAGCTCTGCTCTGTGCTGACTGCTGCCCCGCTCCCAGCTGTGTCAGGTCACCCCCTGCTCTGCCCTGCTAACACCGCTTCAAACAACAGGAGGCAGTGACTATTTTGGAGACAGGCCATGAACAGCCTGTAATTTCACCCCCGATGGGGACAAAGGAGATGGCAGTTACTGAAAGGAGGAAGTTCTTCCTGGCATTCTCTGCAGTAGAAAACCGTCCTTCAGCCTGTGCTCACAGATAAACCATCACTCAGGAAGGACAGCAAATAGCCACTGGTCCTAAAACATGTCTCCAGCTGAAGCCCAAGATCGCAGCAGGTTTTTCTCTGTGGGAAGTTTGACTGTTTGCACCATTAGTAAAATAATTTGGTACAGAAAATAGTCCAGGCCAAGGCATTAGATTTCTTTAAGGATCCCATTTCAAAATTAATGTTTGCTCAGAAACCAATGGATTAAATTACCTGTTCGTTCACAGTTCCTTCTTTCTATGCATAAAGAAGAGGTATATAATACGAGTAGGAGAATATAATTGAATATTGCCACGGGAGGCATCACCACAAGAGGCATTTCCACATCATCTTCCAAGTTCTTGTTGAGTCTCGGGAAGAAATGCCGTGGTGTTACTTCCTCTATTCACAGTTCTGGGCAGAGAGAGCTGTGTGAGCAGCAGGAGCGCTCTGCCTAGCAATCAGAGGTGCTCACAAAGAGCTAGGCATTGGTGCGTGACTGGGACTCCTGGTCAAGGAGGTTGTCCACATATACTTGGACTAGATTTGTCCCAGGACCAGTGGGTAAATAAAGTGTGTTACAGTTTGCAGCATGTCTACACTGCACATTGTAATGTGGTGATGCAGCAGAGAGGTGATGCTGCTGTCCGAGACATGACCCAGGTTTATCTTGTGCCTCTGCTCTAGTCAGGGGAGCTAGTGCTTTTGGCTCCTGAATAGGGATGGCGGTGTGTGGAAGGCAGGTTTGGTTTGGTGATCAAGAGAAAGATAACATGTTTGTCCACAGAGACCATTGTTACCTTTCCTCTGGCTCCCTCTTTTGGACAGGAGGCAAGGTGGCTTTCAGTCTGAGGATGTACTGTTTTCCTCACCTCAACAATCATTGACAGCCACTACCCACTCCTTACCCCCATCAGATGGGCCACCACTCCAAGCACACCAGCACCCTACTCCCCACCCAGCCCACAGCAGCAGGTGATGAGCACAGTAGAAGGATGTATCCCTACTAATTCATTGGTACTGAAATGATTACCCACATCAATACCGAAGGGACCATCAAGGCGGTAGCCCTAGACTTCAGGAGGGCCAACTTCGTTGAGATGAGGAGATTAGTGAGAGAGGCACTGGGGTCCTTGAGGGCAGAGGAACTCAGTGTCCAGGACGAGTGGTCATTCCTTAAGGAAACGATACTCACGGCCCAAGGGGTGTCCATCCCGACAAGAAGCAAGGGGGGCAGGAGTGTCCGGAAGCCCCCTTGGCTCACCAAGGGCATCTGGGACTGCCTGCTTGCCAAAAAGGCGGCGTACGCCCGGTGGAAGGGGGGTGAAATCTCCAAAGAGGAGTATACCTCCTCTGCTCAGGCCTGTAGGCGAGCTGTTAGGAAGGCCAAGGC
>NW_017729011.1:1800707-1822429 GCF_001723915.1 Gavialis gangeticus
GGCTAGGAGCTGGAACCAACTTCCAAGGGAAGTGGTGCTGGCCCCTACCCTGGGGGTCTTTAAGAAGAGGCTGGATGCCTACCTGGCTGGACTCATTTGAGTCCCGTTTCTCTTTTTGGGGTTTTTTGTTGTTCTCCCGCCCTGGCGGGGGGTCGGGCTAGAAGATCTACTAGGTCCCTTCCGACCCTTAATCTATGAATCTATGAATCTATGAATCACTAGATTTCAGTGGACGCATCTGCACAGGACCCCGGAATACGCAGTAGCCTAATAACACTGCACAGTAGCACAGCACAGTGTTACTACACTATTGTGCAGTATTACTAGGCTACTGTGCAACAGCATCACGAAAAAGGCGTTCACTGGCGCTACTGCGCAGTAACTTTAGTTACTGTGCATTTAGTTAGTACTTCATTAAGCAAGTACTAAACTAAATGTGCAGTAACTATTGTGGATTAATGAACATGTAGATGCACCTAGTGTCACTGAGATCCTGAAGCAGTAGTTTTAGGCTGTCTTCAGACTCAGGCTGCACCTGTATTGTATACATTGGATTTCCATTTGGGGGTTATTTCCTAGCCTGCAGTGGGTGAATGAAATTCCAGGCAGTGGCACATGGCAGCGTGGGAGTGAGGTGGCCACCTCCATGGCAGGACAGTCATGTGATGCACAGGGTTCTGCCTGTAACGTGTACCTCCCCATGACACACCAGGGAACTGTACAGGGAAAGAGGGTGGTTCTCTGCCCAAAGCCCAATGGGAATGTTCTGCACCACAGTCTCAAAGGTGTGCTGCCTCTGGGTGGAGATGGGAAGCACTTGCTCTGGGACAGGAAATCCTTGCTTTCTCCTCTGGCCAAGCACACAGCGGGCAGCTACAATGTGACTTCCCTTCACCCTTCTGCCAAGGCCCTGCCTGCCATGGGGACCAGACAGACAGTCCCTTGATCTGTAGGGGATGGGGTGCGAGGGGGGAGTGTGGAGAAGCGATAAGGAAATCAGAACATCTCCAGGTTCCTGCAGGCCAGCACAAGGACAAGGGAGACACCAGGCAGCAGGCCCTGAGTGACTCATGGCCTGCATGGCCCGTATAGTGCCAGCCCGGACATTGGGATTTATTTATCTGACAGTGCTCACATACAAGGAATGTAAGCGTGCTCCGGCCAGGCCCCAGAGGGGTTGCAAAAATAGAAAGGCTTTTGGGCTGGGGGGCCTGAGTGCATACAGCACAGGGAGTGCACGTGCATCAGGAGCTCACAAACACGCTCACTTACTGCACGCACATGTGCAGGCTTAGTCTTGGCGTACAGGTACACATCACACACCCCTTGCACACACATATGCCACACTCTTCAGGTAAACACATATCTGAAGGCAAAACACATCACATAGGCATACATACAGGAAATGGCCACCACATGCACATATGTAGACGCCACACAACATTTGCAGCCCATTGCACATACACAACAAAATTACATGCAACACACATATCAGAGAGGACAGATAACATGTACAAAACACAATGCATGCATATATACATGGCAAATGTATCCATAGGCATAAAGCCTATATAATGAACACCACACACAGTCTTTCCTATTGAGGGCAACTCAGTGATTGTCCTAAAAGGAAACCATTATTGCCCCTTTTCCTTCAGGCTATCCCACAATGGCTTATCTTGGACCAAAAAGCCGTTTGCTGTCCGTATATTTCCCTGCCTAGGTTCCCCACAACTGGATCCCAGGAGCCTCTGTGGGGCCCTTCAAAACCTCTGCCAGCTTTGAGGTTGGCTCCCTTCCCATATGCTTAGATGAACAGAAGTGGCAGGTTTTGCTCCTGCCCTCTGCTGGGGAAAGGGGGACACTACATGTCAATGAAAGAAGAACACCATTTTTGTCTTGGCTTCTGCCGCAGTGCCCCCAGTTCCTTGACTTCACCACTACAGGAGGCTGCACTTCATGGAGGGAGCTGCAGGGGATTTGCACTGCAAGAGCACCATCTCTGTGAGGTGCGATTTGCAGAAGAAAACCCATCTCAGAGACCAAGGGAAGGGACATCCTTTGCCTTAGCTGCTACGGACAAGCAGGTGGACCACAGGTTGCCGGACATACAGTGTATAACAGTGCAAAACAGTGTATAACAACACCAAAACAGCAAGAAGGAAAAAACCTCTCCCAGAGGCTTTCCATAGCTTGGGAATGCCCCAAGTTCCAAATAAATGGTCTGATTATATACCTAGATGTGGGACCTGTCCACCTGATCTACCTGTGCTGTAGACTGGGAACAATTCAAGACAGGGGCTTTCTCTTTACACTGTTCATGCTCAGCACAGTGAGACTAGTTTGCTTGGCCTCTTTGTGGTACCACAAGAGATATACTAGCTCACTGCTCCCACTGTTACATGTACTACTACTAATTCCAATATTTCCTATGGGGCAATAGTACATTGGCTGGAAAAAAATGAAGTTCTGGTCATTCCAAAGTCAATAGTTTAGGTCAGATTTGCCAGTTTCAGCTAAAAAAAATTTGAAGCTAGATGCACAAAACAGGAAGGGACCTTAAAAGGTGTGAGATTTTGGAGAATGGATTTGGATATGGGTCTTCCACTACTGAGGTGACTGTACTAAGCATAATACTGTAAGAGTATTCTGGGATCCCATTCCTTTCCCCATGAAAATTGGCACAGTTCTACTTTCATGAGGACCCCTGTGTGGGAGGACCTGGGTTCCAGTCCCTGCTCCAGCAGATGTTTAATATGCAGACTGAAACACCTTCAGCTGCCTGTACCCTCTGGACACGCCCACATGCCAGGAGCCCCCTGCAGGATTTCTGCCCCTTTGTGGCTCTTGAGTAGCTTAAAGTGAGCATGACAGGGCACCAATTTACCTCACTGGATTTATTGTCCCTTGGCTTCCTGGCAATAACACATTTGCCTTTTGGCTCAGAGGGGTGGGGATGGGGCTGAGACAAGTCACAGAGCCTAAAGAAGTTTTCAGAGCCTGTAAGCTACTAGAACATTTTGTGAATGTGCAGCTATAGCTGGGTGCACTCAGGTTTAAATGGGGAGAAGGGTCAAAGCAACTGTATTTGTAATGTGATCGCTCCCTGCTCTGTGCCTTCTTTATGCTCACTGCCAAACCAGGCGGAACCAGGTTAGCATCTGGTTTGGCTGGGATCAGTGGCTCAGGAGTGGGTAAGGTAGGGGGAACAGTGTTTGCTGACCTGGGAGGACCTTCTCCATGCATCTTACTTCCACATGCGAAACAAAGCCCCACATGAAGCTGTGGCTCTTGTACTCCCATGGCAGGGGCTGTAGCTGCTCTGGAAGCCACTAGCTCACCAACCTGTCCTGTGGAAAAGGCTGTCTAAGCCTTGGAGGCTGCGCTCCTGAAAGAAGCCCAGCAGCCACCTGGTTCACACAACTCCTATGTGTCACAGAGCTTGTTGATGGAGGACCTTTGTCTTCTGAATGTTAAGGTCTTCCATCAACAAGATCTTAATGAACAGTCCCCAGTTCTGGTAATTCAGATCTATGGTGAGATTCTGGAGAACACTGAGTATTTCCTATACCTTGGAAGCCATCTCTTGCAGAAGACTGATATCAACAAAAAAATCCAACATCACCGCAAATGTGCAAGTGCAGCCTTTCAATGCCTAAGGAAATGGGTGTTTAAAGATTGTGACATCAGATTGGAAACCAAGCGCATGGTTTATCAAGCAGTCATGATCCCTACCTTACTGTATGGAGCTGAGACATGGACAATGTACAGGAGACACCTCAACCCACTGGAGAAGTGCCATCAACGCTGCCTATGGAAGATCCTTTGAATCCAGTGGGAAGACATGCACACCAATGTTAGCATCTTCTCACGAGCAAACACCACAAGCATTGAGGCGATGATCATCCAAGATCAAATTTGCTGGTCTGACCATGTCATCCAGATGTCCAAATCCAGACTCCCAAAGCAAGTTTTATTCTTCCAGCTCAGTCAAGAGGTATGCTCAAGAGGAGGGCAAGGATATCCTCAAGGCCAACTTGGAAAAAAATGGAATATTGGCATCAACTTATACGAGACTATTACCCAGGGCCACCCTAAATGGAAGAAGAGTCAATCGCAGGGATTTCAGTACTTTGAAACCTCACAACAACAGGGGACAGAAAAGTGGGAGTGGCAGAAACAGTGTCACAGACCAAACCAAGGATCCAGATCCTGCACGGAAACATGTGCCTGAGTTGCAGTAAAACATGTGGATCCTGAATCGGCCTGGTCAGCCATCTTTGGACCCACAGATAAGGCAATCATAGAAGACAATCATCCTCAGCTGTGAGGGATTGCTGATGATGGATGTGCCACAGAGGCCAGTCACTGCCTCAATTAGCATCTGCATCAGTTAGCCCACTGCTTCCAGCACAGAGCTTTATCACTGTGGGCTGGTGGGGCAGTAGTGGTTTTCCAGCATACCTTACTAGCCAGGTACTTAGCTGGTCTCCAGGCCTGGGCTGAGGTGTTACTCTTTAACCCCTGTGCAGAACCATGACTGCACTGTCCAAACAGTGAATGGAGACCCAGGACTTGCCCTTGATTGTACAGAGGCCTGTGCAGATATAGGAAAAGACCTGGTGCCACCATGGGTGGATCTAGAATTTTGAAAAGGGGGGTGCAGGTGGTGAGGTGCATCATTGCATATAAAACAACACATATTTTTCTCCAGTTAAAAATAAACTAGAAGCTTTACTAATATGCTAGGGGCCTAGGGCTGTATCACTCAGTTTAAGATTGAAGCAAAAACAAATACAACTTCATAGGAATGAGTTAAAAACAATCTGCAGGGCTGTGAAACAGGAACTTCATTACCAGACAGCAGAATCCAAAGCAAAGGATAGCTTAATAGGTGGAACAGAAAGACCATTACAAAGAAGAAAATGTTGTTAACACCTTTGGAATGAATTTAGAAAGGGGCAAAAACTTTGTAATGAGCCATGAAGTCAAATGACTCCCTCAGAACTGCCTGACTTGAAATGTTGCTGCCACTGCTAGGCAGCTGGTTTTAAACTTTGGGCAGACAGGGAATCAGAGGGGGATGCAAGCACATCTGCCCCTGGGGGTCACCATAGGCTCAGATTGACTCAAGCCACTGCACCAGGCTAGCATGGCACCCCTGGCAGATAGCTGCAGAGCCCACCAGGGCTCAGGCTTACAGAGTGATGCTGACTTGCACATTTCCTATTACTCCTGCTGTTGTGGAGTGGTTTTACTTGTGTCATGAAAACATGGCCAAATTTGCCTTATTCAGTTCATTTGCGTGACATTCTTTGGAGCTGCTAAATGTCCCTGCTGTTGCTTACAGAGTACCCCAGTTCTTTTGCCTTTGATGTTTTACAGAGGATATCCTTACCTGTATCCCAGAGCCTGACACACTGCACAGTTCCTTCCAGGCTGCCCAACCTTGGGACAGCTCCCTGCACCTGCAGGCCGTGAGCTCTCCAGAATGACCGGAGCTGGTTTCCTTTCCCAGAGGGGGCATGCTCACAGCTGCCACCACCTGTGCTGTACCAAGCTGTCCAGTCAGGAGAGGGGTGCTTTAAGCTTCTCCTGTTTGATTAAGATTCTGCTGAAATCCTCCAGGTACCTACTTAATTCCCCCACAGACATAGACATGGGCTGTGTGCTCTGTTCAGGGGATGGAGGGGAGCTGATGAGAGATTCTTAGCACTTTGGGAAGGGGCCTGTTGGTTTATGTCTGTCAAATACATGGGGTGTTTCAGGGCACTACAAAAAAGCAAGCAACCAGGGTGAAGGAAAGAAAGAATTCCCAGGTGCTGGAAAAGGCAATTGGCTAAAGCATATCAGGTCTCTTTATTGTATGCAAACTGCAACAGTTCTCTATCAGAGTTCACAGAAACATCCCACACAGCACCATGCGCTCACTGGGAAGGAAACAAAGAGAGCCAAGATGTCTACTTTCAGGTTGGAAACCTCCAGTTCAGACAGCTCCGAAGTAGGCATAACTATCAACTGCACATGCATGATCAGTTCAGCTTTTCTTAAGAATTATCACCCGGGATCTTTTCAGACTCCATGGACATGTGACGCCCTGGCAATATTTTCATGCCAGGCTGTGACAAGAAAGGCTTCCCAGAGTCACGCCTGCCTTGTGGTGTTGGCCCAGTTCTTTCCCTGCATTTAGAGACATTATTTTTCATAGGACCCTTAACATCTAAGGAGGGCTCTTTACATCTGATCCACTGTGAAATGACTCAGGTGACAGGGTGGCCACCTGGCCTGCCAGTCTCACAGCTTCACAGATCTCACCCACAGAAACCTTCCCCTCAAGATCTGGCCTAGTTTTTTTCCCTTTTCTTAGCTCTATTCCACTGAACTGGAGAAGTGGGGATTAGCCACTCAACCATTGCTGCTCCTTTCCCTACAGATGGTCTTCTCCTGCTCGTTCCTCTCCCCCTCCTCACAGAGGCATACTGGGAACCAAGTCCTACATTTGCGTGCAAGTCAGATTTTAGTGCACACCACCCGTGCAGGTCCTTAACAGGTTTCCTCATTCTACGCTGTACGGCTGGGGCAGTGCCCCATGGCAGCACTCAGGGGTGAAGCAGTAGCCATTTCCAGCCCAAGTGGCACAGGGCTGATACTGAAGGTACCTCCATGGGGCCAGCTCTGTAGAAGCCTAACTGCAGAACAGCCCTCCTCGTGCAGGCATTTACCAACTTCACACGGTCAAAGCCTGAGGTCCTTTCTGCACCTGCAGAGCTTCAGAGACTACAACACAGGGGACAGAAGAGGCCAGCAGGTGGTCAGGGGTTTGATGGCACCTGGGCCGCCTCATACAGCTGGGGGCTGTCTGCTTGAGGCACTTTCATCCACGCTGCTGGGATACGGCTAGTGGGCTGCAGAGACCCATGTGGACATCTTGTCCCTCTGATGGACATTTTGTCCCCCTTAGCAGACATACAGTCCCCCAAGACCTGCTGGCCTAAGTCGGGGCAGGATGCCATGGTGCAGAAGAGCCTGGCAGCCAAAGTCAAGGGCAGGATGCCACAGCACAGATCGGCCAGTCCTTGCAGGACTCCTGCATGGCATGGGTGTGCTGGTGTGGGATCACACCAGTGCTCTGGCCCAAGACCTTGCCACACTGGGTGCTCTGGTGAGGAGCCTCACCCCGGTGCCCACAGGGTTGCTGCAGGCACATGGTCCCATCCCCCAGGCCCCGCTTGCCGGTCGGGGCACAGGTGTGTGGATGCTGCCCTGCATGGGTCCGGCGGTGCTTGCTGAGGGTGGAGCTGTCGCCAAAGCGCTTGCCACACTGGGCACATGGGTAGGGCCGTTCCCCGGTGTGGGTGCGCTGGTGCTGCAGCAGGTTGGAGCTGAGCCCGAAGCGCTTGCCACACTGTGAGCACTGGTAGGGGCGCTCGCCCAGGTGAGTGCGCTGGTGCTGCACCAGGTTGGAGCTGAGGCTGAAGTGGCGCCCACACTGGGTGCACTGGTAGGGGCGCTCGCCAGTGTGGGTGCGCTGGTGCTGCAGCAGGTTGGAGCTCTGAGCGAAGCGCTTGCCGCACTGGGAACATGGGTAGGGGCGCTCACCAGCATGCGTGCGCTGGTGCTGCAGCAGGTTGGAGCTAAGGCTGAAGGCTTTACCGCACTGGGCACATGGGTAGGGGCGCTCACCCGTGTGGGTGCGCTGGTGCTTGAAGAGGGTGGAGCTGAGGCTGAAGGCCTTGCCGCACTGGGCGCACACATAGGGGCGCTCACCAGTGTGTGTGCGCTGGTGCTTGATGAGCGTGGAGCTCTCACCGAAGCCCTTCCCGCAGGCCGGACACTTGTAGGGCCGCTCACCAGTGTGGGTGCGCTGGTGCTTGATGAGCGTGGAGCTGTCACCGAAGCCCTTGCCACAGGCTGGGCACTTGTAGGGCTTCTCGCCTGTGTGTGTGCGCTGGTGCCGGATGAGGTCAGAGCTCTGGCCGAAGCCCTTCCCACAGGCTGGGCACTTGTAGGGCTTCTCACCTAGGTGGGCACGCTGATGCTGGACCAGCTCAGTGCTCTGCCCGAAGCGGCGCCCACAGCTGCCACACTGGTGGGGCCTGTCACGGCCATGCACTCGCTGGTGCTGCAGCAGGTAGGAGCTGAGGATGAAGGCCTTGCCACACTGCGTGCACTTGTAGGGCTTCTCGCCTGTGTGAGTGCGGTGGTGCTTAAGTAGTGTGGAGCTGTCGCCGAAGCCCTTGCCGCAGGCTGGGCACTGGTAGGGGCGTTCGCCTGTGTGGGTGCGCTGGTGCCGGATGAGATCAGAGCTCTGGCTGAAGCTCTTCCCACAGGCCATGCACTTGTAGGGCTTCTCCCCGGCCAAGGCTCTTGGGGGTGGAGTCACATCATGGAGCTCCCCTGTGTCTTCCCCACAGTCAGGTTGGCCTGAAGGGTCCTGACAGGCCTGTGGTACCTGGCACTTGCTCTCCAGGCTCCAGGAAGTGGCTTGGCTGGATCCTCTCAGCAGCATCTTATGCAGTTGTGTTTTCTCAGAGTCAGGAGCATCCACCTTGCTGTTGCTTGGGATTCCCTCATCTGCAGGAGCAAAGAGGAAATCTGGCTGTGACTCACCCTGTTGGCTATGGGGACCACTAGAAGGGACCTGCACATGGCTGAGCCATTAATGCCATGACCCTGCCTGTACACAGGGCAAGCCCCTTGCATCTTGAGATGTGATCTAAGTCCCCCATTCAGGCAAGTCCCCAGCCTGTGAAAATGCTCTTATCTCAGGTTTAGCCAGATTGAGGTTAGTTTAGCACAAACAAACCAAAATAGTTGGAAGTAGGAGGTATCCAGAATAAGCCACTCAAACTGAAACTGGAGCATCTACATGTGGGGACTTGTACCAGTTTCACTCAGGGGATTTAACTATAAGTTCACAGAACAACTTTCTCATGCAGACTAGGCCTACTGCTTCTGGAAGCAGCCAGATGGGTTACCTGCTCCTGCGTTTACTCCATCCTTAAGACAGCTGCCCCTCTGCATTGTCCTGTGCCACACAGTGTGGGCACTTCATCTATGGCTGGCTACTCATGTGCTCTCCCTGCTAAAAGAACCCACCTGCTTTCCATCCAGGTGAGATAAGAACCCAGTACTCTGAGGAATATGCACCAAAGGCCTTTCCCTCACTCTGGGTGCCTTTCTCCAGAATGCACCAGCCCTTCTACCATGCATTGTTCTTCATTTGGTTTCCAGCTGGCATGAGGTGCTACTTTTAAAGCCCAGCTGAGAGTTACATACTAAACAACAGTATGGCTGTAGAGGCAGACACACAAATGTTAGCAAATACCAGAATTCAGATTACACTGCACCCTGAAGTCAGCCTCCTTGGGCACAATTCCATTACCCTTTCCATGCCTAACTGGCAGTCTTCCAGCACATAATTGGTTTGTTTGGCATGACAGCTTGCAATTCTGGTGCCCTGCAGCATGGACATGTAAGTGTGGACCTGAGTCAATACAACTTTCTCCCTTACCTGCAACCCTTGGAATCTCTGTTGTCTCTGAGTCCAGAGGATCCAGGACATGCGGTTCTTCCCCTTGCTCCAACCAGGAGATCATACCAGCACTGGGAATGGGAAATCCTGCCCAAGGAAGAGAAATGAGGGAGTATGCTGCAAACTCCAAACCCCTCTCAGCTGGAGGAGTCATTCAATCTGGGTGGAAGGAAAATGCCTGGAGATGTCCAGGGGAGAAAGGCAACTGATGGCAGATGTGCTGAGTCCTCACATCCAGGGACCAGGTTCTGGCACAACACAAGGATTAAGCCAACTGCCCATTTCTGAACTTACACAGAGCCTGGAGACCAGAACCTACCATGAAGAGAGCCTGAGCTCCAGAGAGAGAAGCAGCCCACACAGAGGGAGTGAATGGGGGCTTGGGCACACTGCCATTCTGCCCTTCCATATAAGGTGCACCAGGGATCGTTATTACTGTGACTTAAGACAGCCTCAGAAGTTTACCACCCTAGATCAAAGCCCAGAGGTTAGCACCAGTGAGGGACAATGCCTCTTACCCAGACTCCAGCCACTCTTACAAGGACAGATCACCACAAAACATAAAGGCCCAGAGAAGAAGCATGAGCTACAGCCAATCAGCCAGAGCAGTGTCTACATGCAAGCAAACCCTTACCAACTGCGAGCACAGTCTGGTCATTCTCTTGCATGCTGGCGAGTGGCCTCTGCCCTTTGGCCACACAGGGCCTCTGGGAGATTCAGACACCTCAGCCAAAGTAACCGGCACCTGAAACCACAGAACTTCACTCAGCCATGCTCCAGGGCTCCATGCACTTGGTCCACCCCCGATGCCCACCATTGCCCCAGGCCCGTTCCACCCAGGTGCCCCCAGGCCTGGAATGGGGGAAAAAAGAAGAATCTGCAGCATAGAAATATACTTGAACTGGAGGGCTGGGGTGAGACCAAGCCCCGCAGGCATCACTGAAAGGCATGACGACAGTGCCTGAGCTCTCCAGCCCCTTGGATTCATTCAACCCACCTTCTTTATCACCCGCTGGTATTAACTGCAAACCAATTTTACAGGGCCTTCTCCTGAGAGTGGCATTAGATGGCATTGTGCCCCGGGAGCACCAGTCAGCCAATTATGGGTGGGTTGAGGGTCACAGCCTGGCCCCCTTTAACAGAGGAATAAGATTTCTCTAGGAATTAGATTTCTCTAGATTTCTCAAGGACAGGTGAGCACAGCCCTTCCATGCTTGGCTAAGTGATGCCATGGAAACCCAAGAAGAGTCAAGACAGCATGGGAAGGATGAGGATCCAGCACAGGGGTACGTGTGGCTGCTGGGATCAATGCACAGCTTGGCCAGCTAGGAAACCACCCAGGAAATACAGTTACTGGGGTCCGAGTGAGGTGGTAGCCACCAAAGGAACAGCAGCACTGTCAGCACCACTGTGTGGCAAGCTGTGGGGGGGTCAAGAGCCTGACTGAAAACCCTCATGCTTGCATTCAGCATTTGCAGTCCTGTAAGATGCTAGTATAGTTTGGCTGGGCAGTCCAGTCTTTTCTCTAGGGGGATATTGCCATTACCAGATATGCTGCTGAGAAGCATATTTGGGGCACAGGTTGAGAGTCCACATCACTCAGAAGCACAGCTGTCTCTGGGGTGGAACACAGCAACTTGTAACAGTTTCCAATACTGCCCTGTGATAGCTGAGGTCAGAGAATCAAAATGATCCTGTCCAGCTGAAAGTGCTGGAAGCATTTAGGAAGACAAAATGCAACTACCTGAGTTGGAAAATGGGAACAGTGAGCACCAGCTTGGCTCTTGTGAAAAGTGACATGTTTGTTCAAAAGTTACCAGGACTTGGGTTTTACTTCTTACCTGAAAGAGGGCTCCTCCACCAGCCCAAGGTTCCCTTCACACAGACCAAGGGTACTGGTCCACTGTTGACTCAGAAGGAAGTGACCATCAAATGTCACCAGTACAACTTTATTCAGGTCCCCATTTTTCCTATGGGGTTCCCCATCTAAAAGAGCCCAGTCCAGGCCCTTACAGCTGCAATGGCTCATACTACCCTCACATAGGTCCATACTGTACACAGAAGTTTTGTTTAGCTAAAACTCAAGTTACAGTATTTAACAAGGTTCACAACCCATGAAGCTAGGACACCAGCCTAGAAGATGACATTGGCTTTTTTTCTGAAGCCATGTTCAGCAATGCTACAGTGGCAAAAAACACGGTATCTTCCGTGTCTCAACAAACAGCTTGGAACTGAAGTTTTGTACTTGGATTTATGTGCCAGCCGAGAGAACATGGGAAGAGACCCATTGGCAAATAGACCCTTTCCCCCAGGAGATGCCACTGCAAGCAGAACAGTCCCAGGCTCCTTGGGGAGAGATGTTCTCCCAGCTTTCTGTCTCTCCACAAGGAATATAAGAAATGGGATTTTTAAAGGCTATGGCCCAATGGTTACTGTCACAGTCAGTGAAAACTTCACTGCATTGGACGACGAACAGGACCAATTCCAAGCTGGTGAAAATCCCATTCTTGGACAGGGTGCTAACTACCACAAAATATGACCAACCATTCTGTGAGCTAAGAGCATGGGTGGCTTATTATTAGCTATAGGACAGCTGGGGAAACTGAGGCAGAGAAAGGAAAAGTGACCAGCTCAGTATTACCTCCATGGCCAAAACACAGCCTAGAGCACATCACACCCGACACTTCCCTGACCAGCATCTACTGGGCCATGCCACTCTGAGCCCTAAAGCCCATGGAAGAGAGCTGAATTTGACATGGGATTCCCTTCTGCTCTTCCAGTAAGATTGTCAGGATGACTCCTCTGCCCTTTTCTTAGCCCCGGGATTGGTCACTTGCACATTTCTCTGTGTTGTGATGGTCACAGCTGCACACCACTTGGCAATGTCTTAGTTGCAAGGTCTAACAGAGCAACCGAGTCCAGGATCAGCTGCTGAGCCAGGCTTAGGTTTGCTGGTGCTTGTGGCAAACTCTGTGTAATGCTGTTTTGAAGGAGTGAGCTCTTGCACAGTATGCGGCACACCCAGGGAGCTCTCAGCAGCCCCCGTTGCAAGGACCAGTGGAAATTGAAATCAATGCCCCCCAGGCAGTCACTGACATAGCAGCTGCTGCCACCTATGTTTCACCTTCCCTGTGGAGGGAAAACTAACCGCTGAGTCCTCTCCATGGTGAGATGTCCTCAGGGAGGGCTTTATGGGTTGCTGCAAGGCCCCCGGAGCATCTCGCCACCATGCCTCTTCTGCACTCAGGCAGAGCTGCAGGCAGGCACCTGGTCTGTGAAGCCCTTGCTCTCCTCGCTGTCAGAGAAGCTGGCAGCATCTCCCTCCCAGCCCCGAGGTTCGCCCTGCTGCCATTCCCCACATACTGCTTCTCCTGCCGTGACACTCACCTGAGGCCAGGTCTAGAGGAGCTTCCACTCCTGGGGGCAGAACAACTGCAGGGCAGAGCGCCTCAGACCCGCGCGGGGCATGTGTGACTGCAGCTTCTCATTGCAGCCCAGTGGGCATGAGAACCTGGCCACTCTCCTCTTTTGTGTAAATTTTCCTTGCAAGTGGCTCTGGGAAACGTAGTTTTCTTTTGCAAAGCACTCTAGGAAGTGGAGTTTTCCTTTGCAATGGGAAGTGGGAAACGTAGTTCACAACAGAGAGAACTGGAAAGGGCTGCTAATACACCTGCATCTTCCTCTCCCAGGTCTGCAGCCTGACTAGCACCCTTGTCTTGGCCCTTTCTCCACACCTTGGCTGGGGTGGCAGGAACCTGGAGGTTGTCTGGTTCTGAAAGGTTTCAGTTTAGCCACTTTCCACACAGCAGTAGGGCAAAACCCAGCCTAGGCCCCTTCTCTGCATGGATGCTGTTTTGGGTGTGTAGTGCCTCTGAATGTGCAGTGGAGACTGGAACTGGATTTTTAGCCTCAGTAGGCAAATTTAATTTGGTGATGGTGCCATTTAACTATCTTAGGCAGATCTCCTAGGAAAAGCAGGACACAGAGAGGTGGAAGAGTCTGCCCAAATAGGAGATGCAGGACTAGAAACCAGATAGCCAATTTGGAAGTGGCTTGCTTGGCATAACCCCATATTTAAACGGGGCAATTAGCCCTCTTCCTGACAGAGAGGAGGAGAGACTGAACGCAGCACCAAGTAGGGAAGAGCAACCCACAGCTCTTGAAGGAACTGGATGTGAGCCCTGCAGACCACCCTGCTAGGGCTAGCAGCACACAAGGAGTCTCAGGGAGGTGAAGGATCTGTACAGAGTTGCCCAGCGCTGCCCCAGCTAGAGCCAGGTTTGCAGCTCCAACTCTGGTTCTGGCCGCAGCAAACTGCTTGTGACTGACCCCAGCAAGTCCTGCTGCACAAGTAGCACAGTGCCCAGGGAGCTGAAGCACAGCCTTCAGTCACAGTGTTACACCAGTGCCTGCCACTTTACCATGGATGTGGGAGGACAGGAGAGGGCTGAGATGCCTGTGAGCTTGGAAGGGTGCTTGGTACTGCTGAGGAAAAAAGCTGGCTATCCTTGCTGCACTATGGAAAGTGTAGTGGCAGCAGTGTGGTTGTTAAAATGCAAGCTGTCCGTACCCTACTGGGAACACAGCACCCTTGATTCTGAGCTGGCCAGGCCAGGCAATGCCACCCACTCCTTCCTTTATCCCTCCATTTTCCTTTCAGCACCTTTGTGCATGTGCTCCCTGTAAAGTCATGCTGCTGTCCTCTTCCAGTTCTCCCTTCTACCTTATCTCTGTAGCCACGGCTATATAATTCACCATGCTAGCTGGGTAGCATGCTCAGTGAGGTCCCCCACCAGCATTCTGGGGCTGTGGGTTCCCCAGGGGAGGAGACACATTAGGCTATGCCAGCCCCAGATCATACTTCCTGTGATACAGTAAATCACAGACGGACAAGTGCATGGGCCATGCCCTGGCTGAGGCCATCTCTGCCTGACACACTGCAAGCCCAGTGGTGTGGGAAGGTTCTCTTCCACTTCTGCCTCTGCCCCCAAAAGATCAGGGCCCAAGAGGTGTGCAAACTGTGGAGTCCTCCCTTTGGAATCAGCAAGGGTTGCCCCAGGACATTCAGAAGGTGGGGTCTATTTTTTTCAGCCACTACGTCCTGACCCACAACAGGCTGTGTATGCACCTGGCTCATAGATCCTGCTGCTCCTGGCAGATGCACACTGTCAGGGGCTCTGGGCACTCCCTGACACCTGCAGAATCATAGAATAGAAGGACCAGTAAGGACCTGTAAGATCTTCAAGTTCAGTCCCCCTGCCATGGGCAGGAGGTAATTGGGCTCAAACAAGCTCAAGGAGGTGCTTGTCCAAGCCTTCTCTTGAACACCTCCAGGGATGGGGACTGCACCACCTCTGCTGGGGGTGTGTTCCAGATTCTAGATGCCCTTATGGAAAAGAAGTTTTTCCTTATGTCTAGCTTAAATTTTTCCTCAACTATCTTGTGCCCATTGGTTCTTGTCCTCCCAAGGGGTGCCTTTCTGAAGAGTTGTTCCCCTAGATCTTGGTGTTCACCCCTGACATCCTTGTAGGTGGCTATCAAGTCACCTCTCAGCCTTCTCTTAGACTGAACAAACCCAGTTCCTGGAGTCTCTCCTCATGGGGCCTATCCTGCAGGCCCCTAATCATATGGCTAGCCCTTCTCTGTACCCTTTCAAGCTTATCCACATCCTTCCTGAAGTGTGGTGCCCGGAACTGGACACAGTACTCCAGCTGTGGCCTCACCAATGCCGAATAGAGGGGAGGAGCACCTCCCTGGATCTACTGGCTATATGTTGGCTGATACACGCCAGAGTTCAAATTGGCCTGCTGGCAACTTCCTCACACTGTTGACTCATATTCATCCTTCAGTGGATTGTCACCCCCAAGTCCCTTTCAGACGTGGTGTCAGTCAGTGGACCACCACCCATCGTATAGTTAGGGTGAAGGTTCTTCCTACCCAGATGAAGGACCTGGCACTTGTCCCTGTTGAACCTCATCTGATTGTATTCAGCCCATAGGACCAGTCTGTCAAGGTCATCCTGGATCCTTACTCTATCCTCAGATGTACCCACATTTCCCCACAGCTTGGTGTCATCTGCAAACTTAATCATTGCACTTTCCACTCCCTTATTCAAGTCATTGATAAAGATGTTAAAGAGCACTGATCCCTGGGGGACACCACTGGAGGCGGCCCTCCAGGATGAGACCACCCATCGAGTTCAACTCTCTGGGATCAGCCTCTGAGCCAGTTGCCAACCCAACTCACTGTAGACTGGTCTAGGCCGTTATCCTCCAACTTAACTGAGAGAATATCAAGGGAAACAGTATCACAGGCCTTGCTGAAGTCTAGGTGGATGATGTCAACTTCACATCCCATATCCAGCTGGTTAGTTACCTGGTCATAAAAGGACACCAGGTTTGTTAGGCATGACTCCCCTTTGATAAAGCTGTGCTGGTTGCTTCTTAATACTCCACCAGTTATGAGCCTGTGATTGATGGCCTCCCTGACAATTTTTTCAAAGATTTTTCCCAGGACTGAAGTCAGACTGACTGGTCAATAGTTAGCAGGGTCATCCCTCTTCCCTTTCTTAACGATGGGTAACATGTTAGCCTTCTTCCAGTCATTCGGGACCACTCCTGAGTTCCACGACTCTTCAGACAACCTTGCCAGAGGCACCACTATGAGCTCGGCCAGTTGTTTCAGGGCTCTCAGATGCAGGTCATCTGGACCAGAGATTTGAAAATGTGCAAATGTTCTAAGAGTACCCTCACCTGTTTGGGACTGACTTCATGTGGACTGCTGTCTTTCCTGTATTCTCTGGGCCTCTAGACATGTGACAAGTTCTCGTCTGATTTCAAGAATACTGATGTGAAGTAAGTATTTAGGAGCTCTGCCTTTTCAAGGGGATCAACTGTGGGCTGCCTCTCCCGCCCATATTCAGTAGGGGTCCCACAGTGGAGCTTGATTTTTTCTTGCTCCTTATGTACCTATAGAAGGACTTTTTGTTGTCTTTTATTTTGGTTGCCAGTTTGATCTCTGTGCATGCCTTGGCTTTCCATGTTTCATACCTGCAGACCCTGGCCATATGAGTGTACTTCTTTCTGGATGCTGAACTGTTTTTCCATTGCATGTACGCTTCTTTTTCAGAAGTTCCCTAATATCCCTGTTCAGCCAAGTGGGTCTCTTGGTCCCTTTCCCTCTTTTTGACTGTGTGGGGATGGCCTCTTTTTGAGCAGTGAGAATTGCCTTCTTAAGGAAGCACCACCATTTCTGAACTCCCAAATCGTCCAGTTGCTGGTAGTGAAGGTCCTTTCTAACTAGATTCCTGAGTTTACCGAAGTCTGCCCTTCTGAAGTCGAGGACTTCTGTTCTGCTGACAGAATTCCCAGCCTTTTGGTGGATGGTGAATCTAATCAGATCATGATCACTGTTGCCTAGAGCACCTCCAATATTCAGGTCGCCTACCATGTCTTCCCCTTTGGTCAGCACTAAGTCCAGAGTGGCTTTACCCCTAGTCAGTCCCTCCATAGCCTGTGTCAAAAACAAGTTGTCTATAGCCTCTAATAAGTTGGCTGCCTTGCTGGAGCTGGCTGAATGGTCTTCCCAACAGATGTCAGAATAGTTGAAGTCATCCATGATAATCTAGTCTTTTGTGCTGGCTGCCTTGGTCAGTTCCTTGGAGAATGCCTGGTCGCTCACTTCTGCTTGGTAGGGAGGTCTATAGTAGTCTCCCACCATCAGGTCCCCTTCTCCTGAGCCCCCTTATATCTTGATCCAGAGGATCTGAAGGGGCCTCTCTGTGCAATCAAACATGACCTGCAGGGAGGGGTACTGCTCTTTCACATAGAGGGCTACTTACTGCTCTTTCACATAGGGGGCTACCCCTCCTTCCTTCTTCCCAACCTGATCCTTCCTATAGAGCCTATAGCCCTCAATATTCACTGCCCAGTCCCAACCAGGTCTCCCAATGAAGTCAAATTCCTCATCTGCCAGAAGGAGTGATAGTTCATCCTGTTTATTGCCCATGATTCTGGCATTCCCATAAAGACACTTGAGTTTACCCCTAGTCATCTCAGGTTTTTTGTCACTGTGCAACTGTCTCATGGTGTTGGTACTCATTTGGATGACTCCTATGTAAATATCCTCCCCTGGGTCATCTTGGCCAGAGGATTTGTGGACAGCAGTGGAATCTACCCTCACGACCCTGGACATGCCTAGTTTAAAGCCTTCCTCAGCAAGTCAGCGATTCTTGTACAAAAGAGCTTCTTCCCTGCCCGTGAGGTGGATACCATCTCTTGCATGAAGACCAGTGCCACTGAACTGCATACCAGGATCGAGGAATCCAAAACCAAAACAGTGATACCATCTCCAAAGCCTTTGGTTGATTTCTTCGATGCATTCCTCCATCTGACAACCATGGCCTCTAACTGGGAGTTTTCAGGAGAAGACCGCTTGTGCTCCTAGTTCCTTGAGCTTCACCCCCATGGTCTTGTAGTTGCTCGTGATTCTCCTGGGGTTGTTTCTCACTGTGTCATTGGTGCCCACTTGGACAAGGAGCATAGGGTAGTGGTTCGTAGGGTGGACCAGCTTTGGGATCCTCACTGTTACATCTTGGATCCTGGCTCCTGGAAGGCAGCAGACCTCTTGAGCAAAGGGGACTGGACAACAGATGGCACCTTCTGTTCCCCGCAGCAGGGAGTCTCCCATAACAATCACCCTTCATTGCTTCCAGTGGTGATACGTAGCGGGTACATGGGGGTGCGTGTGCACCCCCTGAGAATGCTGGTGCACCCCCTGACAGGCAGCGCTCCTCGCTTAGGCAATGGACAGGGGGAGCAGGTGGGAGCACTGGTGCCCCCCCCCATGAGTGCTGGCCCGTGAGTGGGGGTGCAAGGTGAAGCACCACTGGCATTTCTTGGAGCACCGCGGCTGCTTCTGAAAGCACTGCTTGTACTCCTTGGCCAGCGCAATCAGCTGTGGGAGGACACCCCCCAGTCACTGACTAGCCACTGAGGGGGCATGTACCCCTTCTGCTCAGGTGGCACCAGTCACCTATGGTTGCTTCTTTGGTGGGGGTGGCTGATCCTGTCCTGTCCTCGGTGTGGGGGATGTGGATGCCTCATCTGCTGATGGTGTTAGGGCTGTGTAGTTGTTGTGCAGGGCTATTGGTAGAGCAGCTGACGCA
The DNA here is from genome assembly GCF_001723915.1 of Gavialis gangeticus. NCBI lineage: Eukaryota > Metazoa > Chordata > Crocodylia > Gavialidae > Gavialis > Gavialis gangeticus. The sequence continues at coordinate 1,819,409 of NW_017729011.1, forward strand.
CATTGTGGCTTTGGGCCTGATGTGACCAATTTACACTCTCCATCTGTACGGGCATCTTGCTGATAGGGCTGTGGGGAGCTGCTCAGGAGTGGCAGGAGACTTGCATTCACCTCTTAGCCTTCCTTCCAAGAGATCATAGTGTGGGCTCCAAGGTATGACTGTAAGACCCCCACCACCCAGGGGATCTCTGGGGTGAACCCACTAGCACTCCAGAACCACTGAGGTTTCCAAGGCAAGCTGGCTGTAGGTGCGTAGGTGCCCCTGCTATTCAGGGACAGGGAGAGATTCCAGATCCCTGTTAATGTGTGCGCTGAAAACTTAGCCCCAGTGGAGTGTGGGAGTGCAGTTCCCAAAGCCCACCACAACGTGGCAGGCGCACACATCTAATGATCCCAGGCTGTTCTCCTAAAGGCCTCACTGGGATGTTGAGAGGTGTCTGGGGCAGAATCTGTGGCCTGTGCTTGGCGAGGGATGGCACTCCTGCGCTAATCCAGGCTTGCGCTCTGTCCCCCAATAAACAGTCTCAGAGCCCAGCTACTGAAAACATCTGGCTTGACTGGGGTGCGCAGTCCAGGGAAGCATGAGCCTGCAAGATGCTGGCTGCCAGAGCAGGTCTCCTTGAAAAAGTGCCCGCGTAGCAGCTGTTAGCTGTATGGCAGTATGTGACCCCCATACAGGGAAGGCTTCCTGACAGTGAGCAGCTCCCCACAGCCCTATCAGTCCTTCACTGCTCAGCTTCACCACAATAAATTACTGAGTGCTGGAGTCTGTTAGCTCTGATACGAGTTATGGCCTCCTAGCCCATACCTTCTGCCCTCACTCCCATCCCCCTGCCTTGAATTCCCCACTCCTTCCACCCTGCTCCATATTCCCCGACTCTCTGTTTTCATTCCTGTTTTAACAATGTACCTTGTATTTCTCATCTGCTTTATTTCCCCATCAGGCTTTGTGCAGGGTAGAGGTGCTCAGTCAGAGAAAAGCAGTTGGCTTAGTGGCACTGGCCCTCCCAGCCTGTGCCTTAGCTCCTGTTCTTCCCCACCCCCAGGGCTGGACACAGGCGTGGATGAACTGGGTGGCTACCCGGGGCCCGGACAGAAAGGGGGCCTGAAAATGGTAATTTTTATTATTATCATTATCTCCGGTGAAGAGGGGGTTGATACTAAAGTTTGCCCAGGGCCACCAGGAGTCTAAGTACAGTGCTGCCCACCCCCTCAGAGCCTAGGGTATTTCCTGCCATATGGGCAGGAGTCCCAGATATCAGGATATGACTGATCTGTGTAGCTTGCCTGAAAACACTCACAACTGCCACAAGCCAAACCCATGTAAACTAAGGTTCAACTGGCACATTGGTCTTCTCACACAAAGCTGCACCTGTTGATCTAAATCACTTTGATGTCACATTTTAGTGGAATCAGTGCAAATGTTTATGTGGGACACATAAACTAATAGAGGGTAAATTCAGGTTAGATATAAGGAAACACTCCTTCTCTATAAGGATCACCCGAATCTAGAACACGCTCCCAGCAGAGGTGGTGCAGTCACCCTTCTTAGAGGTGTTCAAGGCTGGACAGGCTGGACAGGCACCTTGTCGAGCTCGTCTGAGATGAGAAGACCCAGCACAGGTTCAGAGAGCAATACGGAGTCTGCAGGACCCTAAAGGTCCTGTACCCAAACCAAACAGAGTGGTGGGCCTGCATCAAAGACAGGACCAAAGGCTTCTTCCAGCAGTCTGGCAAGTGGCGAGCTTTCTTCCACAGAAGGCAGCACGAGCGCCTGACCCGTAAGTTGCAGGCCTTGCACAGGCAAGCAGCGGCGGGCTGGGATGTGGGGGAGGACATGTGGGAGGCAAAGGCCCAGATTGGTGCCTGGTCCTGAGAGGAGGCCAGGAAAAAGATCTTCGAGGCCAGGGCCCAATAGGTGGAGGAGCGGGAGGAGTGGTCTGCTTACTTCACCAGGCTATAGAAGAGCAAAGAGAAGCCCATGACGTGTCTGAGAAATGGAGCAGGAGTGGAGCACTGGTCGAAGGAGGGCATGCTAAATGCGGCGGCTGCCTTCTACCAGGAGCTCTACACTGCGCGGCCAGAGGACCTGGGGGCCAGGCAGCTGTGCTTGCAGGGGCTCACCTGGGCCCTTGGAGAGGAGGAGCAGCAACAGCTGAAGTGAGAGTGGACACTGGAGGAGATCGAGAAGACCCTCCGGGGATTTAAGAACAGTAAGACTTCTGGGTCAGATGGCCTGCCCAAGGAGTTTTACATGATCTTCTGGGACCTGATGGGCCCCGACCTGCTGGAACTCTTTCAGGAGTGACTGCAGGAGGGGTGCCTGGGTTGGATTGGGGCCTCGTGACCCTGCTGTACAAGAAGGGTCCAAGGGAGGATTTGAAGAACTGGAGGCTCATTACCCTCCTTAACTTCAACTATAAATTGTTGGCCAAGGTCTTGATCGAGTAACTTAAATCTGTCCTACATGCCATCATCCACAAGGACCAGTCGTGTGTAGTACCAGGATGCCAGATCCACGGAGCCCTGCTGCAACTGAGAGATGTGCTCCAGCTGGAATGGGACAGTGGACAGAAGATGACGGTGCTGAACCTTGACCTGGAAAAGCCTATGATAGAGTGTCACACTGGTTCCTCTTCGAGACCCTGCAGTGGATGGGTGTCCCTCCAACTTTTACCAGCTGGATAAGGACGCTGTATGGCTTTATGAGCGCTCGTGGTGCTCTGGTGTGGTGCCAGAGGACTAGAAGAGGGCCAACGGTGTTCCCATTTTCAAAAAAGGGAGGAAGGAGGACCCGGGGAACTATAAGCCAGTTGGTCTTGCCTTGATGCTGGGTAAGCTTTTTAAGAGAATTATCCTGGTGCATGTCCACGAGGGGCCAGCGCAGGAGATTATGGTTAGGGGCAACCAACACGGGTTCATTAGAGGCAGGTCCTGTCAGACCAACCTGGTGGCCTTCTACGACCAGGTCACCAAATCCATAGATGCAGGGGTAGCAGTGGACATAGTCTTTCTGGACTTT
>NW_017729011.1:1822600-1826055 GCF_001723915.1 Gavialis gangeticus
AACCTGTTCAGCCTCCACAAGAGAAGGCTGAGAGGGGATCTAGTGGCCTGTTACAAACTAGTCAGAGGGGACCAGCAGGCATTGGGAGAGTCCCTGTTCCCCCGAGCACTACCAGGAGTGACAAGAAATAATGGTCACAAGCTGGCAGAGAGTAGATTCAGGCTAGATATCAGGAGGCGCTTCTTCACTGTCAGGGCGGCTAGGATCTGGAACCAACTTCCAAGAGAAGTGGTGCTGGCTCCTACCCTGGGGTATTTAAGAGGAGGCTAGACGAACACCTTGCTGGGGTCGTTTGACCCCAGTACTTTTTCCTGCCATGGCAGGAGGTCGGACTTGATGATCTGCTCAGGTCCCTTCCAACCCTACCAACTATGAAACTATGACATACGCAGCGAGGTGCTGGTAAATGGTTTCCTGAGTGAGTGGATCACAATAGAGTCAGGGGTCCATCAGGGCTGCCCACTCTCCCCGATCTTCTTCTGCACCATCAAACCCTTGGATCAGCGCATCAGGCTGGACCCTGGGATCCATGGACTCCACATCCCTGGGGGAAGTAAGGAACAAGCCAAAGTCCTGGCCTACATGGATGACTGAACATCCTGTGCAAGAATAAGTGCATAGTAGAAAGAGTCCTGTGGCACACATGGATTTACAAAATGGCAGCAGGGGCCAAGCTCAATGTGAGCAAAAGCACCTGCCTGGCCGTAGGCAAGCTCGGGGACCTGGAGTCCCTGGGGGTCTCGGCCCCAGGTGAGGGGGTCAAGATCCTTGGGGTGGAATTTGACCCGGAGCTGAATGGAAGGAGGGCCTGGGAGAAGGAGGCCAAGGTGAAGCAGAGGTTGAATATGTGGCACGGGTGTCACCTCTCCATGGGTGGGGCATGGCACTCATAAAGGTGGTGTTGCTACCAGTGCTTCTGTACATCGCATTGGTCTTCCTCCCCGCAAAGCGTATCATCCACAGAATCCAGAGAGCTGTGAGCATCTTCTTCTGGGGATCCTGAATGGAGAAGGTGGCAAGGAAGACCCTGTACAAAAAGAAATGGGTTGGGGGCAGGGGGATGCCAGACATCCACCTGTTCCTGCAGGCACAGTACACGAGCCAGATTTGCAAGCTGGTGACTGAGCCAGAGACCAAAACAGCCTGTTTAGTAAACCTTATTTTGCAGGTCACCTTCTAAGATGGTGAGGGGTGTACACACCAACCAATGGGAGACCATGGACCATGGAGCAGCCCTGGTTCTACAGGGTCCTGAACGAGTTCCAGAGCGAGTGTGGGTTACAGAAGGAAAGCCTGGCAACTATGTCCAACCACAAAAAGATACAGAGGACAATCAGAGGCAGAGCCAGGTTATTAACCATGGAGATGCTCCCCAATGAGGACTACCAAGGCATCTGGAACTGGATCTTCCACAAGGACCTCTGCAAGGACCACAGAAACTTGGGTTGATTGACAGTGCACTGAGTACTCGCAATAAGGGCGTGGATGAGGGATTTGACCCGATTGCCCCAGGGACACTTGCCAAGAAGAAGCAGAGACCACTGACCACCTCCTGTGGCACTGCCCATATGCCAAGGGTGTGTGGGAAAATGTAAGCTGGCTCCTTGAAAGTGTGACAGGAGTCAGGGTGATGACAAGGGAGGCAGCGATGTATGGACACCTGACTGAGCAACAGGGGTCCCAGACAATACATTTCGATCAGTGTGTGTCTTGTGTCAGGAGCATCCTGTGGCAATGCAGGAACCTCCTGTTATACAAGCATGCTGAGCTTAACGAAACAGACTGTGTTAAAATCTTTCTGAGCAAACTTCAGTCCTACCACCGGAAATTGGTGAGCGAGGATGGAGAAGACGTAGCCAACTTCATCTGGAAAATGACACCTGGCACAGGTTGTTCAAAGACTCCCTGGGAGAAGAAGTGGACGGAGAGAATGAAGAAGACAGAGATGCAACTGGACCTGGAGACAGCGAGAAGGACAACAGGATCAGCAGCAGTGGAAGTGACAGTGACATTAACAGCGACAAGGACAGAGAATGAACCGAGAATGTAAACCCCAAATTGGGGTTTGGACTAAAGGATTGCAATTTGGGTAGGTGAGTGTGGGTGCGCAGAGGCACAGGGGAGTGGGTGTGTTTAATGTAACGGGAAGCGCAGGTTTCTTAATAAGGTTTTAGGATGTGTGATGGAAAGCTTATGACAGAGAATGTACATATATAACTTGCTATAGAGAGAGAGAAACGTATTTTAATTTAAAAAAAATCTGAGCCCAATAACTTCTTGCCCACGGCAGGGAACTGGGCTTGATGATTTTACAGGTCCCTTCTGGTTCTATGTTTCTATGATTCACTATTAAGTAAGGGCTAATCTATACATATGTTGGTGTAAATCAATGGGCAGGCACTTAGATGTTGAGAGCGCTATTTGGTTGCAGTGTTAGGATCATTCTAGAGATGGATAGTATAGTGATTCCAGTTGGTGGTGATTTCCCACCAAAGTTGCTAAATTAACATGAACTTCAGCATGGATACAACTATATTGGTGCATGTGCCTTTTACTGGGAGATTTGTACGCGCCTCCTGCACAGAAATAGTTAACCCAGTGTCAGCACTTCTGTACATACATAGCTGTGTCTACCCTAGGGAGGGTTGTCCTGCTTTGACTCTATTGACATAGTTGAAGAGGTACAACAATGTGTATAGACAAGGGTTAAGTCATTTAGAAAAAAATCAACTAGAACCAAGTAGAAATAGGGCTCTCTTAGGCTGAGAGGCCCCTTCCTGGGCTGTACAAAACTGCTGCCAGCCAGTTTCACTGACTTCACAGCTGATTTGCATCAGCAAAACACCGGCAGTGTTCACCTTGCTTCCAGGTCCCTGTGTACACACCTCAACTTCATGGGGGGTGGCAGGTCTCTACCATGACACAGGTGTTTGGGGCCTAGAGCTAAAATGCCTGTGCCCTGGCTGAGCTAGCATTTCCCCACATCTAGTACCACCGCATCGTGTCTGTAGAGCAGACAGTCCCAGTCCCCGAGGGAGGCATCCTGGCACTGAGCAGCGCTGAGGGAGGAGGAAGGGCTGTATGGAGCTTCCATGGCTAGAAATATTCCACCCTTGTTTCCCACCTGCTTTTCTTTCCACCCTTGCATGGCTGCAAAGAGATGGGATGGGGAACAGCAACAGGTTGTGCTGAAAGCCAGACTTTTCAGGGGCATGTTCCCCTTAGGAGAATTCCACGGAAACTTCCCCTCCACCCAAATAACCTCCCCCCGGGGAAGCTGAGGGGAGCAGGCCAGGTCAGGCAGCAGCCATCTCTGCTGCCTGCATCCAGAGCGGTCCCTAGGGGTGCGCGGGGCGTATCAGCCCATACAGGGGCCGCAGCCTGTATGGCACCGTGCGCAGGGCCCCCCAGAGTGCAGGCCCCAGGCAGTCACCCCGATTCGCCCCACCCCAGGG
>NW_017729011.1:1826065-1826570 GCF_001723915.1 Gavialis gangeticus
GGGGCCGCGCTCGCGTCGGGGCAGCAGCTCGGCGCCCGGACTGGGGCAGGCTGCCGCGGGGTGCGCGCTTGCACGCAGAGGCCAGGGCCCTCGGAGGCTCCTCCGCAGAACTGCTCTTCTGGCGGCTCAGCTGCAGCAGCTTTAAGACCAGTTTATGGAAATGGCAATCTCCTCCCCAGCTTGCTCCGAGGGCCTCCTGGCTGAGGGCAAGCAAAACTCCGGGGCATCCAAACCCCGAGCCTCGTAGGATGCCTGCCAAAGGTTTTGGAAACATCGGAAGCCCCAGGCGCGGGTGGAGGATGTTTGCGGGTAGTAGGGCCACCCATGGTTCTGGACTCTTGGATTTGGAATTAGTTTTGGCTAATTTGGCTTTGGATAGAAATTCAAAAAAATCCCCTGGGGCTAGGGCTGGATTTAACGGGGAGGGGAAGAGCTGCCGGAGCCTTCTGCAGGCTCCCAGGGAAGGCAGTGGAAACTCCCTCTGCGAGTCTTGCCACTGGAGGGG
>NW_017729011.1:1831570-1834453 GCF_001723915.1 Gavialis gangeticus
CTGGGGATCCTGAATGGAGAAGGTGGCAAGGAAGACCCTGTACAAAAAGAAATGGGTTGGGGGCAGGGGGATGCCAGACATCCACCTGTTCCTGCAGGCACAGTACACGAGCCAGATTTGCAAGCTGGTGACTGAGCCAGAGACCAAAACAGCCTGTTTAGTAAACCTTATTTTGCAGGTCACCTTCTAAGATGGTGAGGGGTGTACACACCAACCAATGGGAGACCATGGACCATGGAGCAGCCCTGGTTCTACAGGGTCCTGAACGAGTTCCAGAGCGAGTGTGGGTTACAGAAGGAAAGCCTGGCAACTATGTCCAACCACAAAAAGATACAGAGGACAATCAGAGGCAGAGCCAGGTTATTAACCATGGAGATGCTCCCCAATGAGGACTACCAAGGCATCTGGAACTGGATCTTCCACAAGGACCTCTGCAAGGACCACAGAAACTTGGGTTGATTGACAGTGCACTGAGTACTCGCAATAAGGGCGTGGATGAGGGATTTGACCCGATTGCCCCAGGGACACTTGCCAAGAAGAAGCAGAGACCACTGACCACCTCCTGTGGCACTGCCCATATGCCAAGGGTGTGTGGGAAAATGTAAGCTGGCTCCTTGAAAGTGTGACAGGAGTCAGGGTGATGACAAGGGAGGCAGCGATGTATGGACACCTGACTGAGCAACAGGGGTCCCAGACAATACATTTCGATCAGTGTGTGTCTTGTGTCAGGAGCATCCTGTGGCAATGCAGGAACCTCCTGTTATACAAGCATGCTGAGCTTAACGAAACAGACTGTGTTAAAATCTTTCTGAGCAAACTTCAGTCCTACCACCGGAAATTGGTGAGCGAGGATGGAGAAGACGTAGCCAACTTCATCTGGAAAATGACACCTGGCACAGGTTGTTCAAAGACTCCCTGGGAGAAGAAGTGGACGGAGAGAATGAAGAAGACAGAGATGCAACTGGACCTGGAGACAGCGAGAAGGACAACAGGATCAGCAGCAGTGGAAGTGACAGTGACATTAACAGCGACAAGGACAGAGAATGAACCGAGAATGTAAACCCCAAATTGGGGTTTGGACTAAAGGATTGCAATTTGGGTAGGTGAGTGTGGGTGCGCAGAGGCACAGGGGAGTGGGTGTGTTTAATGTAACGGGAAGCGCAGGTTTCTTAATAAGGTTTTAGGATGTGTGATGGAAAGCTTATGACAGAGAATGTACATATATAACTTGCTATAGAGAGAGAGAAACGTATTTTAATTTAAAAAAAATCTGAGCCCAATAACTTCTTGCCCACGGCAGGGAACTGGGCTTGATGATTTTACAGGTCCCTTCTGGTTCTATGTTTCTATGATTCACTATTAAGTAAGGGCTAATCTATACATATGTTGGTGTAAATCAATGGGCAGGCACTTAGATGTTGAGAGCGCTATTTGGTTGCAGTGTTAGGATCATTCTAGAGATGGATAGTATAGTGATTCCAGTTGGTGGTGATTTCCCACCAAAGTTGCTAAATTAACATGAACTTCAGCATGGATACAACTATATTGGTGCATGTGCCTTTTACTGGGAGATTTGTACGCGCCTCCTGCACAGAAATAGTTAACCCAGTGTCAGCACTTCTGTACATACATAGCTGTGTCTACCCTAGGGAGGGTTGTCCTGCTTTGACTCTATTGACATAGTTGAAGAGGTACAACAATGTGTATAGACAAGGGTTAAGTCATTTAGAAAAAAATCAACTAGAACCAAGTAGAAATAGGGCTCTCTTAGGCTGAGAGGCCCCTTCCTGGGCTGTACAAAACTGCTGCCAGCCAGTTTCACTGACTTCACAGCTGATTTGCATCAGCAAAACACCGGCAGTGTTCACCTTGCTTCCAGGTCCCTGTGTACACACCTCAACTTCATGGGGGGTGGCAGGTCTCTACCATGACACAGGTGTTTGGGGCCTAGAGCTAAAATGCCTGTGCCCTGGCTGAGCTAGCATTTCCCCACATCTAGTACCACCGCATCGTGTCTGTAGAGCAGACAGTCCCAGTCCCCGAGGGAGGCATCCTGGCACTGAGCAGCGCTGAGGGAGGAGGAAGGGCTGTATGGAGCTTCCATGGCTAGAAATATTCCACCCTTGTTTCCCACCTGCTTTTCTTTCCACCCTTGCATGGCTGCAAAGAGATGGGATGGGGAACAGCAACAGGTTGTGCTGAAAGCCAGACTTTTCAGGGGCATGTTCCCCTTAGGAGAATTCCACGGAAACTTCCCCTCCACCCAAATAACCTCCCCCCGGGGAAGCTGAGGGGAGCAGGCCAGGTCAGGCAGCAGCCATCTCTGCTGCCTGCATCCAGAGCGGTCCCTAGGGGTGCGCGGGGCGTATCAGCCCATACAGGGGCCGCAGCCTGTATGGCACCGTGCGCAGGGCCCCCCAGAGTGCAGGCCCCAGGCAGTCACCCCGATTCGCCCCACCCCAGGGACGGCCCTGCCTGCATCTTCACTCCAGCCAAGGGCAGCGAATGAGGCTGAAGTTGGTTCCTTATTCCCAGTTCCTGATTCCTTCCACACAGCTACTCTTTACCCCACTGCAGGCTGTCAGTACCAAGGAGCGGTAAGAGTTGCACCACCAGTGCATATCCACTCATAAAAATGTGATGCCATGTTTCCAGTCCACACCCCTGAATAAGGAACTGGGAGCAAGAGACCCACTTCAGCTCTGCCAGAGGGTCCGGCCCTGCCCGCCCTGAAGCAGGGGCTCGCTCGGGGTCGTGCCCTGGGCCAAAGAAACGCCCTCGCCTCTCCCAGGTGCCTGCACCACGAGGGCTGCGGCCGCTCCGGGCGCCGCCTCCCCGCTCTGCTGCCGGGGAAGCGCTGTAGGGGGCGGCTGGCGGGAGAGA
>NW_017729011.1:1834764-1867597 GCF_001723915.1 Gavialis gangeticus
GTTTGCGGGTAGTAGGGCCACCCATGGTTCTGGACTCTTGGATTTGGAATTAGTTTTGGCTAATTTGGCTTTGGATAGAAATTCAAAAAAATCCCCTGGGGCTAGGGCTGGATTTAACGGGGAGGGGAAGAGCTGCCGGAGCCTTCTGCAGGCTCCCAGGGAAGGCAGTGGAAACTCCCTCTGCGAGTCTTGCCACTGGAGGGGCGAGAGGCTCGCTCTCCCTGCCCCAAGCAGCCACTGGTGTCTGCTCCCCGAGCCCCCAGTGACTGCCCTGAGATCCACGCCTTCCCAGGGGAAGTTTCCAAGCTGAGGAGGCCTGTCCTGTGCAACTACGCATCTTCTCTCTGGACTAATGAAGTCTTTCTCTTCTAGGATTTGGGGAGATCTGATTTGCAAGGGACAAAACTATTGGCCTGATTGATTGCGCCACTGGCCCTGTGGATTGGCATAGTTGCTGTGGGCACTGAATTCCGGTTTTTTATGCTGTAACACCATGTCAGCAGCCAAGTGATTCCTGTCTGGAGAGGGACTGTGATGACCTTATCTTGCCTTGGGGGTGACATGGATCGTGGTGTCACTATTGAGAACCCCTATGCCAGCGTGAACATCTCACAAGCGCAGTTCAAGAACAGCTTCATTAAGCAGTACCTTGGGGAGGAGCCTGCCTCGCCCACTGTGTTCGCTAATCCTGCAGCTGTGCCCACCTACATAGCCCGAGAGCAGGTGAATGGTGTGAGGAAACCAGAGCCGCTGGACGGCTGGAACGGTCACAAAATCCCGACAAATGAGTCCTGGGGCCGGCCTTACAACCCCTATGCCAGCACAAAGAAGGTGAATGGAGAAGCCTCCTCAGACCCCTTTTACAGCATCAGCCTGGACAAGCCACTCAAGGGCCCTGAGATGGTGGCAGGTAAAGCTGAGAGCAGGAGCTGTTGCTGCTGTAATTGCTGCCCCTGTAGCAGAAAATGTTGCTGTGTTGTCTCCTAAAAGCCTCCCCACACATCGCTGCTAAACCTGAACCAGAACACACCAAACAAGGACCAGCCAACTGGCACCATGAAGGTCCTGCTGAGGCACAGGCCTGAGCCAGTATCCTCAGGGAGGCACCTGGTACAGTGGAGCAAGGCTGATCCCAGGGTTAAGGTGCCCATGCTGACTGGCTGGGACTGCAAGACCCCTGGTGGTGAGAACCCTGCTGAACTGACGGCAGCCCTGGCATCTCCTGAGGTTGTTGCTTCACCTTGCCCCTTTGTGTATTGAAAGGAGGCATGGACTGTATTCTCCCTGCTTTTAAGCTGGTTTTCCAGTTATTTGGTATCCTATGGACAGTTTGCCCAAATACCTTGGTGATGGCCATTTAACAGTGATGTGCTTCCAGGATTGTGGTCATGGAGAGGTTCAGGGGATGCTAGCAAAACCTTGCATGCCTGGTGCAGAGTGCTGTGATCCTGTTTCCCAACCCTAGCTGCCACAACTCCTGCTTCCCAACCCCCAGAACAGTCCCAATGTAGCTGTGCTGCCTGCTATGCTTGTGTGATTTTTGCTCCCCCCTCAAGTACGGACAAAGTTGTGCAGGAGCTTGCACCAACCAAAGAAGCAGGAGTCTGTGCTTGGTGGGAGGGAGGGGAAGGGGCTTAGGCAGTGTTTGTGGGACCTATGCTTTCTACTGCCCTCCACCCCCCCATGTTCATGGCTGGATCACACTGGAAACAGCCTTGTCTGGCTGGGATTGGGACACATCTCTTGCTTTCTGTGGGGATATGGCCCCACAAGCCAAGGCCTTGTCTACACTCAGAAAGGAGAGCTCAAGTAGGCTGCACCCCTGCCCCTGGTGGGTGCAGTTGTATTGTGTAAAAGGCTTATCCCAGGCTAGCTGTTCCTGTGTGAAATAGAAGTAAGCTCTCCTGGTTTGAAGCACCAGTCTAGCTGCACCCACACTGAAGCTTGGATCAGTGTAACTGTCCTCTAATTAACACTGTTATAGCAGCTAAGTGCCTGGGGATGAACCAGGCCTGAGTGCAGTTCTGTCTGTTCCTCACTGCACCTGCCCCTAGCACCTGGGATGGAAATGCGCAGCACAAACAGTCCAGTGCAGGGAAGGTGCTGGGCAGAGCTCCAGGGCTGTGCAGCACCTGAGCACACAGGACTCTCTGTTTAAACCCACAGTGCTAGGAAGTGTTTGTGACTAGCTCCCCCTGCTCTGGGCTGTGGCCAAGCATGGGAGTAAAAGGCAGCTTTCCAGGAGTTAGCTGATGTACAAAACAGTCAGGGGCTGCCCTTATGCTCCCAGGCAGTTTTGAGCTCAGTCAGTGGGCAGCCTCAGCTCTACCTGAGCATGGCTGGATGTGGCAGCATGCGGGGGTACTGCTGTGGACCAATGCAGGCTGTAGTGTGGTTTTCAGAACAAACTAGGGAGGGAAGGGAGTGGCTTGATGTGTGTGGAGTTTCCTTTAGCCCACCCTCCTGTGCAGGAGTCTCTGGGCCCCAAGGCACTCATTGAACCCCAGAGGATCCAGGTGACTGAAGTCATCAAGCCAGTAACCCTTGGGGGGGTGTCTAAATCAGCTGCCCCAGTCCCTGTGCTGTGGGCTGACTGTGGCCATCTGAGAGTCCTGCCCTCTGCGCAGATAGAAGAGCTCCTTATGCTGAGGCTGGGGGGAATGTGCAAGAAAGCTGAGGCAGTACCTCTCTTACCTCTTGATCCAAGCTTGCTCCCCAGCTCAGCCCCTCTGTAGCCTGGCAGTGTCACTCCTGCCTTGGCTTTCTTGGCAGATGCTGTACTTGCTCTGGGCAGAGCCAAACTAAGCTGTTTTCATGTGAAACCTGAAACAAACCTGCACTGTCCTTTCCAGTGACTGCAGTTGCTGGCTCCGGTGTGGCTGGGTGGGGAGAGTCTGTACTAGGACATCTCTGTGTCATAGCAGCTGTGCAGGGGTAAGGGTGGGCACTGCACAGTTGTTTGGGGCCAGCTAAAATGCCTGTGCCCTGGCTATGCTAGCATTTTCTCCACATCTAGTACCACCGCATCATGTCTGTAGAGCAGACAGCCCCAGTCTCTGAGGGAGGCATCCTGGCACTGAGCAGCACGGAGGGAGGAGGAAGGCCTGTGTGGTGCTTCCATGGCTAGAAGGATTCTAGGAGAAGGCGGAGTACAAGGATCAGAAGGGTGGATGGTAGAAGGATTGTAGCCATTGGGCTGTAAAGAGCTTTTTGCTTTTCACAGCTTTGTAGCGAACTGGAAGAAACAAGGGCCAGCATGAAATACCTAGACTGAATCTCGCTGCACTGCCCGGAAGTGAGCCTTGCATTCTGGAGGGGTGGAGGCAGGGACAGGCTTCTCAGGAGGAGAAGGGCAGGGTTCCAGGGCTGGGGCCAAGCTGCACAGCTGAGGTTCAGTATTTGCTTCACCGTAATGCTTTCAGCCAGGATCACCAGCAAAGACTAACCCATGCTAGAGCTAGGATCCCTTCCCTGCTCTTTGTCCCTCAGCTGTGTTGCTCTTCAGTGATCCAGAGTGCTAGTCCAGCTGAACTCTAACAAAGTGCCTCTGGAAATCAGCGTGTGCCTTATTGAACAAGCTGGAGAGGGCTCTCCTAATTGCTCCCAACCTCATTTTATTGTAAACTGCTGTGCAAAGATTAGGTCTTGTTCCATGGGGTTTTCTGTCTCTGAGGAGGGGCTCCTGGGAGTTTCCCACAGAGCCCCAGCACTCCCAACATGACACGCATTGCCTGCAGCGTGGCTGTGTTGCCAGTCTGGATGTGTCTGCCCCATCTTACAGCACAGCTAACCCCAGGATATGGTTCCAGTTCAGTTCTGGATTGCATTGCTGATGGGACCTGAGCTGTGCTAGTGCCTTGGACTGCCTGGCCCTGCCTGCACTGTAAGGAGGAGATCCCTGCTCTCTGTGCTGCAGGACTGGTGTGATCCCAGCCCTACCTGGAGGGCACTAATTGTAGCTGGCACAGGCAGCTGCTGAATGAAGCTAGGCACTGCTGCCTTGCATCTGTATGTGCTGGCTCAGCTCACACCCTGCGGTGTTTTCAAGTGTTGAAATCACTGTCAGTGTCAATAAACAAATAGACCTGAATCCAACACTTGTTGTGTTTCTCTGCTACCTGTCCCCTCTCCCAGCCCCTTGCCCTGTCACAGACCACAGCCAGAGTGGGAGGGGGGAATGGAGCGTGTTCCTGGCACCACACAGACCCTAAGTAACTTAACAGCCCATGGGCACTCAACTCTGCTCCCTTGAGGCAGTCCCAGCATTGGTCACATGTGGTGGGGAAGAAGTTTGGGAGCCTGACTCAGGTTCTACTACTGCCCCTAGCAAATGGTGCCTGTCACTTGCAGTATGACACATCACACTGTCCTTCACTGGTTGTTTGTTTAACCTTTGACTGGGAGGCTGGAACTGGCTTGAAGTGCTGGGTGGGGCTCCATGTGCCAACCTGCTTGGAAACAAATAAAAGTGCTGAACGTAGGTGTCAAGGGGCAAGGGCACATGGAGGGGAGAGCTGTGGAGGTTACCTGAATGGTGCATGCAATGAGCCAAACAGGACTGACGTGTGCCAGGCAGCCTGCCTTTTGTGCCCTTCCCTCTGCCCTGCTAAGAGTACTGGGTTTGATATTCCCTGCCCCAGACCCACCCTCCAGCCCCTTTTTCTGTACTGGATGCAGTGCCCCATCGTGCCCTGCAGCCCCACATGTCATAGCCATACTGCAGAGCATTCTGGTTCTGTGCCTGATGGCAGGCCCCACTCTGTGTGGAGCCATGCAGGCATGTGACCCCAGAGGGGCTACCACGCAGGCAGTCCAGAGGCCACTGGGTATGTCCAGAAGCTCCAGCTGTGGGAATAGTACAAATATTGCTTGCTGCTCCTTTATCAAACTCCTGGTAGCAGGCCAAAGGGGAAGCAGTGGCTGCCCCACACAGGCTTCTTCTGGCTTAGGGCAGGCTCCCTGCCTTGGGCCAGTGATTAGGAGCAGCATGTCCTTAGCCATCAGCACCCTCATTTCCACTGTGGGGTGGGGGCTCCTCCCTGCCTGGACGGGCCGCTCTCCCAGTCTCTCGTGCCCCAGAAACCTCCCCAGGGACCTGGAATGTGGCCTGACCAGTCCCTACCCAGCAAATCAATCCAGCCTGCTCTGGTTGTGGCTGGGCAGTGCTGGCTCCTGTGGCTGTCACTGGGCAGTCCCCTCAGGACCCGCAGAGGCTCTCTCCTTCTCAGGGCTGTAGCCTGCACAGTCTCCGAACCAAGGGCTTTGCACTGCGTGGGCTGATAAAGCCACTAGGGCTGTGCCAAACGGCACCGTTCCGTTTAGACTTGCATTTCTGTGTTTTGAAGGAGCAGCATTTCATTTCAAATTTTGTTTCTATTTGAAACTGCTGTTCCGTTTTGCTTTGTTGAAATGGTTTTGCTGTTTTGACGCTGTTTTGACGTTTCGCCCACAGGCTGTAATGGGGAGGCTTGAAACAGCCTATAACTTTGTCATTTCTGGCCTGATTTGGATGAAACTCGCAGGAATGGTAGCCCCTTCTGAGGGCACAAAGCCTGCCAAGCTTCAAGGAGATAGGTGCAAGGGTTTCAGGGAAACTGCACCTTGGTCTTGAAAGCAAAAAACTCATGTCACGTACGTTAAGCCACAGCGGGGACAAAACTGCAGGCATGCTAGCCCCTGCTGAGGCCACAAAGCCTGCTAAGTTTCAGGGAGATCGGTGCAGGGGTTTGGGGGAAACTGCACCTCAAGCTGTGGACAAGCAAAACATGTGACATGGGTGACACTGTGTGTGTTAAGGTGCAGCAGGGTGAAAGCTGCAGGCCTGCTAGGCCCTGCTGAGGCCGCGAAGCCTGCCAGCTGTCAAAGAGATAGGTGCAGGGCTGCTGGGTTCTGGGACCCTGCACCTCTGGTTGCTGACAGGCAAAACTCATGCCATGGGTGGGTGACACTGTGTGTGTGTGTTAAGGTGCGCCCCCACTCAGCTGACACCAAGGCAGAAAGCAGGGCAGATCAAGGTGCTGCCTTTAAGCAGTTTTTCCATCCCGCCCCCAGAGCACTGGGATTGGAAGGGGCCTCAGGCAAGGGTGACAGTCACTGGCCAGCTTCACAGTCAATAATGAGAGCAGCCCTCCCTTCCCCCTCCACTTCCCCCTCCCTCTCCTTACTTCAGTGGCTGTTTCCCTGTAGGCAGCCCAGCTTGAGCTTCGAAACTCAAAACGTTTAGAAAATTTCAAAACGTTTCGACTTGCCTCGTTTTGTTTTGAGGCTGTTTTGAAGCTCTCTGTTTCGCTTTGATTTTGCTGTTTCAAGCTCGAAACAAGTCAAAACAGCGTCGAAATGAAACTGCCAGTGAAATTGCGCGCAGCCCTAAAAGCCGCTTCCTGCTGTAACAGAAAGGGAATGAAATAAATTAAAGCCAGCTCGGATCTCTGTATCTGTTACCTGGGCCATCAGCACCCATGGTGGGATTAGCTGTGCTGGGCATGGAAAAGGAAGAGCCGCTCTGTTAGCTGGGCACAGAGCAGGGAGAGCCCCTGCCCACCCGTGTCGGAGCCCCATGGCTTCCTGGGGGCTGCATAGCAGATGGACGTGGGTTTCTGTGTTCTGATGAAGTGAATTTGGGCTCACAAAAGCCTGTGCTCCCTCTATATATCTAGTTAGTCTACAAATGTGCATATCTACCTTGCCTTCTGTGTTCTGTCATGCAGGTGGAGAGACACAAGCTCTCTTCTCCATTGGGCTGCTCCAGGACAGGAGGGAAATGTGGGCTCCTTGCCGGGAAGAAAGAGAAATCAGGGTGACCCCCCAACCTGGGCCTAGACACCCCCCTCTCACTGTACAACCCCCAGGAAAGGAAGGGTGTTTCCAGGATCCTGCCAGCTGCCCCGCTGCCCCTGGAAGATGCAGATGTAGGGATCTCTCCAGTCCAGGGCATCTCTCCTGGGGAAGCAGGGCTCTTGGAGGAGCACAGGTCTGGCTGTAGCACTCTGGCCTCTACAGTGGGGCCTGTAGAACAGTGATTCTCAACCTTTTTGTACCAGGACCCATTTGTAAGCATTGACGGTCAGTTCTGACCCAGTAAATAGTTTAAGTACAAAACAGTCCCCTGGCCCTGCTGGTGCCCCTCACTCCCAGCCCTGAGTCCTGCAGGGGGGAGGGTGTGGGGAATGGGGGGCCTCAAGCAGTCCTTTGTGGCTGGAACTCTGCCAGCCTGCAAGGGAAAACCCCATTTCCCATGTTTTTCTCCTTTAAGGAAGAATCCATTTTTAAAGTTTGTTTGCAACCCTTTCATATATTCTTGCAACCCACTTTTGGGTCATGACCCATAGGCTGAAAAACAGTGTTGTAGAACCTAACAGGCTTAGGTGTGCCCAATCTTGGGCTGCATGATGGGAGGCCGGGAACCCTGCCCTGATAGCACAGGGTGTGGAGAGGGAAGGGAGTAGTGGGAGAAGGTGCAGCTGACAAGGAGCCATCTCTCCATAGGCACAGTGTGTGTGGGCACCCCCCTCTAGGCACTCAGGTTGATATCGCCAGCTGGGAGAGATACTGTTGCTCACTCTCCAGACCTTCAGGGCTCATGTTTTCTGTGGCCTGTGAGTGCAGTTGTGTGCCCAGCCCAGACCTCACCCAGGGAAGAGATAACTTAACTTGGCCAGGTGTTTACACTGTGACTCATTGTGGGGAATGGTTTGTTGACAGCCTCTGGGCCTGGTGTGATATGGGTGTCCCTGGAAACAGGCACCTTGCAAACAAGGTAGTTCTGGAGCCCTGTCGTTGTCAGTGCCCAGCTCCCTGGCTGTCAGTAGGCACCGAGGACATTGCTCGCTCACTCTGAGTGCTCTTGGAGGCAGCTACCGCTGGCCTGAGTCTTCCACAGTGACCTGCCAAATTACCGTTGCCCAGAACAAATGCACAGCTCATGCAGTTGGCAAAGGCCCAGCAATGTGTCAGGAGAGTGTGCACATGTGTATGTCTACTCTGTCTGTCTTTAGGAAACAGATTGTTTCCCTGTGTGAATCTCAGTCATTTTGTGCTCCTCTGTGTTTACAATATGTCTGGGGCCAGTCTGCACGTGCACATGGGAAGGTGTACACAAGTAGGTCACAAATTGGTGTGTGTACATGCCTGTGTGTGCGCTCATGGCTATATGTATATATGCAGGCAGGCATGTGCAGGTGCCGATAGGACCTTGTGAGCGAGTGTGCATGCACGTCTGCCTTCTGGGAAATGGGCAAAGGAGCTGAATGAGAGAAGAGGAGCCTGCAGCATGGCTCCCCCCCAGAGTCAGGGGACACGCACAGCGCAGATGGCAGCAATCACCATTCACTGGGCTCATTAACACTGACAACCCTGTTGAGCACCATGGAAACCACTGTTCCTGGCAAGGCAGCCTGGCCCTGGTGCCCTCGTGCCAAAGTGCCTGTGATGCCTTGCTGGCGTGTTCTGCTGTGTTGGCGGAGGCCTGGGCAGGGTGGAGATAAGGTTGGGGGGATGGGAGTGTGCTGCTGATCAGGTGGGGCTGGGAGCACAGTGAGGGGCAAATGTGGAAGGGGGAAGCTGGGGTGTCACTATGAGGTGGGGGGATGGGGACACAGCAGAGACAGTACTAGGGGGCACAATGAGGGGTGTCCCTATGCGGTTGAGGAAAGGAGAACCCAAATGGGGCAGGAGGCTAGGCTGAGGGGCTGAGTGGGGTGTGTCACTGTGGGGTTTGGTGAAAGGGGCAGGACATCAGGGCCCACTGCAGTGCTTGTGGCCCCGTGGAGGGATCATGGTGCTTGGCCTTGCTCTGAAGGAATCCCAGGAATCCCAAGCAGCTGACACCTGCTCTGACCCCGGGCAGGTAAGAGACCTGCTTCCACCTCGCTCAACAGGTTTCACAGAAACCAGTCTGGCAGGTGAACCTTGTCCCTGGCCACAGGTCTACCAGAGCCTGCAGCTCCTGCACCTCTTGGATGGCAGCCAGCACAGCAGAGGTTCAGGCCAGGCTTGCCGGCACTGCCACAGCATAGGGCTGGCATTTGGAGACAGCGCAGCTCCAATCCCCACTGGCCCAGCTTGAAGCTCAGAACAGGAGCCTCCCAACCCTCGCTGCTTAGCCCTGTTGGGGTCCTTCTAGGGGCTGGGAGCCCCAGGGTTTTAAGCAATGAGCTGGCTGGGCAAAGCCAGGGCCCTGTTCCCAGAATGAGGGGTTTCATAGATTCATAGATGTTAGGGGCTGGAAGGGACCTCACAAGATCATCAGGTTCAGCCCCCCTGCGCTTGGGCAGGGAAGACTGCTGGGGTCAGATGACCCCAGTAAGGTGAGCATTCAGATGTTTTTTGAAGATTTCCAGAGTAGGTGATAGCATCATCTCTTTGGAAAGTCTGTTCCAGACCCTGGACACTCGAACCATGAAGAAGTTTTTCCTTATGTCCAATCTAAAGTGAACCTCTAGCAATTTGAGACTGTTACTCCTTGTCTTCCCTCGGGGTGCCTTGGTGAACAGATGCTCCCCCAGGCCCTGATGTGCACCCCTTATATACTTATATGCTGCCACCAAGTCCCCTCTAAGTCTTCTCTTCTCCAGGCTGAACAGTCCCAGGCTCTCAGCCTCTCCTCATATGGCCTGCTTTCCAGACCTCTAATCATATGTGTAGCCCTCCTTTGGACTCTCTCAAGCTTTCCAGAACTGAATGCAGTACTCCAGCTGTGGCCTCACCAAAGCCGAGTAGAGTGGGAGGATGGCATCCTTAGTCTTGCTTGAGATGCAGCAGTAGATGCATGCCAGTGTCTCATTTGCTTTGCCGGCTACAGCATCACATTGGTGGTTCATGTTCATTCTATGGTCTATCATGACCCCCAGGTCTCTTTCGGTTGTGGTGCTGGCAAGCATAGCACCACTGAGCCTGTAAGTGTGTTGCGGCTTATTTCTCCTCAGATGGAGTACTTTGTACTTCTCAGTGTAAAATGTCATCAGATTTTGATCCACCCACCTTGTGAGTCTGTCTGGATCAGCTTGTATCCCCAGCCTATCCTCCAGCGTAACCGCACTCCCCCATAATTTGGTGTTGTCCGCGAATTTTGCCAGTACGCATTTAATATGTGAATCCAAATCATTAATGAATATGTTAAAAAGCACTGATCCAAGTACTGAACCCTGAGGGATGACACTGGTTACCATGCGCCATGTCGATTCAGTTCCATCTATTAATACTCTCTGGGTCCTGCCTCGGAGCCAGTTCCCTAGCCACCTAACTGTTAAGTTTTTGAGGCTGCAGTTCCCCAATTTTTCCATGAGGACGTCATGGGAGACCAAGTCAAAGGCCTTTTTGAAATCCAAATATATGACTTCAGCTTCATCTTCCTTATCCAGGTGGTGTGTTACCTGATCTTAGAAGGAAATGAGGTTGCTCAGGCATGACCTGTCCACAATGAAGCCATTTGGCTATCTTTTAGAATGCTGCCTTCAGGTAGTTGATCAGTAATGGATTCTTTGGTAATTTTTTTCAGGATTTTTCTGGGGATTGAGGTCAAACTGATTGGGTTGCTGTTTTTGGTCTCTGTTGCCCCTGTGGGAATGGTAGAAGGTGAGGCCAAGATACCCTACCAGACAACACTCGCACAGAATAGGGGCCTGCCTGGGAGCAGAATGGTCACAAACATGCCAAACCAAAAGCAGAAGGCTGCCTGAGCCTGGCACATGAGCTCATTGAAGGCACCCAAGAATTGGCATCCCATCTGGCTGTCTTAGGCTCTCCAGCCTGCATAACTATGCACAGCTGGAGCTGTCCTTGGCACAAGCATTGCTCTCACTACCCTGGAGTTATAGGTATACAGATGCCAAGTGAGTACAGTTCATAATAGGACCTTCTCACACCCACTAGCACAGGTGTAAATGCCTGGAGGGGGTGCAGGCAAGGGAGATGCCACTCCTTTGACAGACAGATGAAGTCCCTTCCTCAGTGCCATTACAACCTCACTGGCAGCATGGGGGAAGCATGTATGGATTCAGGCAGCTTTGCCAAAGCATAAAGATGCTTCCAAAGTGGGGCCCCTTGTTGACACTGCAACTATAATCTGGGCTGATGCCACAGGGGAGGTGGCTTCTCAGGTCCTGGGGCTGCAGTGCTGCCAGCTCTCATGGGCTTCTTTTGAGCACGAGGATACCAGTGCTTTTCTTAAGGCTCCAACTCCCGGAATCCTGAGATTATGTGACATCTCAGCCCCTGAAGAAAAAAAATGTATTTTTTGCCCTTGGGGCTGCCAAGAAATTCTGGAGACATGATGTAAGCATGACCTATAAACTCCAAAGCCAGATGCCAAAAAAAGAACCAAGGTGGAGTTTCCTGTATTGTGAATCCTGTGCTATTTCAGGCCCTGCCTCATGCTTTCCATTGCCTTAGCAGCTCCACCAGCATTCTGTAGTATATGGCCAATAATGCCTAGGAGCGTGGTACTGCTGCTCTCTCCTGACTACTACTGGCATTGCAGCCAGGCACCTTTGGAACCATGATTCTTTCTTAGCATTTTTAACCTTAAGGTGCCCCTTTAGACCCCAGGCTCCCCTCGGAAAATGCCAGCTCTTAGCTTTCACTCATTTTTTGGCTATGGAAAAATAACAGAATAATTCTTCTGTTGCAAAGATATCAGAAAGAACACAGCAGGTTAGAAATGCTTTTGACACTATGGATTCTTATTTGAAATCTCTGGGTTTATCTTGTGAATCACGCGCAGGAGTTTGTACACCTAACAGCGCTAATATTTTGCATCACCCTTAAAAGGATGTCAAGCGTGCTGCAGCACCCTGGCTGAGAATCACTGGCTTAATGGCAGCCTTGCTTCAGGCCTTACCTTGACCAGACGCCTCCTGCTGTGGCCAGTCTGGCTCTCAGTGAGAAACTGACTCTGGTTCTGATGCTTGAAACCTACCTAAACCTAGGTGACCTTGGCTCCTGGGTGAAGTGCAGCTCATTCTGAAGCAGCGTTAAGCATATTTCCCACTCTTTGCTCCCTTGCTGGGGCCTGTGAGGCTGAGCTGATTTTTAATGGGGTCACAGTCTTGCGCTGCCCTATGGCCAAGAGGATGGCATCTCCCTGGATTTCATATTACAGCAGGTCTGTTCCTGGCCTTACCACCTGCTATGTGCTGCTCCTTACCCAGTTAGAGCACACATGGCAATAGGAATCTCAGCACCAGTATTGCCCTGGAGCTTGGATTTTAGAGGGTGCTAACACAAAAAGAATGGAGAAACCAACCACCTCATGCTCCTGCTTGGTTTCTGAATGCCCTGTACCCCTCCCAGAGGGGCATGGGTAGGATGGGTCTTGCAAGACCCAGCTGCCAGCATGGCATGGGGCTCTGAGGTACTTGTGTTACAGACCAAAGCAGACAGATTCAGGTTCTGGTCAATTCAGAACAAAAAGACAGAATTGTTGGCATTTACTGAGGAAGGGAAATTCCAGAATATTTTCATTTCAGCAACATAGCATTTAGGCGAGAAGGAGATATGTAGGGTTATTTATCTTTCTCAATGACTCCTGTCCCTCCTACCTCACCCTTCCCTGGCTTCCTGTCTCTGATCAGCTTGGGGAATTCCCATTTGGTTTCATAGCTTTGCCTCTTTGCTCTTCTTCCTCTTCCATGGGCCCTCCACTGGTGTCATGTGGGCTGGGTCTCATATTTTGGGAGGTCCCTCTTTGATTAAAGCCACATTGCCATTTGTCAGCACTATTCTCTCTTTCCTTTACCTGTCCTTTCTCATGTAGACATTCACATCTTTCCTAGGCCCTTCACGGTTGCCTGAATAGCATCTTTGTTGAGTCTAAGCGTTTAACTTCCTCATTTGGTCTTGACTCCCCCTTTGTAGATCATAGTGTCACCTACAGAAGTTGGTACCACAGGATGCTGAACTTAGTGCTATCCTGGCCACCACTGCTTAATGGCTTAGCTACACTAACTTCTTGAATCATGTCAGGTGTGGTTGCTAGGTCTAACTTTTCCCCTGATCTGGAGGCTGGTAACACAATCTTATGGCTTGGGGTTTGCATCTAGATACCTACAGTTGTGCAGCCTCTCCAACATTACTTTCTAATCTTATCAGATTCACTGGAATCCTTTAAGCACAGTGTGGCCCTCTGAACTCTCCAATTTACTGCTTTCTCTGTGCGAAGTTTGTAGCCCAGTATAACCATTTTAGAGAGGTTTCACAGCACTGGTCAAGACCTAGAACACCTGTTACATGATAAATTCCAGTGCATTGGGAATGGCTTTTTCCAGTTTGTCCAGTTGGCCCTGGAACTCACTCAGAGAAAACTCCCCCAGGGACCTCAGACTGAAGACTTTTCTTTAATGAGCTCAATATTGGTTCCTACCCCTCTTCCAACATTTGCTACATCCCAGGCACTGGTGTGAGCTGTGACTGCTGGCTCCTCCCTTCACTCAGCACACGCAACTGCACTTTGCAGGTAAGTCACTCAAAGGCTATCCTGGACAGCACACAGCTCAGATGATGCTTTCTGTGACAGAGTTCCCTGGATGCAAAAGGGATTTCCATTGGGAACTCTACTGTGGAAGGGCCTCTGTTGTGGTGAGCAGGACACCCTGGCTTGCATGCAGGCTACAGGTTACCCCCTGCTGCTTGGCAAAAGGTGATGGACATCCCTCTGGCAGTCTGAGAACTCTGCTTTCTGGCTGGAGCGCAGCCCCGCACTGTGCTGACGAGACCAACTACATGGACTGTTCTGCTCCTAGCCCTGCTCTCCGAGGGACAGCTGATATTTTGGGTATTTGGTCATATGGGTGAAACCCAGGGCTCCTTGGCTTCTCACAGGGTTCCTCTGCCTACCATCAGCCATGGAAGATCTCTGTATTAAAACCTCATAGGAAGACGGAGGGAGGGAGTTATTGGATTTCAGAGGCCATTGTTAGCAGGTGCTTGTAACTCAATCTCACAGGGTTGGCTTCCTTGTGGCAGATACAATAGCAAGACTGTCCTGAAATGCGAGCCCATTATAATTACCAAAGACAGGAGCAGCAGCTGGAATCTGGATCAAGAGCTGCACACACCAGCACCTTGCAATGCACCTCACAAGAAGTACCCAGCAGCCAGAGCCCCCCGGGGCTGTGTAGCCTGCACACTGCTTTGCCTGAACCCTGCTGGGGAGATGACAGCATCCTTGGGGCAGGTAGGAATTGGATTTTTATTCCACAGGACCCTGATTACTTGGCATCACTGAGACTGGAGAAGGATAGCAGGGGGAGCAGAAGCACCATTATCCTGTGTGCTGCTGGGGAGTCACCTCCCCAGAGTGTGTGAAGGGAGCCAGGTCCTGTCCAAGGGGTAGGAGACATCCCTGCCCATGTTGTGGTTCTGAACAACTAGGGTGTTCAGCTTCTGATGCATGCCCCTTTAGTATTCCCTTTCATTTCCATAGCCACCCTAGTAAACAGCACTCTGAGTTGTACAGCTCTGCCAGGGACTGACTCTGTGTGTTCCTCCCCTCCTCCATGCTGGACCAGAGCAGTGCAGATTCCTGGCCTTGCCCTGGGCAGGGTGAAGTCTGGGGCCCCTCCCCTGGCCTAGTGCAGGATTATGCCCAAAGCTCTTCTCTCCCTGCTGCCCGAGTCCGGGGTGCCAGGAGACATGCTATGTATATCCCACCAGAAAGCAAGACCCTTTCTTTACCAATTCCAGGCAGTATACGTTCCCCAAAGCCTGGGGTGGCAAGGAGCAGCTAGCTGGAGCCCAGGTGGATGCCAAAGGGAAAAAATCACCTGGGCCCTCTTGAGAGGCTGGGGTCAGACATTGAAGGATTTGGATGTAAGGGCGGCTGGGCAGGAATTCCCCACAGGAGCAGGAGGTGGGTCCTGCAAGAGAAGGCCCATAGAAGATGTGCTGGGCCCTGGGTGTGTGCAGGCACTTGCTGGTACACACCAGGGAGCAAAGCAGGCTTGCCGGCACTTGCGGGTGCACTCCTGCTCCCTGAAAGGCACTGAGACAGTTTGGCTTCACTGTTCTGCTTTGATCAAGGATGCCAAACCATAGAGAAATGGGTGACAAGGTAGGCTAAGAGGCCTGGGCCAGGCTGGATGTCACCTGCATCCAGCTCCTCTCCCATTTCCCTTCTCCCAGCTCTGCCTCACCTCCTGCTCCTCTGTGCTGGCCCTCCACACCTCCTATCCTTGCCTCCCCCTCTCTCCTATGTTCTCTCTTTCTCCCCCACTTCCCTCATATCCTCCCCCTCTCAGACCCCTCTTTCGCCATCTCTCACCTTTCTTCCCTGATAGTTGCAGAGTCCCCACCTTCTCTTTCCAGTTCCAATCACCAGCTGTCCCTCTGGTGAAAGCCATTGGCCTGTATGTGTTGCTCTGTCCTGTGCGCTCATCCCTGTTTCCCCGCTATGTGCCTCCCTGCTGCTGGGATGCCAGGTCTCAGGCGCCTGTGTCTCGGTGGCCTCTTGGTGAGGCAGCAGATCTGGCTGCATTTCTATACCTCCAGACCCTTCTTTGCTCTGAGTCCCTGGAGCAGCTCGTGGGGCAGTCATGGAGCCCTGGAACACAGTATGGAGCCATCGCTGACAGGCTTCTCTCTCCCCTCTACCCTCCAGGATGTCTCAGGCCATGGGGAGTGACTATACTGAGGAAGTGGAGCCTGCAGTTGAGGGTAACTTCCCAACGCCCAGCCGAAGCAGCCACAAGATCGACTGCATCATCTGCTATTCCTCCTATGACCTGGCCAGCCGGCTCCCTCGCCGGCTGTATTGCGGTCACACCTTCTGCCAGGCCTGCATCAGGCGCCTCGACTCTGTAGCCAATGAGCAGCGGTGGATCCCCTGCCCCCAGTGTCGCCAAAACACCCCCACCCCCCGTGGCGGGGTTGCCATGCTTGACCTGGACCTGGCTACATTTTTGGCAGTGAAGTCAGAGAAGGAGCATCCTCGGGTAGCTTGCAGGCCAGAGGCAGACTTAGCCTATAAAACATCCTCCAAAGAGAAGCCAGTCACACAGCAGCCCTCAGGGCTGTGCCAGGAAACAGTGACAACCCAGCCACAGTTCCCCCGAAACAGGTGCTGCGGACCATGCATGTGCTGTGCGGCTGAAGCATCATTTGAGGGCTGAGCAAGCTGTTTCCAGGGCTAGGCCAGAGTTGAGCCACCAGGTTCAGAGCATGTGAAGAGAGTTCCCTGCTCCAGCAATGGAGAGGGCCAAGAGCCCGCATTTTTGCAGCACAACATTTTGGGGAGCAGACACAGTCTCTCCAGGTGACTCGTGGGCAGTGTCCCAGGCCTGACCTTTCCAAAGGGTTCACAGCTTTCCCTGGAACTCCCATGGTAGCTTCAGCCCCTGGCTGCTTGTTTTTCACTCATTGGTGAGAGAGAGAGTAATCAAGCTCTATCCTGTCCCTGGGCATGGGGTCAGCCCTTCCCTGGGTCTCATACCCTGGGTCCTGTCCTTTGTTTGGTTCCCAATAGGCCAATTCCTGCTTCTCTGGGGAAAGATGAACTCCAGGACATGCCCTGATGGCTATCCTGCCAGGGTCTGGGGAAGCTTGGAGAAAGGGCAATCCGCCTGCCCACTTCCTCCAGTCTGTATCTGAGTGACTAATCCACCTGACATGGTGATCCCAAGTATCTGGTATCCTGTCAGTGCTTGAGTTAGGGCAGCAGAATCGCAGCCAGTCCACCTGCGCAGCCCTGGTGTAACCAGATATTCAGTGGAGGTCCTTGCCAGGCAAGACAAAGATACTGAGGGCATTTTACAGCACTGAGAAGCAGCAAGGGGGTCCAGGGAGAGGGGTTGACACCAAGAATACAGAGGAGGTAACATGTATTAAAAGATGCTGAGATGATTCCTTTCCACCGGCCTTGGTTTTCCTTTTGCCCAGGGAATCAGGGAAGCAGCGGTGAAGCTAGTGAGAAAGCAGCCGCAGTGCTAGGCCAGCTGCTCAGGGAGCAGACACTATTTGCTCAGGATCTGCCCACCTGACTGCCTGGGATTTATTTCCTGTTCAGGCAGGGCAGACATCAGGCTACTTTAGCCCTTCTTCCTTTGCTTCTGTGTGCTGGACACCGAGGGACCGAAGGGGACTTTCCTTGTTCAGAACCTTTCTGTGTTTGTCACATGCATGACAAATGCAGGGCTTGGGTACATTGGAGGGCTAATGGGGGAAGGATGTCATGAGGACCAGGGGAGCCACTGCAAGGGCAGAAGGGTTGTTACCTCTCTGTTTCAAGCCCTTTGTGTTTGTTAGGTTTGGCTGACCCCTGTTTCACTCAAGCACTTGGTACACAGTTGAAAAGAAGCTCTCTGTGTTACAAATTCAGTGCAAAAGCTTTCCCTGACCCCTGCTTCATTTAAGGATGAGGGAGGTTGTCAGGTCTATTCTACAGGCCCTCCACAGGGTCCACCAGCAAAACCAAGAGAGATGAGCCCTACCACTCCTGATATTTCTAAGGTAAAAAATAAACAGAACAATGATTTTGTGGTTGAAAAGCTTTATTGGCTTTCTTTGCACCTCCACAACAGGAAAACAGAGTCCCAGCAGGTTGTCTGTCTTGTACAGATCATCCTGTTGAGCGAGGTTGAAGACAGGGTCCTCACAGTATTAGGTACCTAGCCTGGGAATGAAATCCAGTGCTCCTGAGGTGCTGTGTCCTCCGCTATTGCTCATAGGAAAGGGGGAAGTCAGAGTGGTCCCTTCCTTCTTGCATCCACTTGCTTCCTGGGCTAGTTCTAATCTGGAGATGGACAAGCCACAACTCCTGTGAGGTCCAACAAAACAAGCTACAGCAAAAGCTGCCGCTTGTCTGCAATGGAAGAACTCCATTCCTCTGGCTTTTCACAGGAAGAAAACAGAGCTAGAGTGAACAACCTCTCCAGGAACCTTCTCCATGCCCACTGGTAGCATTGTGAGGCTCCTGTTAGGGCCCCCTTGTGCCAGGCACTGTACTCACAGAATGAAAAGATATAAGCCTTGGAGAGCTTACAGATGTGGGATATCACAGGGGTTGACGGGGTGCACAAGGGCCTGTGAGAGACCATGATCCAGGACAGCCACAGTAGCCCCTGTAGGCCAGTTGGCCAGCTCCTGTTGAGTGTTTGTGGGAACTAAAACAGATGAGTTAGGGGAGGTTCTGCAAGAAGCTGGGTATAATGACCTTGTGGATTTTTCTGAGAAACTGAGGGGTGAAGTGGAAGAATCATACTGATTCTTAGCATTAAAAGAGAAGGTAACACAATGCACCAGCTGGTGGGGCCCCATTACAGCAGCTGGGGCCTGCTCGTGCTGCAGCGGGTGAGCACAAACTCTGCAATTGGGGCTACATTTTCAAAATACCTTTGCTTCAGTGAGAACAAGAGAGATTGCCTTTGCCTCCCCTCCCCACAGGGGGAGAGTGGAGTGCATCCCCTTCCACCCCTACCTGCAGGGAAGACAGTTTTTGAACCAACATGGAGAGTGCATGCTTTCTCCTAGAAGGGAAAGCAAGGGAAAGATCCCAATTACCCACCATGTGGAGAGCAATGGACAGTGTCTCTCCCTTCCCACAACAGATGCTGCCCCTTCTCTCTCCACACTGCAAGTAGCAGTGTGGAATGAACTCTGGCTGAGACCCTCGCACACTCCTCCCTGAATGAGTGTGCTGGTGCCTGGGGAGGCTGGACCTCGTGCTGCAGCCCTTTCTGAAGGCTGGGTGTAGGAAGGTCACTCTACAGTGGGGGAACTGGGGAGGGATTCAGCTGGAGTTGTCCTACAGGTGAGGCACTGACAGGGGCACTCCCCAGTGTGGGCTCTGTGATGGGTAGATGGTTGGGAGCTCTTCCCATTCCTTAAGAACAACAGGGGGATGTCCTGGGTGGGTGCCCTCTGCCGTGGCATGAGGGGAGCCCCTTCCACACTTCCCTGATACGTAGGGACTCTGCAGCGTGTAGCCCCATGTAGGACATGTGCAAGTGGCTGTGGGTAGTCAGCTTGGATGGGCAGTGGGATCCCACACTGTGTGTGCTAGGGCCAGCTCCACCAAGCGCTCTCCTGGGAGCTGTGGTAACTGTGTGTTCCAGGTGCTGCCCTCTGGGGCAGCAGGGAGCCCTTCTCTTTCCTGGGTGTTTAATCTGCTCTCCTTCCAGCCTGCTCTTGGTCCCACAGGCCTTTCCTTGGGGACTGCTTTGGGAGGCATTCCCTTGGCCTTGTTATGGGAACGTGCCATGCGGCTTCATGACCATAGGAGTTCCTTATTCTCCTCCTCATTATCACCTCTGATCCCAACATGTGCTGTGATAAAGAGAGGATCAACTTATGATCCATTCCTCTGCTGGAACTTCTGAGAGGGGAGAAAACTAGAAAACCCAGAGCCAAACCGCCATAGTCCTCAAAGAGAAGTGGAAGGGATTGATTCAGCTTAGGTACTTCATTTGACTACTCCAGGGTAAAGCAGAGGAAGAATGGAGGAGCTATCAGTGAGGGAGGGACAGGTGAGAAGCCATAAGTGATGTCTCTCACTTCTGAGCTTAAATACTGACCAAGTGGATATGAGCTTGACGGGGGCGGATCATGTGAAGATTGGCCTTGCACTTTACTCAGAAACAGTTTCTCTTCTAGGTCTCCCTGCTCTGGGACTCTTTCATTTTGTCCATCTGCACTGTCATCTCAAATTTAGGAATGAGGAATCCTATTCCTGTGACAGAAGATGAGTACTGTGTCCAGTTTTGGGCTCCACAATTCAAAAGGGATGTGGAGAAGCTTGAGAGAGTGCAGAGGAGAGCCACGCGCATGTTCAGAGGTCAGGAAAACAGACCTTATGATGCAAGGCTGAGAGCCATGGGGCTGTTCAGCCTGGAAAAGCGCAGGCTCAGGGGTGATCTGGTGGCCACCTATAAGTTTATCAGGGGTGCTCATCAGGATCTGGGGGAATGTCTGTTCACCAGAGCCCCCCAAGGGATGACAAGATTGAACGGTCACAAACTCCACCGCAACCGATTCAGGCTGGACATAAGAAAGAACTTCTTCACTGTCTGAGCCCACAAGGTTTGGAATAGACTGCCACTGAAGGCGGTTCAAGTACCCACTTCGAACGCCTTCAAGACACATTTGGATGCTTATCTTCCTGGGATCCTATGATCCCTGCTGACTTCCTGCCCCTGGGGCAGGGGGCTGGACCCGATGATCCTCCGGGGTCCCTTCCAGCCCAAAAGTCTATGAAATTTATGAAATCAGGCAATGTCAGGTCCATTCCTTACCACTAGAATGGTCCCAAACTTTTCTGCGGGGAGGGAAGGTGCAGTCTAAGGAGACAAGAAACGCACTCAGAGCCCTTGGGAAGGTCAGATGTGTGCCGGGAGGGAGGGATAGATGTAGTGATCACTGGGTTCATTAAGCATAGGCATACATGAATGAGAGGAACTAAACTGAACTTTATTGTGGAGGAGTCTGCAGTCCCTTGGTCTCTCTAATTAGCTAGATACTTAACTGAGGGATCATCTCCCAATTACCAACTTCCTGTCTCCTTAGCCAGGAAGCTTATTTAAATGACTGATTTCACTACAATAAAGATCTTTGCATGTATGAGCACCAATAAGAGAATCCCACCCATGCTTGAAAGCCTGGCAGTAGGAGGAAGATCACCCTCACTGTCCTGCCACAAGATCTCTTTTCTATTCAGAGCAGCCTTGAGATGACTATTCCTCTCACCCACCCTGGGAGCTTCAGGGCTCACCACCAAGACTTTAAGGAAGCAGGGGTGATTCTGGGCCCTTCAGAGACTATGCATACTTACCATGCTGCAACCCTGAGGTCAGATGCCTTGTCTGAGAGAGTAAAAAATCTCTTCTTTACTGTCTTTGTTGTAATTTACAGCTCTGGTTACAGGTGGATTCTGGCCAGCTCCATTTAAAGTATTTCAGAGCATTTAGCAGAGAATGTCACCCCTAACCCCTCACCCTGAGCAAACAGCAGAGACAGCCACACAGATCCCTGCAGAAAGGATGGACATCTAAGTTGGTATCTGTCCAGAAGTCTCTATGTGATCCAAAATAAGCAGGACAGGCCATGATGGCCTGGGTGAACAGTGATAAACAGTGACTATGGACCAGGACAGGCAGTGAGAACCAGGAGACTGGGGGACAAAAATCTCTATATAGGGTGTGGAGGGAGGGGGAGGCTGCTGGACCCAGCCTTGCTGCCCAGGCACCCCAGCTCATCTGTCCCACACCCACCACTGGGGTCAGGACACATGTGTCACAGGGCACTCAGCTGGACGGCTGGGAGAAGGCTGCGGCTGGGAGAAGGCTGCGGCTGGGAGTGGGATGGGTGGGTGGGGCCTGGAAGACCCTCAGATCTTGAGGCAATGACAGCATGGGGCCAGGGCATAGGCACGATCTGCTGCATGCACACCCCTGAGATGAGTGTGGGTTCCACAGGCAGGGGCGTACAGGGAACAGACCGTGGCTCTAGCCCCAGCCCCATGCTGTCACTGGCCCAAGATCCCAGCCCCGGCCCGGGCACTGGGGCATGCGGGGAACGCATTGCAGCTCTGTCCTGGCCCCATGATCCCGGGATTTCCATGAAGACCAGCTGTGCAGCGCACAGGCAGGGGCTGCCAGGAAATGGGAATCTGGTGCCGGGCTGGATCCGCCATTTTGCCCACCCCTGTGCTATATACATCACTGACAGGACACCAAAAAGTATCATTAAAACAGGAGAACCCTTAGAACAAATGAAACCATGTTCTCCAGAAACATCTGTGTCTCCAACTTTGGTCTAGTACCTCCCCCTGTCTGGCCTTTGTTTGGAGTCACGCATGGTGTGGACAGGAACATAGAGTCAGCCCTGTCCATTGCTAAGTCCCCTCCTCTTCCAGGAGTGGAATAAAAATATACAAGAACCTCATTCTCCACATAGGCTGCACACTTCTCTTTTAGGAATGTTCCCCCTTCAGTATGCAGAATAAAGCTTTCTCTTGGAGCCATCACTCCTTCCAGTCATTGGGTTTGACTAAGCTATCTCTTAGGAAAACCAAGATTATTCCTAACACAGTAGAGCAGGGGCAGTAGGCAGCCTAGATTACCCCTGTGGGCCTGGCTGCCAGGGACCTAACTACCCTTAGCTGGTCCTGGTTGCCTGCGTGCATGTGGCTGCCTGCTTATAAACAATAGCAATAGGATAGGTGGTTTTCTGCCTAGCCAAAAGTACAGTTTGCTGGTAGCATAAGGCAGTAGGCTATGGAGCATGCTGAAGGGCCTGTTGTTCAGTTGGTTCAGGGACTCCAGGATTGGGAAGGGGCTGATCTGATTTCTACCAATCTGATCTTCTCCCTGTGATCAGATTGGCCACATAACTCAGTGATGTCCTGTGCACTGGGGACCCTGAGCCTGATGGGGTGGTGGAAGAAGGGAATTAGGGAAGCCATGGCATCAGCCCACCATAGTGGTGTTATATGGACTCCATTTGTAGCTCCCTAGAGCCTTTGGCTCCATAGTATAGGCCCCTCTATGCTTGTGTCATGGGGGAATCTTCTTTGCGGCCCAGGTGAAGAGTTAAGCACCCATATATCGTTGTCTCACCCTAATCACTGCAGTAGCTGACCACTTCGCAGTCATGCATTGAGCGACAGGATGGCAGTGTGATGAATGTCTGTTGCAAGTTGCTTGTTCCCTCCCCCTCAGTGTCTTTTGTGGAGCTCTGTCTCCCAAAAGGGTTTCAAAGCTCAGCTGATAATCAGTCATTTTAGGAGAATAAATAGCTTTTGGAGCAAGGAAATGCCATGTTTGTCTTCTACCCCCAAACATAGAGAAGCCTGCTCAGGTTTCCAAGAGGATACCCAACATCTGTGGACAGACGCTGAACAGAAATGCTCCGGGTAAGATGTGAATGAGCAGCCTTGGCATTGCTTCCATACCAACTGCTTTAAGAGGGTCACACAAGGCTGAGCGTTAGCAAGCTTCCTTGGGCTCTCCTCAGAGAGCAGCATGTGTGCGCTTGCAGCGCTGGTTTCTGAAAACCTCTAACAGGTGTGCCCTGATGTTCATATGACAAAATAGCCTGTTGTCTGTGGAGACTCACGGCTCTCTGCACCAGTTAGTCTCTAAGGTATCACCCTGCCCTGCCTTCTGCCTGAGCATCTCCATGAGTGAGGGCAGCTGGGGAAGTGCACCTGGCACCCAGAGGGAAGGTGCTGAGCTTTGTGGTGGCCGTGGTAGAAGTAGCTCAGTAGCTGGTTATGGTGTGCCAAGGTAGGCCACGGGGGCCTGGCACGTGTTTATTTTGGTGGAAGAAGCAGTGTCCAGTCACACTGTAACCCCCTTCCTCTCACACTCGCATCACATGCCCTCAAGGGCTGCCTGGTTACAGAAGGGGAGTTCTCAAAATGGCCCACGGCCTCAAAATGGCCTCCTGTTTGCTGCCTCTTGCCCACAGTGAGATCAGCCCCTGCCACGCTGCTTGGCACATCGGTCACTGTGCCAGATGGGGGCATGGCTGAACTGACCGAAGCGCCCGTCTTTTTTGCCCGAGAGCAAGGGCCCTGTTGTGCCAAGGCAGTTGTGGCAGCGAGCCAGCTCCCCTGAGGTGCAGCCCTGGAGGCTGCCAGCAGGAGCCTCCATCTTGTGCAGCTCCTCTGCTCCAGAAGGAGAGCAAGAGAGGAGGGAAGGGTGGGAAGTAGGAGGGTGTTGTTTGTGTGCCCATGCTGGAGCACGAGGGTTTGTAAGTCTGTGTGTGTCTGTACACAAGCCAAGCCATTCAGGGCTTGTGCACAGTCTGCCCCACTGGCGCTCGGACCGGAGAGCTTCTGCCACCCCGAGCAGTGTCCTGGCACAGCCGCCGCTGAGGAGGAGCTCTTTGCACAGCTCTGCTTCAGCAGGGCAGCTCCTGGCTGACCTGGCCAGCAGATTGGGGCAGGTGGGGTGCCCCAGGGCTGACAAATGTGTTGTGTGTGTCCCAGAAGGGCCTGGATGGTGATGTACACCAGGCTGTGGGGCACAGCCCAGAGGCCTCCCTCTCCTGCCACACCGTTTTGGAGAGGAGGGAGACGCTGGCCTTGCAGTGGGGTGGTGAGGGTCTCCCTCTGGGGGGCCTCGGGCGGCTGGGTCAGGGTCAGTTGGTGCTGTCAGCTGCATTTGGAGGAGGTCTGATACCCCATCTTGTCATCCATCTCTCAAGCCCCTGCGCAGCATCTTTGCTGATGTCCTTGGGCTCCTGCTTGAGGGAACTGGGCCAAGCCAGGGTCCTCTGCACAAACCCAAAGGCTGAGATGCTTTCACCTGAGACTGCTCAAAGGGCCAAGGCAGACCAGGGCCAGCAGAGCGAGAGCCAGGGCCTTTGGCACCCACAGCTGCCTGGGCAATAAATACTGCCCTGAACAGACTGCCTGCTCCTGCAGGGTTGGTGTTTTGTCCAGGGGATGGGCTTGGGGCACTGATGTCCAGCCTAGACAGGGGCAAGTGTCCAAGATTCATCCTACTGCCTCTGTCGTGGTGCTGATGGTTTCCCAGGACCATCCAGACAAGCAGTGGGCACCCTGTGCTCCAGCTCTTGATGTCAGGCAGAGGCCTGGACTGGAGTGGGGCTTCTCTCCCATCCTTCGAGCTCACAGGCATGGATGGAGAGCATGGAAATGTCATCATAGCTGTTACTTTCATTTCAGCTGGATGCAGCTGGCTGCCATGGCAAAGACTGAGTGGTGCTGGCACATGGCCATCCAAGTGGCTCTGGAGCTGACGCTGGCCAGCTGTGGTAAGGAAACTGAAGGAGAAGGAGAAGACACAGAGATGAGGAAACTGAACCAAGACACTGAGTGCTTGTGCCTGGTGACATCTGCCCCAAGGTGGCTCTGCTGGGGCTTTGATCCCTAAGGAACCTGTTCCCTGGATGATGGCTCCTTGGCCTGCTCATACACTACTTGATTAAACATCTCCTTCTGGGGGCATATCCCTGTCCACCTCTGTGCCCACAAACACTGGGCAGGTTCAAGTTAGTGGAACGTGCCCAGCGGCAGGCAGAGTGGCTCTTCACCTGCACAGGGTAGCACCTTGCTGCCCAGCCAAGGAGTTGCCTCCTGTAGAGATGGGAGCTGCCTTGTCTGGTCTATTACTTTGCTATGGAGTCTCTCCAGGCAGCCACTGAGGTCTCTACAAACAGTGGCCTTGGCTTGTTGCTTTATTGCTAGCCACTGCTGGGAGGCAATGCCCCAGGCCTTGTGTTCCCTGACAGTCCAGTCTCTCATCCGTATTGTGATATGTGTGTGCAGGGGGCTGCTGGCTACATAGTGGAATCTCTCTCTCTGTCTTCCTCTTCTGGCAGTTTGGGGGCTGTGCCCACCTGGCTGGGTGGTGTACAAGAGTGCCTTCTGCCTCTTCATCCCAGACAAGGGCTCTGCCATGGCCTGGAGCGAGGCTAGGGCCTTCTGCCAGGAGAAAAAGGCAGACCTCATTGTAATCAAGGATTACAACAAGCAGGTACAGTTACGTTGAGAGCTTTTTGGGGGGGATGTGGGGGTGGAGGGAAGACTGGGTGAGCCAGAGGGCAGGCAGGGCTTAGGTCAGGGCTCAGACTGACTACTAATACTGGGGACAGACCTTCTATTATCCAGGAGGCCAGGAAGCCACAGCATAGTGGCCCATACAGCCCAACCTAGACATAGGGAACAGTTGTATTGTTGCCCTGTTCATGCCACCTGTCCCCGATCCCTTCCTCTCCCCTCTCCCACCACAGCGATGGGGCTAATGAACAACACCTGTAGGAATTGTCTGCCTTTCTTGCTTTGCTTCCCTTGCCTGTGCTGGTGCAGATTTTCCTGACAGAGCTCACGGACCGCACAGGGGGGCCTGGATCTCAGTACTGGATTGGGCTGGCTCAGCTGGAGGGGCAAGCTGAGCTCACCTGGGTGGATGGCACACAAGCTGCAGAGAGCTGGTACAGGTAGGAAAAGACAAAGCCCACACAGCGGGTTCCCAAGCAGAGGGAACTTAGCAGGGCAGTCAGCTGGTCTCTCTTTGCTGATATGATTGAAGAAGTTTTTGCTACTTGGTTTAATAGTATCTGCAAGGTCTTGAGTTTGAAATTCTTACTTACCTGTATGGCTCCTGACCTCCGAGACATAACTTTTTTTCTCTGTTCCTGGTAGGCATCTCATTCCTGCTTAATCATGATAGCCTTTCCAAGGTGGTTATTCCTTCTGTTATGTGTAGAGCCTTTGCTTGGTATATGGTTTTCAGAGGCTACATATTAAAGTTGTGTGCATGTTCTTCTGCTGGAGAGCTCTTGGCTGTCTGATCTGTTTCTCTTGCTACTTTTCTGGGATGAACAAGGGCAGGAAACTCACCTCTTGGTTTGTTTGCCTTCGTGATCCTATGTTTCTCTGCTTCCAGGAACTGGTTGAGAGGCCACCCTAAAGACAAGACCTGTGTGCAGCTTGTGGGTTTCTACACTAACCAGTGGAGAGACTGGGACTGCAACAGGACCAACTCCTTTATCTGTGAAATGCCAGCTGCAGGTATAGAGAGCTCCCTACAGAGATGGGCTGTTAGGAATCAGGGAAGCAGGCAGACTGATTAGCCTTTAGCTGGCCCTGATCATCTGGGTGAGCCTATCTCACCCTCCTCAAGAGGAGGCTGGACAGATATTTGGCTGGGGTGATATGACCCTGGCACCTGTTCCTGCCCTGGACAGGGGGTCGAACCTGATGATCTGTTTAGGTCCCTTCCAACACTAAGCACTATGATACTGTGATCTGCTGGTTGCCTATCTCCAGCTG
Organism: Gavialis gangeticus; assembly: GCF_001723915.1. Lineage (NCBI taxonomy): Eukaryota > Metazoa > Chordata > Crocodylia > Gavialidae > Gavialis > Gavialis gangeticus. The sequence goes on from NW_017729011.1 coordinate 1,861,493, forward strand.
GGCCCAGTGGCTAGCATGGGTGTGGCTGCCTGGATATAAGCAGTCATCATCCCAGCATTTGGCTACTCAATGCTACACACATCCTCCTCTGTGCAGCTCCTGCCTGAATCCTTGCTTAACTCCTGTTTGAATCCTGACTTTGGATTCCTCAACCTATGACCTTTCAGCACAGAGCCCCAGCTGCCCACATTTTGGTTGTGCCCATAACGGGGGCTTGAACAAACAGATAAACAGCTTCAGGGGAATGTCCCAAGACCAGACAGACTGACAAAGGACTTTGGGGAGTCTGTGTCTTTGGAGTTATGTATCTAGATGAAAGGTTAAAGGACGTGGCTTTGGCAACTGAACAGCTCCCTTAGGTGAGGCACAGAGAATGAGCAAAACTAGCAAACTTCCATTCCCATGAGTACAGAGAGCTGTGAGGAACCCTCCATATACTCAATGGTATGGATGCAGACTCAGTTTTGTGGGGCCCTGACCAGAACCATAGGGTAAATAGGGTCTGATGATGCCAAAGATGCCTTAGTTAGCCTGACCTTTTTTCCCCTAGCCTCTGCTGGCTCTGTGAAGTCTCTGCGCTTCCGCTCCTGCTGCTACACCTTCCACTTCCCTGCCCTCTGGGAAATGAGGCCTTGGCCACAAGCTTTGGCTCTTTGTCAGAAGTCTGGGGGAAGCTTGGTGATCATCCAGGATGAAGAAGAGAATGCCTTCCTCGCAGGTAATGGCCCTGGGGGGTAGCTGTACCGCACCATGAACAGGGAGATTCAAGACTGCCAGTGGGAGGAAGGCTTGGGCTTATAGTAGCACTCTCAACAGACAGATGGAACATAGAGGTTACAGCTGTGGGACTAGAAAAGCTAATGGTTGGAGCAGGATCCTGTCCTGACTCTGGCCCAGTGCCTCAGAGCAAGGCAACTACCCAAGACAACTAGCTCTGGAGGTGCTAGTGATGATGCCATGTCTTGTGTATTCTAGATGCCTTCCCTACAGAGGGCTGGTACATGTGGATTGGGATGCAGTTCAGCACTGCCTGGCAATGGAGCAACACTTCCTCCTCTGCCTACTTCAGGTGGCATCACCGTATGTATCGCCCCTGCTGGCTTGACAGGTGCTCTGTCAGATCTGCTGGCTCATTTCCTCTGCACATGAATCCCCATCCTAAGATGCAACCTTTTATTCTCCAGTCCTGGGATGCTCCTGAATCTCTGGGGTGTGGTATTTTAATCAGGGCTTGCAGCCCACTGCTTTTCCAAGGTAGAGATCCCCCCCAACAGCTCAGCACTAGTTTGGGGACATGAGCACTGCACCCTTAGAGACCAGGACAAGCTTCCCACGGTCCCAGCACAGCCCACTGTGTCTTCTGCCTCATGGCTTTTGCCAGTGTTGTTACTTTGATGCTTTTTAATCTCGGCTGAGGCTGGACCAGAGAAGAAACCCCAAAACCCATAGACAACAGAGTTTCCTCTCTTATCATGCAGCAGCTGTCTCTAATTTGTCTGGTCAGTGCGCAGTGATGGTTCTCAGCCCTTCTGACCATCTTCGACACGGGAGGTGGGAAACCAGACGCTGTGTTGCACATGCCCTCACCGAAGCCATGGGCTTCTTCTGCAAATACAGCCAGGGTAAGTCAGCTGCAGGCTCAGCTGCTGAAGCAGCTGAGTGCATAAGGAGGAGACAGAGGAGGGGGTGGAAGGCAGCATGATTATTCCCTGAGGGCCCTGGCTGCCCTGAGGCATTATACCCCAGATGTGCTTGGGGCCCCCTTGCACATCTGCCTGCTTGTGGTCAGGATTCCATTAGCTAGCGGCCCATGGAGAAGGTAGGTGTCTTCTGGACAAGTAAGATTCATTCAGCTTGTCTGCTGTAGGGCTGGCTGAGAGAGGCATTTCCCTGCATGCTGTTGGGTCCTGTCTGGCTCAGGTCAGCAGTGACACTGCAGTGCAGCTCTTGTCTGAAGGGAATTAGCCAGACTCTATAAAATAAGATAGCAGATGCATACTCCAAGAGGCCATATGCTTCACCTCACTGCTTCTTCAGTCAGGAGCAGCCCCTTCAGAGAGGATGGTGCCTAAGCTCCCACTTCACCCTGTGAGTGAGGGGTTTCTGGGGGGCTCCTGGGCCAGGGGTCTGCACTGCAGCTCTCTGTGGTCCTGCTGCTTGGGTCAAGTAAAGGTCTCAGGCTCCAAGTCAGCAGAACCTGCCTGCAATCCAGCACACCATCACTCTTTGGAAAAACACTCCCATACAATGGCTGAGCTGTCTCCTGTCCTGTATTTGCTAGTGAAGTCTTGTGGCTGTAAACCCCACACAGAGCCAAGTTCTTGCTTGGCCCCATTGGAGGCCCAGCACAGAGGAAGGTCATTGCACTGGAAAGAGAACCTTTTGCTAACTCTCAGTATCTTTTCTTGGCAGATTTCTGTGGACCACCAGCTCCCATGGAGTTCCCTCTCCCTGGTGGGATGGGCCCATATGCTACGGCTGACATCGTGTTCTCCTGGTCCCACTATGTCTCATGTGCAGTGGTGCTGATGAAGACCTCCAACAAGGCAGCTGTCTTGCAGCTGAGGCTGGCCTCCAACACCACACATGTGTATGGCAGTGTTTCTGCTGAATTCACAGGCTCATTGGTGGAGAAAGACTTAGTGCCTGTCCCCTTTTCCACTGGGCTCAATAGCTGGGGATTCATCACCTTTCCAGCTGGCCTGGTCGGTTTCTTCAACTATCAGGAGCATTTCCGAATCTTCAGTGCCCAGGATGTCTCGTTTGCCAGTCTGGGCTCCTTGCAGATATCTGGGGTGGCTGTGGCTAACGTGTGCCTAGGTACAATGCACAAGCTGCGGTGTGCCAGGAATGGAAATCAGAAGAATGGCCTGGTTCCCTTCTGGCCCAGGCCAGGAGCGTTTAACATCTGTTCCAACCCTGGGGCTGTTTGATGTCAAGTCACAGTATCTGTCCATTTCCCAGTGTCAGGTGCTAACCACACCAGCTTACTACTGCAGCTGGCACTAATTGGTTGCTGGGCTGGTGATCCCAGCACAAGGCAGGGTGGGCTTCTAAGACTACCTATTCTGCTCTCCTTTGGTGGGGTCCCTCCCAGGCAGGCTGGGCAAAGCGTGTACTACCATTGCCCGTGCTGCATCTGTCTGGGATGGGGTGTGGTGGGGAGGAGAGATGAGGCCGCAGTCTGTAGGGCAATGGCATGTGGCACTGATTACTCTGCAGCTCTGTGGATGTTGCCTCAAGCTGGCACAGGTGTCCCCAGAGAGTAGGTAGGATCTCATGACTCAGCTAACTGCAGGCCATAAAAGCAGGGGTACCTCACATCCATTTAGGAAGGAGGGCAGGGTGTTCCCTAGAAGGGTATGAGAGAGCAGCCCAGGACTCTGCTCCATCCAAATTCAACCCCCAGATCTGAACAGCCCAGGTCTAGTTTGGAGCTTGGGCCCATACCTGAGTTTTTCTGGAAGGGGAGGAGGGAGCCTTGGAATAGCAAGGTGTTGTAGAACCACAGGATGGACCTGAGTGCTGTGCTCTGGAGAGCTTTGGGCTTTTGCTGCATGAGGAAAGCCAGGGCTGGTTTAATGACTCCTCTCCTTGTATCCTCACCAGAGTATCAGGCCTCTTCTGCCATGCATCTCTCAGGCAGCACCTCTGCTCTGAGGAGCATGGTGCAGCTGAAAAATGCAATCCCATGCTTCCTGAGTAGCTTTTCCCTCAGTCTGTGGATGCGAAGCACCTTCATTGCCTTCGACAAGATGTGTCTGCTCAGCTATGCGGTGAGGCAAAGGCCAGCTGAGCTCGCTCTCTTCCTCCTGTCTCCAGCAGGCTTAGAAGTTTGGCTCAAAGGGTGAGCACACTCCCTCCGCTCCAGCCAGCACCTCCCTGATTGGTAGTGGGTAGGTACAGTGTGTGCTCACTGCCTGCTGTAGGATGGGACACCTCAGGCTGCAAGGCTTTTCAGGTTGGAGCGGCCTCTTGCATGTAAACTGACTGGGCCTTCTGATTTGTTTGGCTTCAACAAATGATGTTTAATGTAACTGCCACTGGAAAAGAAACTGTGCCACATTGTCCTACCTCATGCCACACACAGGGCAGAGGCCTTTCTGGACACCCTTGAAGCAAGTAACTCTCTCCAACTAGTAACAGAGCTGCCTCTCTTGCCTGGGATGTTTGGAAAGTTAAGAATTCCTTTCCTTTTACCCTTAGCTCTGCTGGCCATAGGCTTTCTAGTAAGACAATGCTGATGCTTTCAGGCACATTTCCTCCTTCAACAAGCATGGCCAGGGAGTATCAGAGTTAGTATGTGCTGACTTGAGTGGAAGCTGAGCTACAGGGCTATTAGTAAGAGGCTGGGACTAGGAAAATGTGGCCAGTTGGGGTTTGGTGTATTAGGCTGTGGTGGTAAATTGCTTCCTTATTCATTGTTTGCCCTTCTTTTCAGGGCCGTGATGCTCAGGGGCACTACCCGGTTTGTGCTGGATGGGGCATGGCACCACATTGCCATTTCTGTCTCCAATAGCCCTTCCACCAGCCCCTACATGGTCTTCATTGATGGAGAACCCTGGGACCCTGACTTGGCAGACAGTGCCTGGTTCCTGAAGAAGGGCATCTCCATGGGAGGGGCGCTGAATCTTGGATGGATGGAAAGCATGGGAGAAGGTGAGATGAAGAGCCTTGGGGGCTTCTGTGCCAAATGCGTATCATCGCTGTATGGCAGCTGGTGTCTATATGTAGGTATGTACAGTTCAGCAGAGTTTTAGCTATCAGGGCATGCACACTGCCAGCTGCACCTGATCATGATCCTGCCAGGTCCAGGCCACCTCTTTCTGCACCAAAAAACATTAGAAAGTGTGTTGCATTTTTTAAAAGCCTGATTCTTCACCCATCTTTGGCCTTGGGATGGCAATGTTTGGCAGTGTGTTTTGTGTTGGGGTGAGGGATACAGCCCTAGTGTGTTGGACAGTCTGGTGGAGGGTGTGTGTTGTTACATTTTTCTTGAGAGGAGGGTTATAGACATGATAATGTTTAGTGTGTTTGTTGGAGGGAGAGTGCGTGGGGCATTGTGCTGGAGTGTGTGCAGTGTTGTGTTGGAGTTTGAACCACATTGTGTTTGTGTTGAAGGGTTTACAGCCCTGGTGTGTGGGGGTTAGTGTAGGACTGTGTGCAGTGTTGTTTGTGCTGTGGGAGTACAGCTACTGTGTGTAGTGTTGTGGTGAATGAACAGACATTGATCTATGCAGACAGCCCCTGATAGGGCTGGGCTGGTGGTACCAATGGTGCTGAATAAAAAAGCATGCACAGCCCTGGTACAAGAGCTGTGGGGCAGTTTGGGGCAAAGCTCCCTTCCCCATTTCCCTCCTTTCCATTTCTCAGAGTGTGATCCCTCCCCTGGCTCTGAGGAACCTGGATATGTCTGTCCAGTCTCATCAGTGCTGCTGTCAGAACTGCCTCGTGTTCCCAGGGGCTGAATGCTGCCCAGAGCAGCCCATGGATCTAGTGGCCTGTGACTAAGGCAGAACGCCCAGGAGCCCCTCCCCTCTCGGAGGTGGCCCTCTGTCCACTGGTTGGCTTTTGTGCCCCTGAGATCTATTCTGTGGCATTAGATCTTGCAGGGGACCTCGCGAGGAGCAGCCCGTACGAAGGAGAGCTGAGTGAGGTGAACCTGTGGGACAGAGCCCTCTCCATGCTCTCTGTAAAGCAGTTGGCAGCTTCGAAGGACAAGTGGAAGTTTCCTGGGAATGTGGTGAGCTGGAGTCAGTTGGCTAGTGAGGCCTCTGGAGCCCTGGAGCTCACCCCAGCAGCCCACACCTCAGGTGAGAAGAGAGATGGCTGCCAAGGCCTCAGCACATTAGTGTAGCTTCCTCCAGAGTCCTGGAAGCTGCAGCTGTAGCCCAGAGCAGAAGCTCCACAAAGATTCAAGAAACAGCACTCCCTCTGCAATGCTACCACAGCCCTGAGTCTGGGAGGAGCCAGCCCACAGGGCATATCTCTGTGCCCACCAGGACAGAGTGCCTCGTGCTCCTGTCCTGTGCCAGGGCCTCACCGCTGCCTTCTTTATGTCCATAGCCACTGCCTTTGTGTGGTCTGGTGTGCTTCGGCTTGCAG
>NW_017729011.1:1867768-1869485 GCF_001723915.1 Gavialis gangeticus
CATGATAATGTTTAGTGTGTTTGTTGGAGGGAGAGTGCGTGGGGCATTGTGCTGGAGTGTGTGCAGTGTTGTGTTGGAGTTTGAACCACATTGTGTTTGTGTTGAAGGGTTTACAGCCCTGGTGTGTGGGGGTTAGTGTAGGACTGTGTGCAGTGTTGTTTGTGCTGTGGGAGTACAGCTACTGTGTGTAGTGTTGTGGTGAATGAACAGACATTGATCTATGCAGACAGCCCCTGATAGGGCTGGGCTGGTGGTACCAATGGTGCTGAATAAAAAAGCATGCACAGCCCTGGTACAAGAGCTGTGGGGCAGTTTGGGGCAAAGCTCCCTTCCCCATTTCCCTCCTTTCCATTTCTCAGAGTGTGATCCCTCCCCTGGCTCTGAGGAACCTGGATATGTCTGTCCAGTCTCATCAGTGCTGCTGTCAGAACTGCCTCGTGTTCCCAGGGGCTGAATGCTGCCCAGAGCAGCCCATGGATCTAGTGGCCTGTGACTAAGGCAGAACGCCCAGGAGCCCCTCCCCTCTCGGAGGTGGCCCTCTGTCCACTGGTTGGCTTTTGTGCCCCTGAGATCTATTCTGTGGCATTAGATCTTGCAGGGGACCTCGCGAGGAGCAGCCCGTACGAAGGAGAGCTGAGTGAGGTGAACCTGTGGGACAGAGCCCTCTCCATGCTCTCTGTAAAGCAGTTGGCAGCTTCGAAGGACAAGTGGAAGTTTCCTGGGAATGTGGTGAGCTGGAGTCAGTTGGCTAGTGAGGCCTCTGGAGCCCTGGAGCTCACCCCAGCAGCCCACACCTCAGGTGAGAAGAGAGATGGCTGCCAAGGCCTCAGCACATTAGTGTAGCTTCCTCCAGAGTCCTGGAAGCTGCAGCTGTAGCCCAGAGCAGAAGCTCCACAAAGATTCAAGAAACAGCACTCCCTCTGCAATGCTACCACAGCCCTGAGTCTGGGAGGAGCCAGCCCACAGGGCATATCTCTGTGCCCACCAGGACAGAGTGCCTCGTGCTCCTGTCCTGTGCCAGGGCCTCACCGCTGCCTTCTTTATGTCCATAGCCACTGCCTTTGTGTGGTCTGGTGTGCTTCGGCTTGCAGAAAGCCTCTCGATCCTCTGCTCCAACCCTGCACGTGACCTGCTATACATAGCACCTGCCCTGGAGCACTGCCCCACACACGCCCTCTGGGGCCTTCAGCTGAATGGCAGACTCCGCAGTATTGCAGCTCCCTCCTCATGTTTGCTGGTGAGTGGGGCTGATATCCCATCCCTTATCCTGACATCCTGGAGAAGCACTTCAGGGAGGAGGGACTCTCACACCTAAGTCAGCAGCTCATTTCTAGATGAATCTTCGGTGAAGCTTTTAAGAACAGGTTAGACCTGTGGCTGGCAACCTGCTGCCCACAGAATTTAGATACAGGCCACAGTGGCTGGAGAGATTGGTGGTATGTGGTGGTGACTGGGTCACAAGTGCCAGCCTGCTGTTTGGCTCAGAAGAGCACTTGTCTAGGATGGCACAGACAGGATTGATCCTGCCATGAGCAGAGGTTTGAACTAGATGTGATTTCTTGAGGCCCCTCTCAGCCCTTCTTTTCTATGATTCTTTGCCTGTCCCAGGCTGCTGGCCATTTGGTGACATGTGTGACCCAGGCAGCTCTCCATTCTGGTCCTGGCGACCAGAGCCAGCCATAGGGAAAATTATGTCCTTGGCACGCTTGTATTTTGG
>NW_017729011.1:1869496-1881301 GCF_001723915.1 Gavialis gangeticus
GTCCGCTCACCTGAGATGCTGGCATGGTGCTGGGTGGCAGGGCCATGGGCTGGCAGGGGCTCAGCATGGGGCAGCAGGGAGGGCAGGTGGGCTGCCTGCACAGGAAGCTCAGTCCCAGCAGCAGGGTGCCGCTACCTTTTCTCTCACCCTTGGCAGTGGTGACAGTGACTGGTGGGTGGCGGGGGGTACAGCCTAGCCTCTAGCCCCAGCAGGTTCCTGATGGTGAAGCCCTTGGTGTGCAAGCCAGGGCCACCCAGCTGCATTGCCTTCTTGCTGGGCATCACCACCTTGCCTTTGGCCCAGCTCTGAGCACCCTCCTCCTGTCCTGTCATGCAGCCTGGCAGCACCTGCTACCACTACTGCCCAGGGACTTTTTAACCTGCTGCTCCAGCTGGTCAGCTGGCTTCAATCAGTACCAGGTGCAGCCAGGGTGGGGGGGCGAAGCCAGTGCCTGGCCCCTGGGATTAGTTGCCACCAAAGTCACCCCACAGGTCCTGTCTGGCATAAGCGGTGGGGCAGGGCAGGGCAGGGCAGGGCATGTATGTCTGTGTTTGTGTTGTGTCCCCCTGACCATGGTGTCCTGGGTAGTTGCCCACACTGCCCACCCCTAAGGCTGGCTCTGCTGGTAACCATAGATCCCTCCACAACTAACAGGCAGGAAAACCTTGGCCCTGGGGACTGCATTGGTAGTCCAGCTCCAGGCAGCCGGACTTGCCTCAGCCCAGGGTCAAGGGCAGCCCAGGGCAGAGGCTTGCAGGCTGTCCTTGTGGATCCAACACTGCCCTCATGAGGCCTCCTGGTAACTTCCCAGGCAGCTCAAACACAATGATGACCTCTCCCAGGTATTGGAGTTGGTGCTCTTTGCTCTGCTGCCAAGCTCTGCCCAGCAGGGCCAGTCTGCCTGTGGGAGTGACTACGTGTTTCTCCTGCAGGTGGGGCTGGATGGGGTGTCTGTCAGGTGCAGCTCAGACTGCTCCTTTCACATAAGGAGCTCCTTCCGCCTGCTGCCAGACCAGCGCATCCAGAACCTATACTCTGGCTTCTGCTTTTTCCAGAGCACCAGGATCATGGGTCTCTCCCTGCGGAGATGCTCTGCTCGTGCCCTGCACTTTGCCCTGGATGAAGGTGACACAGGCCCTGCATCCCACTGCCCTCCCCTGCAGCCTTTCCCTTCACGGTGCCACAGCACTTCGTATGGACAGCTCTGTTCCTAGTGTCTAACTTGGAGGGGCCCAGGCATGTTGTTACTGGGGACAAGACAGAGTGTAAGCAGCAGGGAGACCTCCACTGGATGGTCTTATCCTGGCTCCCACATACCCTGCCCTTCCCATATGGCTAAGCCTCGTATCCTGGCTAGACCCTGGCTGTATGTGACCTGTAAATGAGCCTTGAGCTGTGCCCTATCACTCTGTGGGGGAAGGAAACAGCCCCAGGGATGGCTCTGATGGGCCAGGATTGCTCTCAGCACCTTCTGGGCTGTTGGAGCCCCAGGAAGAGCCAGATGGAGGTCAACCGGCTCTGCCTGAGCCTAGGACAGCCTTAGCACTGCACGGCTTCCCTCCTGCCAATGGTCCATAGGATGTAGGGCAGAAATGGAGGTAAGAGCAGCCAGCAGTGACCACTTCTGGTTGCCAGTCCCAGAGCCCATTAAGAAACCTGGGCTCTGCTGTAGCTTCCACCAGTTGGCTACAGTTCCCAAGGGACCCAGAATGCAGTGCGTTCCCACCTGTTCCCCTCCCTCCACGCCCCACAACATGCCCACTTCCCTGGAACTTGTACACAATATTCTTGGCAGGAATTTCTACACCCTTTGTGCCATCTGAGCAGTGTAAGAGAGGTGGAACCTGGAAGAAAATCTGCTCCAGGGCCTTGATTGGGCTTCTTGGTCTGTTTGGCATTAAATGTCCAGCCTTGGGCTGGGTGGGCCAGACTCTGCCTTTGCTCAGTGTTCATGTGGCCAGTGGTCTGCACACACTAGGGAGTAGTTCTGGCTGAACAATGATGTTGCAATGCACAGCACTCAGGTTTGACTTGGTGGCTTCGTCTTATGTTCCCCCTTAGATGTGCATTGTCCCGGAGCACAGGACTGGAAAGCCTGGAAAAATAAGTGCTTTCTTGTGGTGTCAGGTACTGCCCTGGAATGGCATCAGGCCCTTAATTACTGCCAGAGGTTCCCAAGTGGGAGCCTCCTCACTCTCGATGGCGTGGAAGATCTGGTGAGTCCGTGATGTCCAGTGACTGCCCCTTAGGGCTGGTCAGGCTAGAGTCTGTGCTTCTGAGTAATTAGCTGTTTTCCAGTTAACTCAAGCTGGGTAGCCTGGTTACAGTTAGAGCTGGGTGGTCTGATGACTTAACCAACGGCTCTGCAACAGCCGAAGGGCCGTGGAAGGGGTCCACTCTCCAGTTCAGGGTTTTCCTTATAGTAAGCAATGGGAGACATCCATCCCCTTAATCAAGTAGATGTGCTGGTGCTCTCGGGCTGTGGCTCAGATATTCTCCTGCTCAGTGGAGATCTTTGTGACATGGGAAGCCTTGTGTCCCTACACCCACCCCCAAGGGAGCTCTGGGAGGGCTAACCCCACTCCCCTTCACTGCTACCCTGTGTGATTGTATTCTGTAATTATGCTGGAAAAGTGGTTGCTGAAGCATTTTTAGTTCTTGTCCACTGGTATTTAGAGCCCTGTCAAACACAGACTAACTGCCTTGTGCTACCTCCTAGAGCTGGTGGCAGGAGCAGTTGACTTGGAGCATCTGGACTGGTTTGCGTGGGGGTTCTCTGCATCAGTGGGCTGATGGAACGCCTGCTAGTAAGGCTTTGCAGAGGTAAGGAGCTCCCAGCCACCTCTTGTTCTCCCCACTGGGGATGGGGACACTGACTCCTGGCTCAGAAGAGCTGAGGCTGTAGCAGCAAAACTGGGCATGTGGATATGCACAGACTGGAAGCATGAGAGCCCTTGGGGACTGACCTCAGCACTCCAACCCTGAAGAGGGCAGGTGAGGCAGGAGGCTGTACTCAGTTCCTAGGTACAAGCCCTTGCATGACCAGATCTGAGGCAGTGATGGAGGCACTTCTTAGAGACCACCTTCATTTGCTTTTTACCTGTGCTGAGCCCTGTGTGGGGTAGTCTCCTGACCTTGGCAGTGATCCTGCTATTGCAGGCATGGGGGATTATGGACATCAATCACCCCCACCACTGGAATCCTCACCGATGCTTCACCTTGCTTGCTTGGGTTTCAGCTTGATTCGGTCCTCCAAAGCTACTAGTGAAGCAGACTGTGTCCTCTTGCTACCATCTGGCTTCCTGAGGAGCGAGCCATGCCAGAGACGGCATCACTGGGTGTGCCAGACCCTACGGAGGAACAGTAAGACTCTATTGGCCTCTGGAAAGGGGCCTAAATGCCCAGCTGTGGTGGATGTTCTCATGCCTGTGTGGACAGCAGGGCCATCAAACAGTGCATTCTTGGCACCAGACAAGCAGCAGCTTGAGGGTTGTGCTTTTCCTGTTAGTTCTGTTCCTTTGCTGAGTGCTGAGTAGTGAGCACTGGTATGTCAGGTGCAAAGAAGGCTGGCAGTCGCTGGGTGGCATTTACCACCCCAGGCATGTGGACATCCCCTCTTCTGAGTAGCTCCATTCCAGACAAGATGTGTGAGTAACTCCCCTTTGGACTTCTCTGTGTCCACAGGGCTGTATGTGGCATTCCCTGGGAAATCCTGGCATGGAAGCTTATCCACGGACACGAGCTTCGCCTCTCTTCAGACAGCTAAGGAGCAGTGCACTGCCCTGGGCAGGGGCTGCAATGCTGTGGTCAGCATGGCAGGGACTCACTACCTCTCTCTTGGCACGCGGTTTGCCAACCTGGAGAATCTGACCACGGATCCAACAGCTGCTGTGCACATCAAAGCAGGTGCTGAATTATGAGCTATGCGGTATGCTTTCCCCTGGCTGAGGGTGGGTGTGGAACTCCTTCCTCCTTGCACCCTGAGGGCAGGGACAGAAGTAAGGGGTATGCCAGGAGAGGTCTTTCTTGGCCTTGCAGAGATCTAAGCTCACAGCCAGTCTCCTGCCCCATAGGCTGGGGTGCTTGGTCTCCTGGGGAGCAGTGCTTCCCCCAGCCCTGGAGAACCTCACTGGTGCAGCCAGTGTGTGGAGTGGTGCTGCAGGGCCAGATAGGCAGTCACCAGGACTGGGGGGTTGAGAGGACTCCTCTGTAGCAAGGGGCTTTATGGTGTATATGTTTCCTGTGGCAGGGTGTGCCCCAGGCTATTCGGGGCAGGACTGCCAGTCTGTGTGCCCTGTGTGTGACCCTGGGGTCAGCTTCAACCCTCTTACTGGTGCCTGTGATGGCATGTTGTACTACAGCTGGGATCCAAGCATGCAGGTGGCAGGTGAGCAGCGAGGGGCAGGAGATGGCGGGGACTCATGGTATTGCCCAGGCAGCAAATGTTAGCTTATTCAGCTGGTGCAGTCTGGTGGGGAGCACTGTAGCCTTGGTCCCGCTAGAGGGCAGAGGTAAAGGCTGCAATGCTGCTTCCTTCAGCAATGTTGCAAAGTGCATGCAAATTCCTAGGTTTGCCATGTCTCCCTCCTCCCCCCCGCTCTGGCCCATGCTGGAGCAGGTTGTGCGGAGCCAGGCTACTTTGCATAAAGGCTATGTGATTCTCCTTCCTCAGCATCCTGGGGCACCAAAGAAACCTCCCTCACAGGTACAGACTCAGGATCTGATTGTCAATTGGAGGAAGTCCCCTTCAGTCTGCTCTGGCCCTTGTCAAAAAGGAGCTCAGGTCCCAAGTCTATGTGATTTCAGCCCAAAAACACTTCAAACGGGGGTCTTCTAGTGCTGCAGGCCATATCCAGCACCTACCACAGCTTGTTGCTGGCCAGTCCACCAACATTATCATTGAGCACAAGGCCTTTTAAGATATTGTAAGAGCACAAGGGTCCAAATTCACCCACCATCCTCCAGGGTGGCCGCTGGTCTAGAAGAAACCCTATGAGCCACAATAATGGTGGGTTGAGCCTTGTGATGGTGACACACTGCTCATGTGTCTTGGGGCATGTATCATTCTGCAGGGACATGTCTCTTAGTAGTGAGTTCCAAGGCTTGCAACCATAGTGCCCTTCCCTCCCATGTGACTGCAGTGCTGCAGCTGCCCCTCTGACCATGAGGGTGACAGGGAACTCATTTTTTTTGGCAGTGTACATGTCTCTGAAATGCCCTCCTTTTACTGGATGGGTGTACAAGGATGGAGTCTGTGTGTACCTGGATCACAAGGGCAGTCAGTATGAAATAGAGCCCATCTGCAGGAGGTATCTGGCTGCGGAAGTTCTGGAGATCAAGCAGTCTCCAAATGTGGTGAGGAGACCCAGGCTAAATCCTGGGGATAGGTCAGTGGTGCTTGGGACTATTTTTGAAGCAGATTCAGGTCTCGGGGCACCTGAGGCCCTGTTTTCTGGGGTTTGGTGCTGGAGCAATGTTAGAGTCTTTGTGTGGGAACATTATGGAAAAGAGCCAGTAGCCCTTGGGGAAAGCACCTGGGCAGGCCATGTTGTCAGGGACCACTTGCAAGGCCATTTGAAGCATGACTGGCAAGCAGGAAAGGAGGGAGTCCCAAGATGCCAATAGCAGAGGCCAAGGTTTCTTCCTGTCTCTTTGCCCCTGGCCCTTTCATCAAGGGACCCAGGGAAGCCCTGTTTTAGTACTAGTCCTAGGGAAGGCATCGACAGTGTAGGGTATGGAGCCTTTTCTTCATCTTTCAGATATGTGCAACTCCCTCTGGAGGTGGAGATGGAGGCTCTTGGATAAACTGCCCCCCACAGTCTCTCTGGTCTTGTCAACGAGCTGAAGGTCAGCACCTTTGCCTTCACAGGAACCTCCATGTTCTCGTGAGGCATCTGGATATTTGTGGGTCCAGGGAGCAAGCATGCTGCACTAATGCCCTGAGCTTCCTCTTCCCCAGGAAAGGGGGGTGGGGGGAGAGGCTTGTGCCTGGGTCCCACTGCAGAGCCTGGATATGCCTCCGCATTTGGCCATACAGTACAAGGGCACTTGAACTAATTCTCAGCTAGCCTTAAGTCCGCAGGAGTACGTCCCTTAGAGTCCCTGGAATTACCTGGATGTCATGGGGAGGACATATAATTCCTGGCACAGAAACAGGGCCTGAAGCTGAACCCAGGCCCCCTGCACATCTATTCTGGTACCTCTACTGCTAAATCTCACCAATCCAGGGGCCATAGACCAGGGCTGGGCTCCCACGGAGCTGAGAAATATCACTCCTGGTGCACCTGCATCTCCTTGCTTCTCCCTGTGATGTTACTTCAGCTTTGTTGCTGTTGCATTACCATGTGGGGCTGTGGTACTGGTGCATGCAGATACCTGGCACTCAGAGCTGGGGCCTTGATAGGAGGCTGACTCATCCCACTGGCAGCCAGAGCTCTGCAACCAGCACTGGTGAGTTTGGATGCGTGGGAACCCTGACTGCCATGGGAAACCCACCGTCTCACTGAGGTGAGTGTAGGTGGGGCCAGGGGTTGAGAGACTCAAGCTCATAGGAATCTCATTGAGAAACCCTCTCTTTTTAGATGTGAAGCTGCTGGCCTTTCGGGAGAAGCTGCTCATTTCCTTCAAGGGTTTTGCATGGCAGAGACACCATTCACTGGCAGCAGCTAAGGACTCCTGCTTTCTGCAAAGAGAGAGCTGCTCTGGGGTGCTGCAGCTAAAAGGAGCCCACTACACTGTGAGGGGGTCGGTGCTGGTGGACAGCCCTGGTTCAGGGACTGTCCTCTACGTGAAGTCAGGTAGTAGCCCCTCTTCGTGAGGCAGGTAGTGCCAGCGTGTTTGGTCTCCCTTGGGGGCACTGCTGCCTTTGGGTGTTCCCCCTGGGTGGGGCAATGACCCTGTGGGCTCCTGCAAGTCTGCAAAGCCAGACATGAAACCAACTCTTCTTCCCATGGGGGAGGGGCAAGGGGATCCCCACAGCTTCTCCAGGGCTTGGCTTAGGCTCATTTTAGCTGTAGGGGGCCCAATCCTGTTCCTGTGGAATTTGTTGACCAAACTCCTACTGATGAGAGGGAGTAGGATTGGCCCTGTCACTGTGCTTGTGTTTGCAGCCTGCTCTCCTGGCTATCATGGAGTGAACTGCACAAAACGCTGCCTGCTCTGTCCTGGTTCCCATCCCTGTAATCCACTAAGTGGCCGATGTGAAGAGGGTCTGCGCTGTGTCCGCAGGATTGGGCCTTCCTGTCTCCATGGTAAAGAGGCTTACAGCTGTCATGGGGACAGAGGGGCAGGGAGTGCAGTGTGTGTGTGTGTGTGTGTGTGTGTACATGGGTGTGCTGGGAGGCATCTTGTCATGTGCACAGGACTTTCACCCTGGGAGAAAAAAGATGGAAACTACATTAATTCCCGTGCTGGACTCTTAAGTAACAGTAAGCAGTAGGCCAGCTTGTGCAGAGCACCAGTGAGAGCACACGTCCAGGTCAGGAATGGCAGACTCGGCACTCTTACCCCCCCAACACTGTTGCTGAGTGAGGACAGCTGTGGAGGATGTGTGGGGCCTCAGTGTGGGGAAAGAAATGCTCTGCAGGAGTGGCTGCACTAGAAAGCAGTGGCTGCACTACCTGCCTATGGCAGTATCCTAATTCCTTGGACTAGTCCTTGGCTTTATGGAAGCCAGTGTCTGTGGGGGGCAGATGCTTGGTGTCAGAGCTGGGGCAGAGAGGGCAGTTTCTGATTGCGTGGCTTCAATAGGTGCTCCATGTCTCAGGCTGTCCCTGAATCTATAGAAGATAATACTTGTCTGCCATACACAAATGCAGGCTAAAGCCTCCAACTGGCTGCTGCCTGCCAGCTCTTAGAGATCCTGGGAAGAAGGGACCAAAGAGCTGAGACAGCTCAATGTGGGATCAGGCATGGGGTCATATCCCAGCACCATGTTCTTACTGAGGTGGGGGTGGACACAATAGGGTTTGGCTGAAACTGCATTCCAATGATGGGCAACTACTGCCTGTTTGCTCCCCAGGGCTAGTGAGCTCCCGGTGCCCTGGGCGTGCTGGCTGGTGGTACTGGGATGGACACTGCTACTTTATGGAGGAAAAAGACACCAAGACATGGGAAGAAGCTGAAAGAGCTTGCCGTTCCTTTGGAGAAGGGCTGGGACTGCTGGCCCTCAACAGCCAGGAGGAAAAGGTGTGGAGGCTAGGTAGATGAGAAGTGAGCTGGGCTCCCTGAGCAGAGTCAGAGAGAGCCCAGGCATCTTTCTGAGGCAGAAACAGCTTCTCCCTGTTGTCTCTGTCTGTCTGGCATCATGCTCTGCTTATGGAGAGTCACCCAGTGGAAACCCACAGGAGTCTCTCTCTGCACGTACTCCCAGGTGCTGAGCAGGGAGACTGGCCTTGCAGGGCAGCTGCTGCTTCTTGGAGCCTTGCTGCCAGGGCAGGATGAAGCCAATTGAATCTGTGGTGGGGAGGAGCCTTTCACAACACTTTGAATTTCTGTGGAGATCCCTGGCCCTGTTCTTGGCTACTTAACTCACTGCTGGGCTCTGCACCATGTGAACCCCTCTGCATGTGGGCTGCTGTGTGCCCCCCTGCTGGCAGTTCCTCTCTGTGTGTGGCCTGCCATTTCCCCACATCCTCAACTTCCTTAATGTCCAAGGAAGTGGGCATGAACTCTGTGAACGGCAAAGAGGGAACAGGCCCCCTGTCCTGGCAGCCTCCCCCAGTGAGCTGTATCTGGGCTGGAGTGAAGGGGTAATAGGAGGCCTCAAGCATCCCAGCAGGCAGAGGGGGCACTGCCCCCCCCAGGGTAAGGGACTTTTGTGGCAGCCCAGTCCTTGGAGGGACAGATGACCCCATTCCTTTCCCTTCCCTTCCCAGGCACTGTATGTGGGAATGGTGATAGAGAGAGTTTCTTGATATAGAGGGTATGTGTCTGCCACTTCCCCAACACCCTCTGAGAAGATGCCTCACCTCGTACTCTTGTTCATGCATGCAAACCCAACAAGGAGGTTGTGGGGTTGCTGTGAAGAAGCACCTCTGCCTCTGCTCCTCTGTGGATGGTGTCTCCCTGGGCCTTTACCATCTGTTTTGTGTGCTTGGCAAATGTGGAGCGGGATGCATGGGCTGGGCCATAATCTCCAGGGTACTGAGGAAGCTATAGAAACATTCCCCCAGTGGGCCCATCATCCTGCCCCAGAGAGTGCAGTTAGTGTAGGCTTCTCTGGATGCCACTTTCCCTGCCTAGTTACCCTGTGGCTCCCTTGGGCTGCCTGCATGTTCCCGAGCTCTGCCGCAAGCCAGAGGAATGATCTCTCAGTGAAGCACTTTCTTCTTTCAGGCCTGGGTTGCAACCATGGTACAGAGACACAGCTGGACTGGGCTGAATGACCTTGATGGTGATGGGAGGTGGACATGTATGACTCAGCACACAGATCCCAGTGTGCCCTGGTGAGTGAGGTCTGAGCCAGAGGGGCAGCTGAGGAAGCCCAAGGCAGACAGCCCTGCAAGGTGTGCCCTGCAGCCTTCTGACTTTAGCTGTACCCTCTTGTGCTGCTCTTGACTCCACTCCCACCCTGTGAGCAGCCCTGGCTTTCCAAGTCAGCCTGTACTATAGGTTTCAGACACAGATCACCTGCTCCAACTCACCTGCCCAACCTCTAGGGGAGGGAGCAGCAGCTATAGGGACACTTTGAGAGACCAGAGGTGTCTTGACTGCCCTCATGTGGCAGGCCCTATCCCTGCTTTCTCCATGGGAAGCCCACACCTCAGTGCTGCATCCCCCATCAGCAGGCCCACTTGCTGGGTGCAACCCACAACAGGGAGGCACGGGCTGCATCCCTGTCTGTCTGCCAGGGGGTTGAGGTCCCTACTATGTCCCCTCCCTCCAGGGACAGGCTCCTGAGGCTTTCCCTGGCTAGCAGTGCCAGCTGCCCTGGCAGTGGGCTTTCACCTCTGGGGCAGAGCTCTACAATGGGAACACATTACTATCTGATTAGGGAAAAAGAAATGCTATTGTGGGTGAAACAGGCAGGAGAAAGATCCGACTTGTGGGAATCTGCAGGCTTTTCCTCAAGTATTTATTTGCTGATTTATGAAGGCCAGGCTCTCTATTCCTGCTGGGGGGATTACCTGGGTTTAAGACTTTGGGAGGGTGGATTAAACACAGGAGCAGGTGAGAGTGGGAAGGGACTCTGCAGGACGGGAACAGGGCAGAATTGAGTCTATGGACCTGGGTAAGGCTTCATGCTGCTGCCAGCTGACTAGTGGTTCCCCATTAGGTTGGCTGGGGTGCTGCTTACTCCCGGAGGCTGTCTGAGCATCGGCCCCCCTGCCAATCCAGGCCTTGCTGTGTCCAGTTGTTCAGTTCTCAAGCCCTGGGTCTGTGAAGGTCCAGAAGGTATGTAGCTGCCAAGAACTAATGGAAGTCCCATTGCCCAGGTGCTCAGTGGGATGCCTGGGGGTGGCCACATGCTAAAGGGCACCACTCAGTTCTGCCTAAACCCTGGGTGCTCTGTAGTGCCCTTGAGCCAAGAGCCCTGCAGGTCCTAGACTCAGTGCTGGTGACTCCTGTCCAGTTGTCACTGGGCACTGGTGGCTGCTGAGTTCCAGCCAGTTCCAAGCTAGCATCAGCAACGTATGGGGAAAGGACAGTTCATTCCCAGGGCAAGGATATTGGAGTTCTGTGAGGTGCTGCCAAGGGTGGTACATGCTTCCAGAAAGCAGAGGGGAACTGGTGACACAAAAGGCCTGTGATCTGGGGCTGTGTATACCATTGGCATTTGCTGATCAGGCAGGGGCTCACCCTGCTCTGAGTCCCCTAAGAACAAACCCCCTGAGCAAGAGGGAGGGGAGCAGGGACACTTAGATAATGGCTCACAGCCAGCAAAGCAAGTGAGGATGCAACAACAGGTCTGGCCCCAGAACTCAACACAGCATCCCAGTAAACAGATAAATAAAAAAAAATTAATAGATTTAATTCAAAATAAATTAAAAATAGGGGATGAGAAGAGCAAAAACCAGGAGAGCTGCCCTGAGGCCATGTACGTGTTGGTACATGTGTGTGCTTGCCAGTCCATGTGGCTGGGGAAATGGGGCAGGGCCAGAGGGGCATGGCTGAGCTGAATGGCAGGGCAGGATCAGGTGGGTTCTGGTTCCCTCTGAGCTGTGCCTCTTGGTGTGTGCTGTGTCTGCTCTCAGGCACCTCCTGCTGTCCCATAGTGGCTCCCATAGTGGTGGGGCAGATCCCAACCTTAGCTTCTCTTGAAACACATCCCTGTGGGGATGTCCCCAAAATCACAGCCTTTCCAGTGACAGTGCCCATGAGGTCTATGCAGACAACCCCCATCTCTTCAGGCTCCTTCTGAGGGTAGCCACAGTCCTCCTTCAGCAACTCATGGCTCAGAGTCCTGTATACTGAGGATGAGTTGTGGGGGGAAAAGCTGTTCTTTCACAGTTCACAGTGGCAGTCATTGTTCTCCCCTGGTATCTCTTCATGGCAGCTCCCCTGATCCTCTGTCCACTGGATCCTGGGTGGAGGCAGTGGAATGGCAGCTGCTACTTCTGGGATGCCTCACTGGTCCACACATGGCAGGAGGCCCTGCAGGTGTGCCGGAGGTTCAGACGCACGGAGTTGCTGTACCTCAACTCCACCCAGGAGAAGGTATGAGCCAGCCATGCCTGACTTGACACCATAGCACACCTCCAGGGGGACTCAGAAAGCTGTCTTGGCCACAAGCCCTTTGCTCTTGGTGAGATGAGCAGGGCACAGTGCTACACCATAACCCTTCTTCCCAGCCTGAACGCTATC
>NW_017729011.1:1886301-1895465 GCF_001723915.1 Gavialis gangeticus
CCTCCAGGGGGACTCAGAAAGCTGTCTTGGCCACAAGCCCTTTGCTCTTGGTGAGATGAGCAGGGCACAGTGCTACACCATAACCCTTCTTCCCAGCCTGAACGCTATCACAGCGCTCCCTTTTGAGCTGCTTTCAAAGCAGAGCTGAGAGACAGTGTAGAAAGCGGGCAGCAGAGTCAGCTGTTACAAACTCCATGTCTAGGAAACAAATCCCAAGCTATTGGGAAGGCCAGTCTGCGCAGTGGGCTGTTGATAAGTTGTGAGTTCAGCAACAACACCCTGGACACTTCTGTGTTGAACTACAGTTATTTATTATTATAATTCTCTAGACTCATCTCCAGGGTGGAACTTAACAGTTGTCCTCAGTAGATGTATGTAGAACTTCTACTTGCTCTGCCTCTGACTTGACCCAGCCCAGTCCTGTGGAGAGACAGAAACCAAGAAAGCCTCTGGTTCCTCATGGCAGAGAACATGGAGTCCCTGGTGCTGCAAAACTGCCACAAGCAAACTGAGCCATGAAGTGCTGAACATGAGGCTTTGGCCTTCAAGGGACACTGCAAGGAAAACAATAAGACACAACAGCTGTCTAGCACCATACATGCAAAGGCAGGGGCAGGGGTCATACCCACTGTCTGGCTTAGCACTATTGGGCATGACGGCACTTTTATTCTGGTGTCTACAGATGAGGTTGAAGTTCCTAGTAGGTCCAGATGTTTGAAAATACTGGTTAAGCATGTAAGAGAGATCTCTGTCCTGAAACCCTCAGGTTTTCTTCTTTCTTTCCAGGACTGGATCTGTTCAAATTTCCAGGGCCCTTTCTGGACAGGCCTTAATGACCAGACACACGAATCTGTATTTCAGTGGACCACGCAAGATCCCATCAGCAGGCAACTCACAGAGTGAGTGCATTGTCTTGCATGACACTTGTTGCCATGACCAGGAAGCTTTTGTGCCAGGGCCTGTGTGAATCTGGTCTTGTCTCAGGGACATATAAATGATCTGGCAGGGAAGGAAAGAAATTGTTTCATTTGACCCCAAATATATTTTTTATATTTTTCCAAAAACAGACAAAATATTGCAATGTTAGGCTGATCTGAAACTTACTTTTCCAATACCTTTGTTTGGGAATTGAGTCCAAAATGCCAGATAACCACGCAGCTCTGTTTAATGGAGGTATCTCTCCAAGAAGCAAACATTACACTTCTTTGTGTCACACTGAGTGCAGTGAAGGCTACAGGATGGTTGGTTGGTGTATGTGTGTGGGGGGTGGGGGAGAGGGGGTGGAGAAGTTGGGGGATCTCTCTGGTGGTGCTGTGAGTAGTATGTGATACTCAGCAGGGATGAGAGCCAGGGCAAACTCTTCCTTAGCTCAGGGTGCTGGTGACTTGCACACAGCAGTGGCTGCAGTCTGTACCCCCTGCAGAGGTGGCCTGCAGCACTCCCTGAAGGCAATGGGAGTTTTACCTCTGAGCTCACCCAGGAGCTGTCCTAGGCCCAGAGTGCTTGCACAGAACAGGGAGCATAGGACTTGTAGATCTGCCCCCCTCTGTGATCTGTGCTACTTGCACAAGACTTCTTCTTTGCCAAGTGCTGGCCACAGGGACTGGCCCCTGAGCCTGGGTCTTCCTCTTGCTACCTACTGCCAGGGAGGTGGCATTGAGAGTCTGTTTCTGTGCCCTGTGCACGCTCTGGAGTGGTTAGATGTATCCCACTTGGCCCAGATGGTGGCATGCCTGACTCAGAGCTGCTGTTGTCTCACATTTGGGAAGGGCCAGAAGTGCCCAAGGGTGAGCTCTGCTCTGGTACTTGCACTGTTTGAACTGCCAGCTTCAGCCCAGCTGCCCTCCCTGTTTAAAGGGTGAGTTCACCATTTTGCCACATGGTGGCAGCCAAAATAAAAAAGTCACCCCTGGGAAGAACAGCTGAGCAGGCTCTAGTCTGGATGAGTAGGCTGTCAGTGTGCTGCTCCTGGCTGGATTGGGAGCCTCTGGGGCAGTCAGAGGGAGCCCTGCACAGCCTCCTGCCTCAGTTAGCAATTGCAGAGATGAGGTGTTGGTGCAGATACTCAGCCATGATGCTGGGGGCACATTGTGCCCATCTGGCCTTGGTGTCATCAAGGGTGAAGACAAGCCAGGACTTCCAGAGAGTTCCCACCATAGTACCCCAAGGAGAAGGGTCTTGCAGTAGGGAGCTTGCACAACAGGTGCTCACAAGGAGGAAATGGCAGGGAGAACTGGGTACAGGGGACAATTCCCAGTGCACAGAATATGTTAGCCCAGTCTTGATGTTGCCCAGTGCTTGAGACACCATGGCAGTAACTGCTTCTCCTCTGTGTTTTGGGGAAGGCACCTGAGAGATGACCTGGCTGATGGTGGCCAGAAGGATTGCGTGTGGCTGGACACAGGGACTGGACTTCTGAGGGATGCACGCTGTGAGGAGAGGAAGCCATTCATCTGCAAGTGCAATGAGGGTAAGGGACTTGCTGATGCCTGTTAGAGAGGGGCTGTGGACCTCCCCTCCTGCCACACCCAGCCCTTTGTTTAACCCCAAAGCAGGTGCTGCCTAGGCTCTCACTGTGCTGGCTTCCCCTCTACCTGCTACCTCCCATGCCAGTGGAGAGGTCATCTCCAGAACCAAAAAAGGAGTCAGTTCTCTTTAGCCTGTTCCATCTTCAGGGCCCAGTGCAGCGTCCTCTGCAGTTTGGGTTTTGTGAAGCGTTCAGCTGAGAACTGGGCTGAGATACTTCCAAGTCATTTAAACCAACGTTTCTCAACCTGTGAGTCACAATCCAAAAGTGGGTCACAAGAATATATGGAAGGGTCATGAACAATCACAGAAAAACTTGGAAAATCACAGATTTTCTCCTTTTAAAGGAGAAAAATGTGGGAAACCACAAGTTTTCCCTTGCAGACTGGCAGGAGGCTAGCTACTTAAACTATTTACTGGGCTGGGAGTGACCATCGATGTTTACAAATGGGTCCAGGTACAAAAAACATTGAGAACCATTGATTTAAACCAATGGTGGTCTCCTGGCCCAGAGTACATTTCACAGCCTTTCTACTGAGGACTCTCTTGTTAAGGCTGTGTTTGTGTCAGGTCTCATGGAGGGCCTGTGGCCAGAGAAGCAATGCTGGGCTGGCTTGGGGGTGAAGCAGCTCTCACCTTGTTTCCAGGATACACTAAAATGGAGCCACCTGGCTTGAAATGCCTTCTAGGTCTTGCAGGAATCTCCTGCCTTGTGACCTCCACTCTGATGGCTATGAGAATGTGAGTGGTTCACCTGAGTTACTCCTGCAGGTCTCTCACCCTCTCCGGGCCTCTTGGGAGCCTCTCCTGACCAAGACCCTCGACTTTAAAGGACTGAAGTATTCAGAACCTCTCCTGAACCAACTGGGTGTGGGGAGGTTGGAGGCGATCCTGTCCAGTTAATAAGCAGATTTGTGATTTGGCCTAATTTTATAGTTATCTCATTTGTAACTGCCTTTTCATTAGACATTTCTAATATACATCTCCATGCTACTATTAATTCGGTTATTAACACTATGCAACTATTAATATTGGTTTGGATGAAAAACAGTCCCTGCCCAAGGCCATTTTCGACAACTTAGTTCCTGTTCATCTCCTTTTCATCTCCTCTTAATTGTAATTTCCCAAGTAATTAGGGCCTATAGGCAAATGATTAAATGTGGGCACAGACTTGCCAGCCCATCATTCCTCTTTCTTAGCAGTGCCAGGAAATAGAGTTTGGATCCTTGTTCCCCTGGCCCCTTTCCCAGAGGATGTCATTACTCTTTGCCAAACTCCAGCAATGCAAAATACTGATGAGGATAGGTCTAGCTAGGGGAGGAGAATGAGATGAGATGACAGCAGCAGGGAATCTGCATGGAAGTAGAGCTCCAAAATGTGCTGTATTTTGAAGGAGGATGGCAGAGTTTGAAGCTGACCATTCCCCAAGGGCAGGAGTGGCCAGCCTACAGCAAGTGGTATGGGCCACCTCTGTGTGTGGCATGTGGTAGACCGGGGAGGAGACAGCCAGCACAGTGGCAGGTGGAGCAGGGAGCAGAAGGCAGAGCAGCTAACTGGGCAGGGGATGAGGATGGGAGTGGCACTTGGGGAGGGCGTGGGGCTAGTTTATGCCACACCTGCCTAAAAGGCTGGCTCCCAGTGCCTTAGGGGCCCCCAGGGATGCTAATCCAATCTGAATGGGCTGGACATCATCTCCCCAAAGAGCCAAGTTCCTTTTTGATCTCACATTCCCATTGCTACTTTAATGCTTCTCCATAGCTTTTGAAAGTCAAGTGTTTTGTGAACTTTTATGTCCCTCCCTTTCCCCCCCACAGTTATGGTAGTATCTGAGCCCCTCACAGCCCAATTCCTGTTGAGGAGGGTGGCAGGGCTGTTATTCCCATTGCGCAGACATGGAACTGAGCCACAAAGAAGTTAAGTCCTACATCCACAAAACAGACTTTGGTACTGAACAGTGTCACATCTGCTTGTAGGCCCCCTGCTTAAGGGAACTTCCAGCCCTGAACGAATAGCTGGTCTTCCTAGACACTGCATGGGAAAAGCTGGGTGTCCAGCTTTGGCACCCAGAAAAAACAGAGTGTTTAAGGAAGGGGCTGAAGGGAAAGCGTTAAGATTCTAACATCACAAGGGGACATCCTGGCAGACAGGATTCACAGCCCTGAGCCTTCTCCTATTAGGCCCCCTACTCCAGTCCTTCCTCACACAGAACAGTTGAAGGGAAAAGTTAGTTGTCACCCACCTTTTTCCCCATAAACCCATGGGTTAGAATACTTCCAGGCCTCAGGAGGCTCATTAAAGTTACTCCTCTGTCTATTGAGGCTGAACTATCTCTCTCTGCCCTCCCAGGAAAGTCTCCTATCCACCAGGCAAAGAGATTATCTGGGGGTGGGACCCCTCAGTCTCAAGATGAAGCCATTTGTGAATTACTGAAATCTCCATTGGCCTGGGCTGGGGAGAGAGTAAGACTTTCTCTCTGTCTTAATGGTTACAACACTCACTTGTATGGGGGAGACCTAGCTTCCAGTCCATATTCCTGTGGATATTTAAGTGTTTTGTACCAAGTTCAATAGCTCCAACAGGACAGATGGATATAGCCACATCCCATCCACTAATCAGTGGCAGGGAGGACTCTGCTGTGTGCGGTGGATTCACATCCCTGTTAGATAGTAGATGGTTTGGAATTTGGATATCCTGTGGTGGGGTGAGTACATGCTCAAGTCCAGGAGCTACTGAGTAAAAGAAGGCAGCCCCTCTTTTGGCAGCTGTTTTGTGTGGGGTCCAATTCAGTAGAAGTGTTCTGAGGATATCTCCCTACCACGCAAGGTTTCAGGGCAGGGAAGTTTCTAGTTGATGGATCATTGCAGGTGGTGGTGGTGGTGGTAGTAGTGGTGATGAAGCAAGTGTCACCACGCTCATATGGCAGAGGCATAAGGGCCAGAAAGCCAGCAACAGGTAGAATAATCAATGTCAATAAGACCTTGGGCACCTGAAGAAGGGCCATGAGGACATTCATAGATGGTGTGGTAGGCTGTTTGAGTTTGAGTACCACAGCTGCAACCAGTGTCATTGGAGAGGCCCCTAGAATGCAAGCTTACTTTAAACCATCCAGTGCCTATTCTGAGACAGTTAAGAGCAATCCAGGTCCTGAGGAGCAGAAGCTGGTATGGGGGTGAAGTTCTTTAGCTGCAGTTCTTGTGCAGCCTTTTTTCTGCTCCACTGATGGGAAGTCCATGCTGTGGGTGACATGCCAGCTGCAAATTCGATGAGCTTATTGGCCTAAGTGAAGAATGGGTTCCAAGACTTCAGATGATAGTTGTTTTTTCTGACTTGAGACTACTAAGCCAGAGTGCAGAGAATGGTTCAGATTTTGAGTGTTGAGGCCTAGGGCCAGGGTGGCAGCTTGTCTCTGGATGTCAGGGGATGGACTGCCTGAGAGGACTGGTAAGCAGTCAAATGGAGTTGGCATAAGGCATCCAGTGATGGTCCTCATGACGCTGTTAAGGCTGGAGTCCACTACCTTAGAGTGTGTGCTTTGGCCCCATACTGGTGCACAGTACTCAGCAGGAGCATACACAAGTGCCAAAGTGAGGTGTATAGTGTTTGAAGACTTGCTCCCCAGGTGGTGCTAGCAAGGTGATGAATAAGAGTTCCTCTGCTATTAACCTTACCCTGGACCCCTTCCAGATACTGGCAGTAGGTAAGAGTCCAATCCAACTTGACAGTTGGGACCCAGCTCTGGAGCGAGATGCATGGGTGTAAGCCTGTCACGCCCCTGTGAGCTCGGGCCCTGGCAAACCCTCAGCAGACCCCAATCCTGACCCCAGCATGAGCTAGGAGGTAAGTGGGGCCCATGGTGGGTGGGCACTAGCTAGTGAGGCAGCTGAGTGGAACTGAGGAGGGTCACAGCCCCCATGGTTCCTACTTAGATTAGCCCCTAGGGAGCTCCGCGAACAGAGCACACAAACAGGCATGCTCTAGGCCCGGTGCACAAGTTAGCACATGAGTTCATGTGGCAGGGCAAGCAAGAGGGGCACAAAGCTCTAGGTGGCGAGCCTGAAGGGAGAGGGCAGTACAACAGTAGCCTGGGCTGCTACCTACACGATGATGGTGATGTGCCATACCCCAGAGATCCTCCCCACCCCTGCATCTGGAGCCCTCCCTCTTGTGCCACTGAGGCCTCTACCCAGATGGAGCCCCTGGCTCTCGGCTGTGGGAGCTGCCTGTCACGTATGCAGGCGTCTGGGACCAGGAGCAGGTATACCTCCCCTTGTGGGGTGTGCTACACATTAGAGTCCCTGGAGTGCCAGATAGCGGAGCTCTAGGCTGCGGTGCAGAGGCTGTGTGCCATCAGGGATGGCGAAGAGGTGATCAATACCTACCACTAGGCCCTTTGCAGAAAGAATGAAGAGGGAGGAGCAAGGAAGGCTAGCAGGACGAGGGTGTGTAGGAGGAGTCCCCATGAAGCCCAGCTGGGGGTCACTTGGACAAAAGTTGTCTCTGGCCCCAAGCCACCCTGCACCAGGGTCACCACCCCCCTGGAACTAAACAACAGATATGAACCCATCACAGCACCAGTTGAGCTACCAGCTCCTTCACTAGAGGAAGAAAGGCAACTTGTAACCACTCCAAAGAAGAAATGCAGAGTGATCATCATGGGTGGCTCCCTGACAGAAGGAGCACAAGTGAAGTCCATCCCAACCCATAGAAAAGGTAGCAAAAGGGCTGGGCGACCCCCGTGGCTAAACAGGGGAATCATGGACCTCCTGCATCTGAAAAGAGAAATCTATAAGGGTTAGAAGTCAGGTAACATCACCAAAGAGGATTATTCAGCACTGGCCCACACCTGTAGGGAGCAAACCAGGAAAGCCAAGGTCAAAACTGAACTCAAATTGACTGCGGGAATCAAGTTCAACAAAAAGTCCTTCTTTAGATATGTGGGTAGTCAAAAGAAAAACAAGGGCAACATTGGACCCTTGCTAAACCAAATGGTGCAGCTGACAACCGACATCCAGGAAAAAGCTAATCTCCTTAATGATTACTTCGCATCAGTTCTTCACCAGCACAAGGGGATCTTTTTGCCTATCAAGATGCAGGATTGCCAGGACATGGTCGAATACACACCCATCATTGGTGAGTGGTATAAACTGAGTCAAGAAACTGAGTCCTTCCAGTGGTCCCAATGAGCAGCATTGAGTGATTCAAGCAGGTGATCTGTGATATCTGGATCGCCAGGTTTTTCAGACTCATCTAACAGAGCAGCACACTCTCTGTCCAAGCAAGGAGTATACAGAGGCGAAATCCTCTGGGAACAGAGGACTGTGCTGCTTTATAGAGGGCACCACAGAAATGTTTATAGGTTTCGTCATCTAGGATATTTTGCCGTGGAACGGTAACAATGGATCATTCTTCAGTCTCCGTGAATAGGGACCGGTTGGTTTTCCTGAAGTTCAATCTGAGTTTTATACATTTAATGACCAGGAGTTGCAGGCCGATGTGGATGAGTGATGGGCAGTGTTCGCTGTGTGGAAAGTCATGGAGAACAATGCAAGATGCTGGTTGTGCGTGGCTGTTGACTGATGTAACCCAATGTCTGTCAAGGGAGTAATTGGTCCCATTTTCCTGAGTGGAAGGTACCATGTTTAGAGTCATGAATCAGGGCAAAGTCATTGCTGAATGCCCAGTTTTGGAACAGGTCACCATCTTCATTTGAGTGTGAGTAACCCCAGTCTATGTAGTGGCTATTAAAGTCACCAGCATATACAGTTGGGTGGGGGAGAGATGGAAGAGGACAGTTCCCCCAAGATTTGTTTGGTGGTTTATAGACATTTGTGATACTGAAGCTTCCAACCGTTATGATATCACAGTGATTACTGGATAGGGTGTGGGTTGCCTCAGAAATGTTGCTACATATGTAGGTGCCTCTCCCATATTTTGCATGAGGAGTGTAGTATGTCAGATCAAGAACTTTGGCTGTGTCCACATGAGCGAGTACATGCCTGTTGCAGTGTCTCAGAGCAGGTTGAGGCACTGCAGGAGGCGTGTCTGCAGCATGGACTCTAAGTCTGATACTGGGAAATCCCAGGATCAAAAGAAAACATGCTAGAAAAAAGCGGTGCAGCTTATTCCTGGAGTATGCCCCAAAGCAACTGGAGGCTGGGTCCTCCAAACAGATGCTCTAGCACCTGGCCAAAGCATCTCTATGCTTGCCGCATGCCTCTGCTGCTCCAGCACACTGTGCCTCAGTGTGATGGACGAAATAGAAGTCAGGCAAGGCTAGCAGCAGTGGCTGAGACCCAGGCTCTGTCCCCAGTAGGTAGGGACATGAGAGTGGGGGGACTGTGGGGTGGGGCTGTGTGGGTGTGGGGGGACTGTAGGAAGAGGATGACTGTGTGGGACGAGTGGGTTCTCCACCCACCTCCCTCATGGCTCACAATCCCCTTGCAGCTGCAGGCAGACTCCCTGGCAGCATGCAGAGCCACCTAAGACCCTGGGGCTACACATGGCACACGTAGCCGGCTCAGTCCTCTGGCACATGCCTTCAAGCAGGACTGAGCCAGATAAGGGGAGGGAGATGGACTGATGAGAAGCTCATTGGAGCTAATGTGGTCTGGGTCAATGCAAAGGGGAAAAGGAAGGGG
>NW_017729011.1:1900465-1902195 GCF_001723915.1 Gavialis gangeticus
CTAAAGAGGTTGGAAGGTAAGCTATATGAAGATAGATTGAGAGACCTATACAACTATACAAGGAAAAGTTGAGAGAACTAGAGAAAAGGAGGGACATGCTAGTAGTTCTCAAACATTTGAAACGCTGTCATAAAGAAAAGGGAGGACTGTTCTCCCTAGTGGCAGAGGATAAGACATGAAGCAATGGTTTTAAAATTGCAGCAAGGCAGATCTAACTTGATATCAGGAAAAAACCTCTTGCTGGTACAACATCAAGGCAGTAGAACAGACTCGCCCAGGGAAGTGGTGGCATCTCCTTCACTGGAGGTTTTCAAGCCAAAGCTGACTAAGCATGTGATAATGGGCATCTAGGAATAACATTTTTGCATTTGCTTAGGGGGTTGGACCAAATGACCCCTCAGATCCCTTCTTTTTACATTTGATGTAGATTTCTGTAGACTGGAAAAAGAAAAAAAGAAAAAAAGAGAGAGACATGAAAACTGCAATGTGCATACTGTGATGTTGTGATAACTGCACGTGACACGATCATGGAGGAGAAAGGAAGGGATCTAGAAAGATTAAATGCATTATTTTGCATGAGTAAATGCTCATTTGTGCAAGCGATTACACTATTCTGTATACTACTCTTCTTTTGTGGTAAACAACCCGCGTATACTTTTAGCTGAATGACCCTTGGCATGAAAGAAGAAAAAAACAAGTATAAATAGAATCATGAAAAAAGATCTTGTTGCCTCCTATTTCTCTCACCTCTGCACTTAAAATACTACAAAATGGCTCCTCTATGTATAAAAAGGAGGCTCCTGAGACTTAAAAGTGCAGTGCACTGAAAAGAAGACATAGCAGTCACTCGACAAATTACATGGCAGCATAAAGTTAGGGGCTTCAGCAGTATACATTCATACTTCAGCATACAGTCACATTTTGTGGGGGCAGGTTAATGAACTACACATGAAATTGTGGGTCTTTGGGTTTTCGAAAAAAGAACAGTCCAGTTTAGCATCATTATCACAGAAATCCAGTGGGGCAAATATAAGTAATCAGAAGTCTGTGCTATTTTCAGCCTGCGATCTGGTTAGATATACGGATTAGCCCACGTATTAGTTGTAAGACCAAAAATAAATTCACATTATGTGGTATTGTCTTCCCCAACCCTGTCCCTTGATTCCTCTTGAGAATTAATTTCCCTACCACCAAAGGGGCTGATTTTTCCGTTCACGAACTATAGCCCAAAGTCATATGATCAGCTGCATTGATACTTGGGTCTGAGTATTTTAGAGATTACAACGTTAACCTTTTACCTCTGCAACCTAGTCTTAACTGGTATGAATTATGTTCACTCTATAAGGGGGAAGGAATGTAAATCAACCAACAGTTCCAGCCATTTTGCATGCCTGAATGGGGAGGGAAAATGAATCAGTTCATCTCTTTTTTTGAAGACAGCTGTTCCAGGTTAAGACTGAAAGAAAGGAAAAGTGGACTTAAGAGGATATAATATTGATGCTTTCCATGATGGGGTCCTGCCAGATCCTGCCTCAGACCCCATAGCTGCTTCGATTTTACTATTCAGGTCAACTCACTGCTTCATGCTCTCATGGCCCCTTCATCTCCTGCTCTTAGATGTATCAGTTCTCATGATTGTAAGAGTGCTTGCAAACATCTAGGGGCCCCACTGTAATTCATAGCGCTTTACACAAAGTGCCATGAGTTAGACCTCCCCCCAGCCCTGACCC